>NC_043019.1:24082255-24197255 GCF_006345805.1 Octopus sinensis | reverse complement strand
ACGCAATTACATGCACACTCACACTCGCACGTATATACATACCAAACATATTTAAAAGTAGAATGGCGGTCGATTTATGTTCGCGTATGGTAAACAAGGAAAAAGAAATCGCAATTAACGGGAATAAATTAAAGATTAACAGCATTTCACGTGTAATTAAATATACTAACTTCATTTTTATGAGGAGAAAACTGAATATAAATTACCATTTGGAGTAGTTGGAGTATTTTGTCAGTGGAAATATGTACTCAGGGAATGTTATTATGGTAAGTGCAAGCATGCGTGAATACATGTCTAAATGTTTTATTCAATAGTATTCAATAGAATATTCAAATTTTGAAACGAACATTGGCACTAAACATATATTGTACTTATACTATTTTACAAACTGATGACAAAAATTGAAAACAATTCACTGAAAATATATAGATTAGCATGACAAACGTCTGTGAAGATTGCAAAATTGCTGAAACTCCATTACGAAGATCCGTATGCTCGATAATACATGATTATATTCAAATGTAAACATACTTGTATATCCAGAGAAAAGAAATATGAAGCACACACTGACATACATTCATGCATGCACAGACACATAAAAACATAAATAGTTTAAAAAAAAAGAAAAGCGTGCTCACAGACACACACACTCGCACACACGCACACACGCACATGTAACTGTGTGTGTGCGCGTGCGTGTGTTTTGTCAGCGAGAGGGGGAAGGGAAAGAAAGAGGAACGAAGAGAGCGAGTCATTTGATACTGTATGTAACGTAGTCAGTAGATGAGGGACATGAATGAATAAATAAATAAGGAAAGTAAATTAAAGAAGAAGAAAAAACACTTGTTACTGATGCATGTTATGTCTCGAGATTTATTGAGCGGAAGAGACAGTAAGTGAAGTGGTAGAAGTAAGAGTAGTTTCTGAATCGGTGTGTTGAAGTATGATGACGTGCGCATGGGGAAGATGAATGTAAGAAGAGAAGGCAAAAATCACTGAATGAAAAGTGGGTAGATGTAAATACTATTCTGAATTCTCAAATGCAACGGTGGAATTAATAAAATACTTACACTAGGCGGTACGTGATATATTCCTACTGCTCAAATACTAATGATTTTCACTTCATACGAGAAATACGTTTGTTTATATAAAAATTTAAAATACAGAACTTTTTAAAAACCCATTAAATTTTTGATATTCCAATGATCTTTCATGACTTCCATTCTTAAATAACATTTTGACAAACTTTAATATCAGTGAAAATATTGTGTGTGTGTTTATGCATGCATGGGCCTAAGTAAGAAAATTTAAAGCGCATTGGGATGGGGGGTTGCGAATGGAGGTTGTTTCATTTGGAAATCTAAAAATAAAATGTAATAAAATAAAATAAACTGTTTGCGAAATGTCTGTTAATAAATTTTTCAACACATTAAATAGTCTTGAATTCCATTTACAGTGTTATATACTGTGTTCTGTTTACGCCATTGCAGAAACAATAATGTAGAATGAATGAAAAATATACTTATTTCATAGCCATTTTACACTCAAACCAAACAAATTCAAGGAGAAAAGGTTAATTATCGGAAAAATTAGTTTCCTTTGTGAGAGTTCATAAATCTCAAAAATACTTTTTGAAATAGTTTATTATTACAATATAAACAAGCGTGTCATTCTCTGTGCATGCGATTCTAAATCCCTGGTAGTTTCTAATTTCATAGTTTTAATGATGCATTAAGAATGGAAAATATTAACATAAATATTAGTTAAAGCACACTCACATCGTTCTCTCTCTATATATCTATCTATATATTTATCTCTCTATCTATCTCTCTATCTCTCTCCCTTTCTCCACCTCTCTCTCTTTCCTTCTCTCTTTCTCTAACTTACAGATATCATTGAATGCGCATGCTACATCAAATATATAAATACGTGTGTATGAATGTGTGTGTGTGTGTATAAAAGTCTACTTGTGGGAATGTATATATATATATATACATACATATATATACATATATATACATATATATATATACAGACAGTCTCATAATATTCCTAATGTCAGAAGAATGACATTTAATAACCTATTGATAACATCAAACTAGACAAAGGTAGTATTTGCATTAAATTTTAAATTTTACGTGATAGTAAAGGTGATCAACAAAAATACGAAAGCAGAAGGGTGGAGACGAAAATAAGAGGAAGTACAAATTGTTCATGCGCCCTTCATACATAAACATTGTTGTAGGAGGAGTTAGCCGTTCACGACTTGCAACTATTTACCTTACCAACCTTATTCTATTGCATTAATCTGATCTATATCTTTAAAATCATCGGCATACTTTCTATTTATTATCAATTTTATAGTAATTTGCTTTTCTCATAAAAATATTTTGCCGCGAAGCTCCTCCTATTTTCGACTTGTATCTATTAGGTTTCACTTGTATCCTCCTCTATTATTTATTTTACGCCTATTCTCCTCTTGTATTTCAGTGTATTTTTGTTTTTTTTCTTTGATTTACGGATAAACTTTATTCAATTTTGTGAGCTATTTTACTGATGAGTTCGATATTTTTTTGCTTTTATTTTTTTGTCAAAGGAGCTCACCTACATTCTATATAAGATTAAACACTTAAATTGCATTTGCTGTTATACAGTAGTAAAAATGCAAATTTAGCAAAGATACTAAGCAGGGAAGAATGGCTCAAGACAACTTCAGCAGACTTTAAGCGATATAGCTAAATTATTTAATGTTCGGTCCTACTGTATATAAACTTCGATGGATGCAATATTTCCAAGATGTGAAATTATAGTCTTCAATTTCTCCTTTGTGCTTATATTATTATTATACATACTATATATATATATGTGTGTGTGTGTGTGTGTGTGTGCGTGTGTGTGTGTGTGTGTATGTGTGTGAGAGAGTGTCTGTGCCTCTGTGTGTGTATGCGTGTGTGAGTGTTTTTATGTACACACACACACCAAACGCACATGTATGTGTGTGTGTATGCATATATGTGCATATGTATGTATGTATGTATGTATGTATGTATGTATGTATGTATGTCCGCATGCATTTATATTAATGTATATTAAATGCCTTTTTAGGCCGTTGTTATGTTCGACAAAATACAGTACTGGTTAATTACTGGGTCGATGGTATCTATTGAACCTCTACCCACATATACCGCATAATTGCTGGCTTTGTTCCAAAATTTGAAACCGGTATTATTATTGTTACTACTACAACTACTACTACTACTACTACTACCACCACCACCACCACCACCACCACTACTACTACTATATTATTATTATTATTTTATTATTATTATTATTATTATTATTATTATTATTATTATTATTATTATTATTATTATCATTATTATTATTATTATAAGGCGGCGAGCTGACAGAAACGATAGCACGCCGGGCGAAATGCTTAGCGGTATTTCGTCTGCCGTTACGTTCCTAGTTCAAATTCTGCCGATGTCGACTTTGCCTTTCAGCCTTTTGGGGTCGATAAATCAAGAACCAGTGAAACACTGGGATCGATGTAATCAACTTATCTCTCCACCCAAATTTCAGGCCTTCTTGTGTCTTTACTAGAAAGGAATATTATTATTATTATTATTATTATTATTATTATTATGTGGGTACATGCCATCAAAATGACACTGGGGTAAAATATACGAAGCATACTATACCCAACTACTGTCTGATAAGGGTACAGCAGGCACATGCATCACAACCGTATGTGCGCGACATGGTGAACTCATACCAAGATAAACAGGCATGACCTTGCAGATAGGGCTCAATTAAAATCTTCTTCAGGTCGGGTAGCACATCTCGCTTAAAATGTCCCTAAATAAGGGTTGTTTCAAGATTTGAACACAATGCCCATGTTTCCAAAGGTGAATTATCCAAACCCCAAAAAATTCCTCTCAATATATGGCTCTGATGCTCCTCCACTACTTCTGCTTGTGATCAGAGATGCACATATCGTCAGCCACTAAGAGACATGCTCAACTGGTTAAGGTCAAGCAACTGATAAGCAAATCTGTGGTATTGTGCAGAATATTGGCTGTAGCCCATACCAAGGCAAAACATGTACATGATAACACTTCCAATTAGTTATGATGAGATCCACTGCCTGGTAATGCATCAGGACAATTATTATTATTGTTGTTATTATTATTATTATTATTATTATTATTTTATTATTATTATTATTATTATTATTATTATTATTATTATTATTATTATTATTATTATTATTATTACTGAGTTAGAGACCAGTGCATGCCTTGAAAGTGACACTGGAGTACAAATATACGAAGTGGTGTATACCCATCATGACTACCCGTTTGATAAGGATACACCAGCCACATGCAACACAGCCACATTGCGCGACATAGGTATCAAGATAAATAGTGCATGATCTTGCAGGTGGAGCCCAATTAAAATTGTGATCAGGTCGAGTAGGCCACCCCGCTGAAAAGGTCCCTGAATAAGGGTTGTTTAAGGATGTTGAACAAAACACCCATATTTCCAGGTATTAATTATTAAAACCCTAAATAATTCCTCTTTACACAAGACTATAACGCTCCCCCATTATTTTTGCTTGCGATCAGAGATGAACAGACCGTCAGCCACTAAGGAAGATGCTCAACTAGTTAAGGTCAAAAAACTAACGAGCAAATGTGTGGTATCGAGCAGAATATTTGTTGTAGCCCATCTTTTAAACCAAGACAAAACATGTACATGATAACACATTCAATCAGTTAAGATCAGAATCCATGTGAGATAGCACCTGGTATTAGATCATGGAATTTTATTTTTATAATCATCATCATCATTATTTTTTGTTCCTTCTTTCTTCAAATTTCTTCCATTTCTCGCCGAGTGTTTTCCGTACACCTAGGGCAGAGAAGCTCATTGTATGTATTCCTAGATTACACACGTAAATTCACATGTAAAATTGATTTGACTCAGGTTCGGTCTTATACCTGGCAGGATTTACATGAGTAATAGGTTTCTACCTGTAAACTTAGGTATCTACTAGCTTTCAATAGTCTTTCAAGTGCTTAGAACCTTCCTTCCTGAAAATCTTTCGTCTCCTTGAGAGGCAAGCTTTCTATAGTAGCTCTACAGGACATTCTATTTCAGTTCTATTTTAATCTCTTTCAGGCATATCTTTGCTTACAGTTCCCAATATACCGATTATTATAGGTCCAACCTTTACACATTTCATGTCTCAAACTTTGGCAATTTCAAATTTATCGACCTCGAAAAGCTGAAATGTCGCTAAGCATTTTGTTCGGCGTGTTAATATACTTTTTACATAGGGTTGTGAGCTGGAAAAATCATTAGCACGATGGACATGATGCAACGGCATTTCATCCGTCTCTGCATTCCGTATTCAAATCTCGCCGAGGTCGACTTTGTATTTCATCCCTAGGGTTTGATAAAATAAGTACCCGTTGAATATAGAGGTCGATCTAATCGAGTTAGCCCTTCCCCAAAATTGCTGGCCCTGTGCTAAAATTTGAAATCATCATCATCACCATCATCATTATTATTAACTTTCTCTTTCAATTTTGTTTCCATTTCTTGCTGAGTGTCTTTCCAAAAGCTAGGGCAAAGAAACTCATTGTATACATTGGTAAACTATCAAAATAAAGACACCAGATTCTTATTAATAAAAGCATGTGATAGAAAAAGAAGGGAAAGAAAGACAGAGAGAAAAAGGAAAAAAGGAAAAGAAGGAAAAAGTACAAAAAGAAAATAAAAGGGGAAAAGGAAAGGAGAAAATGCCCTTCTCAATACGTGTGACGTACCAGTGAAGACAATCTTTTACACTTCCTCTTGGATAGTGAGCTAGGGATCATCCTCAAATAATTTTCAGTTCCTTTTTTATTATTATTCCTAGCGCTCCTACAATCACTGTTATTGTAACCGTCTTGAGATGCTAAATTTTTTCGATTTCATTCAACAAATCTTTATATTTTCTGAGCTTATCAAATTATTTTGCCGAGTAATTATGATCATACGATATGATTATTATCATTATTATTCAGTACTCTTAATTTTATCACGTACTTTCACTGCACTACCGAGCACAGCACCGTGTGCTATGGCTATGTGCTGTGGTTTGTTGTGATGCTCTTATTTTTACTTCGCTTCGTAGTGCTATTTTCTTTATGTTATATACATTCGTAAGCCCTGGTGTTTTGGATATGTAGTTGTCTGAATGTTTTTTGATCATACCGAATGCACCTATTATTATAGGGATTGTTTCTGTTTTTAGACTCCACATTCAGGTTATCTCTCTTTCCAGATATTTGTAATTTGAGAGTTTCTCCGTTTCTTTTAGAGATACATTACCATCTGTTGGCATTGATACATCGATTAGAAGGTATTTTTTTCTTGGTGAACTCTGACAACTGTATCGAGTCTATAAGCCTTGATTTTCTACCAGTGTATTGGCATATCACAGAGTATGGTTACTTTATCATTTTCTGAGACTTTTACTGGGGTGTGCTTATAGCATCTTTTGTCTGTTGTCATTCCATAGTGTTGGCATAGCTTCTAATGTATATAGGTCCCAACTCTGTCATGTCTGTGGATATATTCCTTCTTAGCCAGGACTGGGCAGCCAAAGACAATATGATTTATTGTTTCTTACCTATCACATAAACGGAAGAACCGTTCATATGTAGATCAAATCGCCACTCTTCGCAGAGTGGAATGCACTGCTTTATATTAACTTTATTGGTTTCGAAAAAGCATACGATAGTGTAGATAGGGAAGGCTTATGGAAAATTATGCAGCACTACGGCATACCAAACAAGTATATATATATAATAAGAGCAACTTACCAAGGAATGTCATACCGAGTCTTGCATGGAAACGGAGCTACGGATAAATTCGAAGTAAAGACAGGAGTTCGACAGGGCTGTATACTTTCTCCCTTTTTATTTCTACTAGTTATAGATTGGATTATGAAGGAAACTACGATTGAAAGCCAAACAGGCACTGAATGGACGGATGGAGAAGCTCTAGAAGATCTCGACTTTGCAGATGATATAGCGCTACTTTCACAAACATATAGCCAAATGCAAAATACAATGTCAAAATTAGAAGCAATAGCTGCCAAACTAGGATTGTTGTATATATAATCTATGTAATATTTTGGGTGGTGCATTCTAAATTCTGTGATATATT
This sequence comes from Octopus sinensis, assembly GCF_006345805.1. Taxonomy (NCBI): domain Eukaryota; kingdom Metazoa; phylum Mollusca; class Cephalopoda; order Octopoda; family Octopodidae; genus Octopus; species Octopus sinensis. The sequence continues at coordinate 24,190,031 of NC_043019.1, read as the reverse complement.
TATCTTGTTTCCCTTTTCAATTTCGATTAGTTCATCTAGAGTCCAATTAGAAATATTGTAACTGTAACATATAAATGGGACGACTCGAGTGTTGATACATATTATCTTGTTTTTCGCATTGAGCTCTGTTTTCATTATTAGTGTAACTCGTCTCTAGTATATTTCTTTTTATCTTCTCTTTCATTTGTGTGTGTTATATCGTATCTAGTTCATTGATTTCTAATTGTTTGTATGGCTGGCTTTGGGCTAATTCTCTTATTTCATTGTAGCTCTTAACTAATTTTCCTCTTTTCAAGATTGCTTTGGCACATTTTTCTACGCCGAATTTCATGTTTATAAACCCATGCACAGTCTGCAGTAATATTTCCAGCTGTTTGTCATTTGCAGCATAGTTTTAGACCAGCCATATAAAAGAGTTCTATATTTAAGAATCTATATTTAAGAGATGAGTAATTATTTACATTCTTTACATTATTTACAATTGACGGATATTTGTCCTCATCTTGTTTGTTAACACAACGTTTCGGCTGATATACCCTCCAGCCTTCATCAGGTGTCTTGGGAAAATTTCGAACCTGGGTTCTCATTCCTAAGGTATTTTTCGATGTTGTTGTTGTTGTTGTTGTTGTTATTATTATTATTATTGATATTATTATTATTATTATTATTATTATTATTATTATTATTATTATTATTATTATTGCTGTTGTTGTTGTTGTTAAGAGGGTGAGTAGGCAAAATCGCTACCACGCTGGACAAAATGTTTAATGGCATTCAGTCTGTCCTTATGTTGAGTTCAAGTTCATCCGAGATTGAATTTGCCGTTCATCTTTTCCAGGTTGATAAAATAAATACTAGTTGAACACTGATGTCGATGTAACCGACTTACATTCTCCTCCGAAAAATCGGGCCTTGAGTCTCTATTAGAAAGTAGTAGTAGTAGTAGTAGTTGTAGTAGTAGTAGTAGTAGTAGTAGTAGTAGTAGTAGTAGTAGTAGTAGTAGTAGTAGTAGTAGTAGTAGTTAGAAAACCCAGTTGCTTTATATGTGATGGTATGAACCACTTGAAAAGAACAAATATAGAATCTAGAAGCTGTTGATCCCAGAGTACCACCAGTCGCAACTCTGAAGATTGCTATAAAAATGCTCCTCGTCTTCAGGAACCGCAATCAATTGCCAGATGGTGAAAAAGAACCCTCACAATAATTCCATAGTATTACCCCCATCATCACTAGACGACAGAGAAGATATGGGGGTGTTAGAGAAGTGGTAAGCCATCAAGGGTAGCCAAAACAGACAAGAAAAATAAGCATGTCACAGGCGGAACCAATCTCTCACTGTCATTACATGACATTCTCAATCCTTAGAATTAATAACAAAGAACCAGTAGATATCGTGAACGAATATCAGAGAGAAAGCAGGAAAAAATGTATTGTTTGAACATCGACTAGGCTTTGATTCTACAGTACATTTAGATATTAGTCTACTGGTGAAAACCAAAATGACACTCTCTCAATTACTATATATGAACTTCGCAGAGGACGTAATCATATGTGAACCTTGTCTAATACTTGAGATATTCACTTTCATTTCGAGAAACGCTAGGCCCATTATGTAAAAAGAAGTAATGTGAAAAATGCCGGGGGCACACAAGAGCGATATCTCTGGTGGTTATTGTTAGAGGGAAACGAAACGCTACTGGATATATAAAATGCCAAGGCAAGGCGAATTGGTCTGGATCCAAACTGGAGATTCTTTTCGTGTAAATCTTGAGAATCTGGAAAGGATCCTAGATCTCATCTCCCAGCAGAATTTGGAAACGAAGAGTAAATGTGGAGAACAGAAGGCCGAGAATCGAGAAACTATGTCTGTGGAACAATTGAACTTTTCACAGTGTTCTAGCCACAAAACCAAACAGGAAAAGAGAAAGGAGGGCTCCACAAAGTAAAGCAGTAGTAGCAGTAACAGAAAGGAAGAATAACTACAATTTCAACATCTGGACTAACATCAATAATAGCAACAATATCAGAAACAACGTCAACACCAATACCCGCTGCAGGAACTATGAAACTGTAACAGCAGTAGAAACAACATCATCAAATTCGTCAGTAGTAGAAACTAAGTAGCGAAAAGTAATGACTATAACAAAATAATCGCCACCCAGTGGATATTCAAACCTAGCGCTTTCTTAACTCTGATCTTATTCTTCCTCTCCCTAGATGCACAAACACGGGCATATACACAGAAGAAAACATGCCATGCCCTCGTCCGAGCTAGAGTCTGATGACGGATAGGGAAGGCAAAGGAAACTAAAAAAAAAATGAAAAAAAAGCCTAAAAGAAAAGGAACAAAATACAAAAGAACTCAACATCGGTGCCAAGCAAGGCTAAATCCACAACAGCCAGTACACCATTACTACCACCGTCTCCACTAACAGTGACAAAATGTCACACACGATACAACGGCAAACATACAAGAGAAAAACCAGGATACAAACACAGAGACGCAACAATGACCAGAACAGAAGCAACACCAGCATCAACTGTTATCTTGCATAGCACAAACAGGTGACATAAAGGCAGTGTGAAAGTTTCTCAGTAAAAGCACAGCAAAAGTTCCGTAGGATCCGAAATTGATGAGGCTGTCATTAGATACATATAGGGAAATGAGAGTGTTTCCCACATGTCATTAGGAAACCTAGCGTCACGGCCTCAAACTGGCCACTTCAGGGTTTCCCCGAGCACCTCGATGCCACAAAAAGGACTTTGATATGTTTGATTGGTTATAGAAAAACAACTGACGTAAGAGACCCTCTTTTCTCTTCCCTACTACTCTACTAACGTGGCAGATTAAAGAGTGGATTGCATAAAGGCATACAGCCTAGAGTCATCCTGGAAGGAAGGATACCTGCTCAATTACCTCGCGTCAATAACTATGGGTGTGTAAGACATCAGCAAGACAAGGATTTCTGCCTCGTATTATAACAGCTATTTTGTTTTTGTGAACGAAGCATCTCCGAACCGACTCGGAATGGTATGTGGTGTGGCTGTGTCGTTTCTTAAGTGCGAGGGTCTCGAGATAGAGTCGATCTTTCCGAACACAGAGGGTAAGTTGGTAATCTTGGACGGGAAAAGTAGCGAAATGGGTGCCTCCAGACTAGTATATACCTATGTCCCAAAAGGGGTGGGGCAACCATATTTCTTCAGGCGTCTGGAGGTTTTCCTCGAAAATCCCGCTCTTAAGCGTTAGTGGGCTACTGGAACGTTGCAGGTTGAGATCTGTATGGGGCAACTGATTTGGGGAGGAGACTATAAAAGCCTTGCAACTGCCTGTCAAGGATCGACTAGATTTCCCAAATGCATCAATGTGGATATGGACTCATGGACGCACTGGGTCATCTACATTACACATATTCTGTAGGCCAATAAATAAGGATAGCATAAATTGTTCACATTTTAAAATCGTCGGCAACACATTTAAAAATCGTACGGTCAAGTTAGGCTTCGTAGGTAGGGACCCAGTTATTGAAAGTTGAACACATCATTTCCAGTGCACCAAAATTATAGAGAGTCGATTAGCGAATTAAATTAGCAAATGTCGATGGTGGTTCACTTTGGAAAAGGCGATTAATGTAAGTAGTTAAGGTTTAGTAAGGCCATATTGATAGATAAAAATAGAATAAGAACCAATTACAAACATTGAAGAGACGCTTTGGAAAGGTAATGGGACCTATGAGTTCGCATCTTGATTAGCTCTCGAACAATTCGTCAATGCAAAGCCCGAAGAATGCAGAGTCATAGCTAGAGCTAGTGTTCAAAGATACATCGGCCGTACGTGTGCAATATGGCATCAAAGCCATAAATCGAATCGGGTGGAGTGCATACTACTTCATTCAGACAGGTTTGTGCGGTTTTTTCATTAGCACTTCATTCAGCTGTTTGAAACATGCAGTGAGTTGGAGACGAGAGGGGCGGGCTCTACCGCCAACCTCGACAGCCTGCTGCTGAGGAAATACTAGAAGTGATGACTGACTGCACGGGAGAGATGTCATCGAGGAGAGACAATCGGCCCTATGTGCTTTATATTCATATACCAGACTTGTTTGGAGGCCTCTTGGCAGGTATGTACTGTAACTAGTGGCACCACAGAAGAATTTTCATTTCTGCAAGAAAAGGTGTAGTGGTACTGCCGAGAAAGGACCCGAGCAAGATGGGTGCATTTAATAAATTCAGATCCTTTACTCTGCTAAATACAGAGCTGAACATTTTGGCGAAGGCCTTAGTTAAGAGGTTGGCGCCTGTCGATGCTGTGGTAGTTGAGACATAAATATTAGCCATACCAGATACACTCCATCTCCTGCGGATTTGATCAATTTAAATCAATATTAATCTTTTGATAGGTGATCTGAGTAAATGGCCATCTATCGGAAGCATTCAATATTATGCTTCGAACCGACAAAGCTGCCCACTTATGCCCCGGCTATACGTGCTGGTGCTGGTAAATTACAATGCGTGAGAGCTGTGCAGGCGATGTCACCGTAATAGTGTCGAGCACCAAACACATCGAGGTGATTGGCTCTGCCTTGAGGGTGTCCGAAGCAGTGACAGGAAGGAAATTAGCTAAAAAAAAGTTGGTGAAGCCTCAGTTCAAAAGCAGATCCATGCCTCCAGATAGTATCGTGGAACGAAGGACGGACCGATTAAATTCTTCGGGATCTAGTTTGATCAGGAGTGAGATGACAATAGGGTGACCAAACTCATCCACAAATGAGTCAAGAGGAAACTACTACTGAGGCGTCGGGAGGAGCTGGCGATTGCCTACATTTTATCTGTTATCTACTATCACCTGATAGACTTAACTTCCACTGCTTCAAAGTCGAGTCGAGTAGAGCGCTTGCATTTCTATTTTCTGTGGATTCCGCTTCGCTGATAAGACGGTTCCTCTGCTGCCAACATCCGCTGTGTGAAGAATTGGGCATACCGTGCCAATGATTTGCAGACAACCGCCACATTTCCAAAATCTCCCTTATGGAGGGCACATGTGGCCGCCATTTGTCACACTCACTTTTCCTTTTTGTTTACGCAGCTGGTCTTTGAATAAAACGTAGAGTGAAGTAGAGTAGCTGAAACCTATAATATCGTCAGGCACTCACAGATCTTTGCCGTTTGGCCAGTTCGATGAGTGAATATTCCACCATAACGTTCTATAAGCAATTAGTTGCGGGCAAGAGTCGCGACATCGTGGAGATTCTGGGCGTTGACAAATATCAAGTGGCTGATCAGTTCTTATATTATTGTTATCATTATTATTATTATATTATTGTTGTTGTTGATGTTATTCAGTAGTCTTATCTTTATCACATGCTATCAGTACACTACCGAGCGCCGTTTGGTGTGCCTTCGAAAGGTGTTGTGGTTTGTTCTGGTGTTGTAATTTTCACTGTACTGAAAGTGCTCTACGTAGGATGTGTCCGGTGTCTAGAAGTGCTATTTTCTGTTGTATGTTATATATTCATAAGTCCTGGTGTTTTGGTTACGTATTTGCTTGTATTTCTTAATCATGCTTAATGCACCAATTATTATAGGGATTGTTCTGGTTCTGGGCTTTACATTCGGGTTTTCTTTAGCTCCAGATTTTCGTATTTTGATAGTTCTCCGCTTTTGTTTTAGAGATGCATTGTCATCTTTTTGGATTAATACGTCGAATAGAAAGCATTGTTTCTTGGTGATATTTGACAACTGTATCCGACTACTAGCTTTGATCTCTGTGTATATATTGGCATATCACACAATATGGTTGCTTTATTATTTTCTGAGACCTTTTTTGGGGTATGCCTATACCATCTTTTTCTGTTGTTATTCCAAAGTGTTGGCATAGCTTCTAATGTATATAGGTCCCAACTCTGTCATGTCTGTGGATATATTCCTTCTTAGCCAGGACTGGGCAGTCAGAGACAATTGTTTCTTCCTCATCACCACATATTCTGCAGTTACTAATTGTATTTTTATTGATTATGTGTTTTTGATGATTTCTGGTGGAAGGCTTTGATCTTGTGCTGCAGTTAAAAACCCTTCAGTCTCTGCTTTGAGCTTCTCAATCATTGTTGGGATTTTATCCAATTTCTTTTCTGTTTAGCTTATCTCAATATTAGCCATCTAAGGGCTTTTCTTGTCATCGTTTTATCATGGTATTTTGTACTTCCTTATCGTTGTTGTTGATGTTCTTGTTGTCATCATCATCACCATCATCATCATCATCATCATCATCAATATTGTCATTGTTGTTATTATTAAAATTTTCAACCTTGCACCCAACTGTGACTCTGCCCTTGTGCATTCATTTAAAATAAATTATTATTATTGTTAAAATTTATAATTATCATTATTATTACTAATATTATGCATTGCCAGTCGGTTAAAGCGGTCGGTAAACATTTCACATTGCAGTTCTATAGGGGTTTAGAGGCAGACAAGAGCGACAACGTCCTCGTGGAAACACTGGGCGTCGCGAGGGATCACTTAGCTGATCTTTACCAGAAGGCTTTTGGGTCGTGGCTTATGGATTCCATAAATTCCTGACCTGGTACAGTTATGAGGGAGATCTGCCAGTTCGACACAAGTTCTACGAGCACGGAAGTGCTAATAGACGGATGTCCGAGATATACGCATGCAGTCGACCAGTGTCCGGGCATTGTTGACTTGTGGAGCTTTGCCGATCAGCTGTTGATGCTTGTAGGACGGACCCGATTATTAGCCGACTCCATCGTAAAGTTCACCCCATTCCCTTCTTTTGGCCGGGAATCGAAGGCAATTTTCCTCTGTCCCTGTGGCTATAGCAATAGCTATTATTAACACGCCGGGTGAAATGCTTAGCGGTATTTCGCCCATCGCTACGTTCAGAGTTCAAATTCCACCTTTCGGGATCGATAAATTGAGTACCAGTGAAACGCTGGTGTCAATGTACTCGATTACCCACCCCATCCCTTATGCCTATAGTAGAAAGGATTATTATTATTATTATTATTATTATTATCATCATCATCATCATCATCATCATCATCATCATCATCATCATCATCTCATCATCATTATCATCATCATCATTATTATTATTATTATTATTATTATTATTATTATATGCGTGACTTCCGCTTTGTACTTGCTGACTCCAAGTGTCACGCACAGACTTTCCTGATATCTGAGCTAGGGAGCAATCAGCCTTTTTTACTATCATTCCTATGGCACCTATGATTACAGATATTGTTTTAGTCTTCAGGTTCCACATTTTGCCAATTTTTATTTCAAGATCTTTATATTTGTTCAGTTTTTGGTTGATCTTGACAGATACATTTATGTCGATTGGGTTCGTTGTATCAATGAGTAGGCATGATTTTTGTCTGAATCCCTCAATATAATCTTCAGCCTATTCGCATCTATCTTTCTGTCAGTTTGAACGTTGAAGTTTCAGAGAAATGTGATATGGTCATTTTCAAGCAATGGAGGTGGTTTGTGCTCCCACCAGTTTTTTATCATGGAGCAGGTCCAAGTTTTTGCGAATTAGCCAGTAAATATACTGTGCTGCTCTATCATACCTGCTGAGATACTCTGCAGGCGCAAGAAAACTGCACATGGAAACATGATCTTTGGTTCCATTTTGTTGTTTACATACACATGTTGGAGTACTACCGTTCTTTAATTCATTGACCTGCTCCTTGTTAATAGGCATTGATCTTGGGTTGTTATGATAAACCCTTTTGTTCTATATTTAAGGGATGAATAATTATGTACATTATCTACATTCGACGGATATTTATCCTCTCAACGTTTCGGCTGATATACCCTCCAGCCTTCTTCAGGTGTCTTGGGAAAATTTCGAACCTGGGTTCTCATTCCTAAGGTATATTTTTATGTTATTATTGTTGTTGTTGTTGTTGTTGTTGTTGTGGTTGTTGTTGCTGTTGTTCAGATCACTGCTTGGAATCGAATCCGGAATCTTAGGGTTAGTAACCACTACGCCATATGCCCGTGGGCAATTATGGAGTGGATTTTAGGGCTTATAAATCTTCATATTTTTCTATCTTACCTTAATACCGGTTCCCATATGCTGCTCATATCTGCACTCGGTCTTCTTAGGAGGTTGTTGTGTCCTAGCATATGTACTGCTTCTTTTAGCTTTCGTATTTTCCAGTGGTGTTCTCTGTCTATTACTTTAACTTCATCCCACAGCGGGAGGTGGTCTCCATTTTTCCATACATGTTCAGCTATATCCGATTTATCAATATCTCCTCGTGTGACAGCTCGTGTCACAGCTTTGCGATGTTCGTCTACCCTTATTTTCAGGAGGCGGCATGTTTCACCTTTGTATAATCTACCACAGCTGCATGGGATGGAGTACACGCAGTCTTTGGTCATATTCTCTTCTACTGATGGTTTTACTCACAGTAATTAATGTAAGTAATTAATGTAAGTAGCTGTAATTAATGCAAGTAGCAGCAATTAATGTAAGTAGCCGACACCTAGAAAGCTCTGAAGAAGCAGTATTGAACAAAGGTCTCAACTTTGCGACAACCACCAAGTGTATTCCATACTTAGACATAATAGCCCCTATTGAAGAGATAGCCGTAAAGATACCAAAAGCACAGGGAGATGAACTAAGGTGGAAGGTGAGACAGGTACTAGGAAAAGAAAAACCTCCTAAACCAAACATCACTAAGGAAGAAATGTTCGCTATCAAAAGACTACAGAGTGACAATTCCATCATAATACTTCCAGCAGACAAGGGAAATCTTTTGTCTATTTCTTTTGCCCAGTATTTGCCACGAAGGGGCTTTTCTCGCCATCGTTTTATCATGACCCATTGTTGTTCAAGTTTTAAATTGGATTTCAGTTGTTTTACAGCTTTTGTTGCTTCTTCTTTTTCTTCATAGTTGTTAAGTAATATGCCGTCTTTTTTGTATTTGCCAGCTTCCTTAAAGACTGAAAACAGTTTTTTTGTTTTGTTCGTGTTTTGTGGCTATTTGTATTAGTTTTCCTTGCTTCTGAAATAGGTACTTCTGTAGTCTTATGGTGGTTACTTTGTAATAGTTTTCAAGCTGTATAAGGTCTCTACCACCTTCACTACGTTGCATATATAACCTTTCTATGTGATATTTTGGGTGGTGCATCCTAGATCCTGTCATAATGTTTCTTGTTTTCCGGTCTAATTTGATTAGTTCCTGTCTATTTTGATTATTCCAGTTAAGAACATTCTAGCTGTAACTTATAACAGAGACAGCTAAAGTGTTGATACCTATTATCTTTATTTTCACATTGAGCTCTGTTTTAAGTATTAATCTAGCTCGTCTATAGTATTCTTTTCTTATCTTCGCTTTCATTTGTGTGTTTTATTCTATCTGGTTCATTGATTCCTAAGTATTGGTATGTCTGGCTTTGGTCTAATTTTATTTCATTTGCTTTATCTAGTGTTATGTTGCTACTCTTGACTAATTTTCCTCTTTTCAGGGTTGTTTTGCACGTTTTTCTAAGCCAAATTTCATGCTTATTTCTTTGGTAAATCCATATACTGCCTGTAGTAATTTTTCCAGCTGTTTATCACTTGCAGCATACAGTTTTAAATCAGCCATATACAAGAGATGATTGATTGTTTCGTCGTAGCAGTTGTATTAACATCCAGTTCTGTTTAGCATTGCAGGTAAAGGTGTCAGACCCAAGTAGAAAAGGAGTGGAGAGAGCGTGTCGCCCTGAAATATTCTTCTAATGGCGATGGCTTTGGTTTTCACGAGTCCCGCTTTTCTGGCGCTGTAGCACTGTCTGCCATTTATTCATAGAATGTTTAATATATTTTATGATTATTGGTGCTACCCTTTTCATGGCTAGAGCTTCTAGGATCCATGTGTGGGGGATACTATCAAAAGCCTTTCGGTAATCGATCCCGGCCATACTTAGACCCTTCTTCTTTCTGCGGCTGTCTTCAGTTATGGCTTTATTGATCAGTAGCTCATCTTTACAGCCGTATGATCCCTTGCAGCATCCTTTCTGCTCTTCTGGAAACAGGTTTTCTTCAAGGTGTTTGCTCGTTCTCTGCGATATTATTGCAGTAAAGGCTTTATTATTATTATTATTATTATTGAGTGAGAGAGCAGTTCATGCCATCAAAGTGACACTGGGGTAAAATATACGAAGCCCAATATACCCATCATGACTACCCGTCTGATAAGGGTACACCAGGCACATGCATCACAACCATATGTGCGCGACATGGTGATCTCATATCAAGATAAACAGCACATGACCTTGCAGGTGGGGCCCAGTTAGAATTTTCTTCAGGTTGAGTAGCCCATCCCGCTCAAACGGTCCCTGAATAAGGGTTGTTAAGGATGTTGAAAGAACCACCCACGTTTCCAGAGGTGAACTATTCAAACCCCAAAGAATCCCTCTCAACACATGGCTATGATGCTCCCCCACTACTTCTGCTCGTGATCAGAGATGCACATATCGTCAGCCACTAAGGGACATGCTCAACTGGTTAAGGTCAAACAACTGACAAGCAAATCTGTGGTATTGAGCAGAATATTTGCTGTAGCCCATCTTTTATACCAAGACAAAACAATGTACATGATGACACTTCCAATCAATTAAGATCAGAAGCCATGAGAGCCACTTATTATTATTATTATTTTTATTATTATTATTATTATTATTATTATTATTATTATTATTATTATTATTATTATTATTCAGTAGTTTTATTTTTATAACGTGTTTTCACTTCACTATCGAGCGCAGCTCTGTGTGTCGTGGGTATGTGCTGTGGTTTGGTTTGATGCACTTAAGGTTACTGTATTGAAAGTGTTTTGCGTAGGATATGTGTGGTACCAAGTAGTGCAAATTTCTGTATGTTATATATATTTGTAAGTCATGATGTTTTTGTTATGTATTTGTCCGAATATTGTTTTTATCATACCTAATGGGCCTACTATGATAGGAATTGTTTCAGTTTTTAGATTCCACATTCGAGTTACCTCTATTTCCAGGTCTTTGTATTTTGAAAGTTTCTCCATTTCTTTTAGAGAAACGTTGTCATCTGCTGGTATTGATACATCAATTAGAAAGCATGTTTTTCTTCATGATTTCTGACAACTATATCGGACATATTGGTCTTAATTTCTCTATCTGTGTGTATTGGCATATCCCAGAGTATGGTTGCTTTCTCGTTTTCTGTGAGGTTCCAACTCTGTCATGTCTGTGAATATATTCCTTCTTAGCCAGGACTAGGCAGCCAGAGATAATATGATTTATTGTTTCTTGCCCATCTCCACATATTCTACAGTTATGTTTCTTTTCATTATATATTTTTGGTAATTTCTGGTGGGGAGGCTTTGGTCTTGTGTTGCAATTAAAAATCCCTGTCTCTGCTTTGAGTCCCGAGCTTCTCAACCATTGTTGTGATTTTTCTCTGTCTATTTCTTTTGAATTTAGTTTAGCCCAGTATTTGCAATGAAGGGGCTTTTCTTGCCATCGTTTTATCATGGTCCGTTGTTGTTCTAGTTTTAGTTTGGATTTCATTTGTTTTATAGCATTTGTGGTAGTAGTAGTAGTAGTAGTAGTAGTATTGAGTGAGAGAGCAGTGCATACCATCAGATGACACTCAGATAAAATAGGCGAAGCGCAGTATACCCATCATGATTACCCGTTTGATAAGGGTACAGCAGGCACATGCATCACAACCATATGTGAACAACATAGTGATCTCATATCAAAATGAACAGCACATGACCTTGTAGGTGGGACCCAATTAGAATTCCGTTAAGGTCGACTAGCCCATACTACTCAAAAGGTCCCTGGATAAGGGTTGTATAAAGATGTTGAACAAAACACCCATGTTTCCAAAGGTGAGTTATCCAAACTTCAAATAATTCCTCTCAACATATGGCTATGATGCTCTCCCATTATTTCTGCCTGTCATCAGAGATACACATATCGTCAGCTACAAAGGGACATGCTCAACTGGTTAAGGTCAAGCAACTGACAAGCAAATCTACTGAGCAGAACATTTGCTATAGCCCATCTTTTATAGCAAGACAAAACAATCAGTTAAGAGCAGAAGCCATGAGAGCCACTGCCTGATACTGCATCAGGGTATTGAGAACCTCTGCCTGGTACTGCATACATCATCATCTTCATCATCATCATCATCATCATCATCATTATCATCATCATCATCATCAGGATCATCATCATCATTATTACTATTAAGAAATTTCCTTGATATCTGCTGTATTTACACATTATCTATTGTCGCGACCTTGACACCTGATTCAGATAATAGATGACAAGTATGATGTCGGGAAGTGCCAGGAATGGATAAAAAAGTGTACATATAGTGTTATATGTGATTTATTGCGATAGTCTTCTTTGTAAAATGTGCGCAGCTCTCGTTAGGGCTTTCTTTTGTATTTTCTTTAAACTTGGTTTTACTGGTATCATATCTACAAATGTCTCTGTCCCTGTCTTTAGTACCCTGTGTGTTTCTATGATAACAGATATCGTACTGGTTTTCGTCTCCCACATTTTGGTGATTTCCATAGTTAGGTCTTTGTATTCCTATATTTTATTGAGTTCTTTGACTGCGACATTGTTGTCCGTAGCCATATCAGTCTGAAAATGTGTTTTATTCCTATGTTTTTTTTATTGTTCCATCTGTGTAATTTGCCTAAATTGTTCTATCGTTATAAATTGTAAAATCCAAGAGAATATTGATATGGTCAACTTCAATGATTGGTTCGGGAAAATGATCAAAAGTTGTTAGACATTTTTTCCCCATACTGCTCACATATTTTCCAAAGGATATATTGCAGTATTTGGTCTTATCTGTTTTGACACACCCAGACACAAAGTGGTCGGCCGTTTCTCCTTGAGTACCCATTACCTACATTTTGAGCCTGTTCCATAGTACCACATAATCTACACGTTGAGTGTATTCCATTTATTATTATTATTATATTATTATTATTATTATTATTATTATTATTATTATTATTATTATTATTATTATTATCATCATCATTATTATTATTATTGAGAGAGTGAGAGAGAGAGAGAGAGAGCAGTGCATGCCATCAAAGTGACACAGGGTAAAATATACGAAGTGGAGTATACCTATCATGACTACCCGTCTGATAAGGGTACACCAGGCACATGCATCACAACCATAAATTACGCGACATATTGATTTCATATCAAGATAAACAGCACATGACCTTGCAGGTGGGACCCAGTTAGAATTTTCGTCAGGTCGAGTAGCCCATCCAGATCGAATGGTCTCTGAATAAGGGTTGTTTAAGGATGTCGAACGAAACACCCATGTTTCCAAAGGTGAATTATCCAAGCCCCAAAGATTTCCTCTCAACACATTGCTATGATGCTACCTCATTACCTCTGCTCGTGATCAGAGATGCACATATCGTCAGCCACAGAGGGAAATGTTCAATTGGTTAAGGTCAAGCAACTGACAAGCAAATATGTGGTATTGAGCAGAATATTTGCTGTAGCCCTTATCATTATTATTATTATTATTGTTGTTGTTGTTGTTGTTATCTGTATTTGTCGTAAACAGACGTACTTATTGCTCTTAAAACTTTAGACATTTACCAAGTATACCTGAGGTAATACATTTAATACGTATTTTCTGCGGAGAACTCATTTAGAATGCAATGTACTTTCTTTCCCATACATAGTGAGAAACAAAATTTTCTTTTTTGAACTTTAGCCGTAATTTTAGCAGTAAAAGAGGCATTTAGTAGGTGCAAAATTGTAGAGAAGAGATTTAATGAGGCTGGTAACGTGACCAATGAAAGTACTGTCTTGTCTAAGTGAGCAAGAAGAAAGGTACCATATTTCAGCATCTCTAAAAATACACAGGTTTCGTCATATTGTTAAAGCAAAACCCGGAGGTATAGCTCTAGCCAATGTATAGAGTAATATCTCAAAAGTTGGTCGGAGTTCAACTTATAAGGGATGTGTTTTCAGAAATCAGGGTTGAGTGAAAAAGCCCTTTAACATACACCTTAACTTATCAGGTTGTATTGAAAGTTCTGTCTGATTACGAATATGAACCTGTTGAAGCCAATTTTTAAATGCTATACAGATTGAAGGTACTCAATTATGCATAATCATTTCATGAAGAGTTTCCATAGAGTAACAACCATGTTTTTATTTTGTGCGTGAAGAAATTTTATTTTGTATATGGCGAATTCATCATTATAGAACCAAGTAAAGAACATTCTCCATATTATGCTTTACGTGCTTCATCGACATCCTAATCCAAGCTAAGCAGCCAGGAATGTTCAAAAAGCTTATGGTCCAAACGTAGTGTATGAATGCACTTGCAGAATTTGTTTTGAATAATTCTGATGTATCAATTTCAGTTTGATGAACCTAGATCAGAACGGCTCTCCAGTGCGGGAGATGAAATGTTGGAAGCAATACTTGCAAAGAATCCTGCTGTCACATTTACATAACTTTCCACCTAAATTTAATGTTAGTACTATGACTATTAACTATCATTTGAAGAACTTGATCCGAATGCAGCCGATGTAAATTTTCTGCTATTAACTATTTTCCATAATCTTTAAATTGTAAATATTGTAGTAATACTGAAAGAAAAGTAAAAGCAATAGCACTGTTTAATGGTTTGCATCACATGATACACTTGGTATAATAGAAAAATGGTGGCATCAACAGCAGCAATTTTCTAGATATACGGGTTTCGTCATCATGTGACAACAACTGTATATATATTTTTCGTTTTGTATCGAGAGTGGAAAAGATTATCATGAATTTCAGCTCTGCTTATTTTTATTTTCAAACTTGAACAATAATAAACGATAAAGAATGTCTTGCTTTTAGAAACTAAACGTTAAAGAATCGAGCTAATGCTCGATTCTTTAACGTTTAGTTTCTAAAAAGGATTTTTGTTCCCAACCGTTCCTTTAGCAACATTAAACAATAATTTACCTTGGGTTACGATGTCCCTCTATATGCATTTTCTACCTGTACATTAGTGGTGACTGTTATCTCACAGTAACTACAACTCCAAGTCTTGCGTCCCCAAACATCGTCCCTATAAAATTCTCACCTCTGTACAAATTTTCTGCTACTATTGACGTTCGCGAGTAACATTAAATGCAACTTTCTCACTGGCCTCAGGGGACTTGTAGGGGAGCACAGCTCCTTCATGCAAGCCAATCCAAGTACAGTCAATGAAGCGACTAAATGAACTAAATCCTCTACCCTCTTTTTTTTTTAATGTCATTGAAGTCGACTTTGCCTTTTGTGCTTTTATTGAAAATCGAAATATCCACTCAAAGATAGTCACGTGTCTCAATGAAATTTTGATTTCATTGTTTTAATTAGCAATTTATTGTATTTTCTATTTAAAATATCTGGAATTTCTTTATTTAATTTCATTTTCCTCCCCGTTTTCTCCATCTCTCCGATTATCTTATCAGTTCCTCGCATATAAATTCATGTTTTTATTAATTATATTGTATTCCATCGATTACGCAGTAATTCTTAAGATGAAAATCAATTAAAGAACTGTAAAATAAATCGAAATAGACATTGAAAATTGAGTTATGATCAGCTATATTTTTGCAATCTCTCATTTTGACTTTTTGGATGGATTGTACAATTTCTTTTAATTAATGGCATATTTAGAATCTTATTAATGTATAATATAATACATATGATAAAAATATTTCTTCAAATTCCAAAAATGAAAACATGAAAGCTGAAGTGTGAATGATATTACTCCAATTGAAACAATGACTGTCTCAAATAATTAAATAGTCTGTGTTACAAAAGACACTTTAGGAAAAAGTTTATGATTAAATACGAAATTTATGAGAAAATGGGAAAATAAAATTTACATTATTTCCAAGTTTATAATTCTGTTGGTTGTTCGAATCACTAAAATTGGAAAGTTTTGCACTAAAGTAGAGGTTCACTTCGCAATTTCTGCATGAACATAAATTATTGATTTGTATGGTTATTTAGTATAATATCCTTCATTGAGAATCACTAATGGTCACGCTTTGTAAAAGTGTTCAGTCCAACATTCAAGTCATTAATATGTAAATGACATTTAGATTGCATTTGTTTGGATTCAGAAACATTATTTGAAGGATACATAGTTTTAAGAAATTGCTCAAAAACATTGGATAAAATATTGTACACCATCATTATCATACTCACAATCCGACTTATCCAGGAAGTAAAAAGTCTAGTGCAATAGTGTTAGCGCGTTTGTTTGCTTCATTATCATTTTGAGAAACTATTGAATTTGAAGAGTCTGCAATTTTATGAAAGATTACTGAACAAGATCAAAGATGTTCATTATTGTTAGGGATGCTTGAAAATATACTACGTTAATTACTGGTTATCCACTTACTGACATGCATACATACACACGCATACATACATATTCACACACATATAATACATATATACATACATAATGTGTATGTATTTGTTTGTGTGCATATGTGTGTGTGAATCTGTGTGTATGCGCGGTTAAACGAAACATTGTAGAAATAATAAACGTTCAGATTTTAATACTTACATCATATTTTGGCGCATTAAATACATTAAAATAGTGACTATGAAGAAAAATAACTTTGAGACCGTTAATTCTTTTGGCTAATATTGAGTTTACTGTTTTTCTGTACTCATTACACGATGCGAACTAATTGCATTCGATATTAGCACTATATTTATGATAGTTCTTATATATATATATATATGTGTGTGTGTGTGTGTATTAGTTGAATTTGCCAGCCTACTTCTAATAATTTTAATTTCGCTTATTGTATCTTTTATTTCGTTTCCATTAGCACTTCAGACTTTCTCCAATATTTTTACCTATACACGCCTGTTTTAACATTTTTAACTCTGCATCCGGAGATTCTTTAAAATCTATTACTTTACACATATATATATTTAACATATTCATATATTTATGGATTTTTATAAAAAAACATATTTATAAACTGTCGTCCCAAGTTACTCTATATCGTGAGAGAATTTCTAATAAATTTTCTTTCTCAAAACAATTATACATATATATATATATATATATATATATATATATATATATATATATATATATATATATATAAAATGTATTGTTCCGTCATTGGAAGATAGATCAACAAAAAAGTACTACATTTGGTGAGAGATAAATATTTATTTAGAGGACGCAATACATGTCTTAAGTGATACTAATCGTTTCATATGTTGAGAAATATCTCAAACATAATCATCACGCACAAACGCATATCAACGAACTATGATATATATCGTATGTGCTAAGATAGATGAAACTATTAGTAGCACTTACAGACATGTATTGTGTCCTTTTAAATAAGTAGTATGTATGTGTGTGTCTGCGTGCGTATGTGTGAGTGTGTGTGTGTGTGTGTGTGTGTGTGTGTGTGTGTGTGGTGTGTGTGTGTGTGTGTGTGATATCTTACATATGTAATCGACTATCTTGTATCACATTGACTGAGGCGTACCCGAAAATCCTAATTAATTTTACAGATCTCTCTCCTGGCAGTATAACTTACAAAGTTTCTTTATATATATAATCAATTCTTATTTCACGCACGGGAAATTAAGGTAAAGTAAAAGATATCACTAATCAGATACACAAAAGAGGGATTAGTTCCACTGCCTTTAGGAAATCGTCACTTTAAACTATATCAGGTTAGTGATGGATTTGAACACAACAAAACACTGATCAAGCATACAATGATGATAAATTACATCTTGGTAATCTGAATCATGGTCAAAGAAACAATGCAACTCCGATGATGGAACAGTATAAATAAGCTGTTGACTGTGATCAGTAACTTCACAATCTATCACAATCTCAAATTTAAAGAAACATCATTCCAGTAATCCAGCATTTCTATTATCTGCTAAGAAAACCTTGTTTTTCTCAATAAAGGAAAAACACAGTAAAATATCTTATGACTGCAGTAAAAAAAATATATATATTTATATACTCATCTCAAAGTAAAATGCTCCAGGTATTCATTTTAGTGTATGAATATAGGAATTAGATGATTCTTTTCTCAATCTGGAAGTACATAAAATAAAGACTATTTGACAATATGAATAGGTAACAGATATTTCAACACCTACAAAATTGCATGCTACTTGTAATAAATTTACAATTAGTTTCTATATTACTTTATTTGCAAAATATATTTAGCGATAAATCATTTAAAGCTGTCATATTTAGTGAAACTAATTTGCAAATATTGAGTAATATTAATTTACTTTTCACTATTCCCCTACGTCGAAATTAAATATTTTTTCAAACCCCTCTTACTTGTTTACTTGTTTCAACATTGGACTCCCACTATGCTGTGGCACACCCGTGAAGGTTTTAGTAAAAAAAAAATAAGTGAGAAAATATCAGTTGCATTACTTATATTCTGTCTCGTATTCATTCTATCAGGATCCTTTTTTCGAACCACTTGCAGACATGCATACATACATATATAGTAAACTCATATACACACGCGCACAGTACACACACGGACAGATGCAGACGCAAACGCATGCGCAGATAAGGATACCTACCACAGCAAGACAGAATAGGCTAAACAGAACAGAAGACTCATAGGATGGAGTATTGTTGAAGAGGTCACAGGATGAGTGACGAAAAATTTCAGACAAAAGACGCTAAAATAAGAATATTAATTAAGCTGAAGTGAAGAACGAGTATATAGCGCACGTGGTGATTTGGAAGAAAAATAAAACCATCCTCAAATACAAAAATATCTATTTCAACAGACAATTTCACATCAGGAATCTTGCAAAACAAATACATGAACAATGATAATATCACTAAACATATATTTGCGTCCCGAAGGATTCCACCGTATAATCTAACATAGGCTGATTTCGAAGATGAACTTTGGAATATCGTTAAGAACGTTAAATTTCACCAATTCGCTTTGAGAAAAGAACACTCATCTAACGAAGGAATTTAGAAGTTAATCGGGACTACTTGTCCACGCTGATAAAACAGGAAATTTTTATCATATAGAACCTGAACTATACCTCTTTTAGACTAGAAAAGAAATTATGAAGGAACATAAACAGCTTCTGAGGAAAACTTATTTAACATTAACTTATTTGTGAAAGAGGTAATTGAATTTTTACTAGCGAAAGATCGAATTGAATCTTTCACCTCAAAACCATCAGAATAAACGTAAATACCATAAACCTGCCTTTAATATCAATCCGAAAAGTTAGACTGATTGGCCCCAGTATCCATAGGTCTAGTAAGATTAACCTTAAATTGTCCAGGAAAAAAAGTTTTAAAATTCTTTAAGCATCTTGGTCTGTCTATTTCCACAGAAAATAAATGTAGTAAGGTTATTTTCTTCGGTGTAACTCTGGATATAAGTACAGGATTATACCAGCCACATCATAAACTGAATGAGTGTTTAAGTTATGTGAATACAAATTCCAAGCATCCTAGAAACATAATAAATTCTATTGTTGAAAATGTATCAACATATATGTGGAGGCTTTCCGCTAATGAGAAAGTATTTGCACAAAATGAAATGTACAGTAAAGATGCATTTTCTGAAACTAGGTACGAGGACAAAATTTAACATATCCAGAATCAAAATACTAATAAATTCCCGGGAATGATAGGATATCAAATATGATGGGCCTTAATAGAGAGTGCAGTGAAAATAAACACAAGCAATATTTTTTTAAGAAAGCTAAGTAATATCAATAATAATCATAACACAAATAAGATTGCTACATAGGGAGTCTTGAAGATAAACATTAATATTAAAATGGGAGACAAACATATTTAACATTAAGAAGCATAGACGTAACTTTGACGATGCAAAAAGTGTAGTTCGTGTAATTGATAATAATAATAATAATAATAATAATAATAATAATAATAATAATAATGATGATGATGATGATGATGATGATGATGATGATGATGATGATAAACATGATAATAATAATAATAATAATAATAATAATAATAATAATAATAATAATAATAATGATGATGATGATGATGATGATGATAAAGATAATAATAATAATAATAACAACAACAATGTAGTTGATGTTCCATGTCCCTTTGACCCAGGAATAGTCAAGAAGGAAAGCGGAAAGATAAACACAACCATCTTAGGTATGAAATAGCCCGGCTACGGAAAATGAAGAAGGTGAAGACAATGCCAATTACTGCTGGGTCCTTGGGAACAGTATCAGAAGGCATCAAGGAGAATATAAAGGAAACTGGAATAGTGCGCCTAGTAACTTTTACAAAACTAACTGTTGCAAAACGTTTGACCTCTTGACATGTCCAGAATAATCAAGAACGTGTTAGATAGCTGAAAAGAACGGATATCATGGTACCGTAGGCTGCAGGTAACAAGCCCGTTACGCATGCAAGACACCAGCAACTCCAACAAAACCTGTGATAAAGAGAAATAATAATAATAATAATAATAATAATAATAATAATAATAATAATAATAATAATAATAGTAATAGTAATAATAATGATAATGATAATGATAATAATAATAATAATAATAATAATAATAATAATAATAGTAATAGTAATAATAATAATAATAATGATAATGATAATAATAATAATAATAATAATAATAATAATAATAGTAATAATAATAATAATAATAATAATTGGCCTAGAGACCTACCTGAAAAACTCTGAGGATTGGATGATAAAACTTGTCTCAAAACATGAAAACAAGAAAGCATCATACTCAGTAACAAAACTGGCAAAGGAATATCTAAGTGAATTCCAAATACAACAAATTCCGGAATTAGATATACGAGAAACAAGCGCAGAAAAAAGCTAAAACTGCTCCCTTAGATATTCTGACTGATATATGGCAAGAAAAACCTCTCAATGGCAAATACCCAAAGAGAGCGAATAATGCCGATGTTGACAAAGCCCTGACCCATCAATAGCTAATGGCCTCTAGCTTAAAATCTGAAACAGAAGGGTTTATCATAGCAGCTCAATATCAATGCTTACCTACAAGGAACTACCAGGCCAACATATTAAAGAACGGCAGTAGCACATGTGTATGTCAACAACAAAATGAAACCATTGATCATGTTGTCTCCAAGTGCAGTCTTCTTGCAGCAACAAAGTATATCAAAAGGCATGATAGAGCTGCACAATATATTCACTGGGTAATTGCAAAAGCCTGGACTTGCCCCATGATAAAAACTGGTGAGAACACAAGCCACCTCCAGCGCTTGAAAATGATCACATCTCTCTCCTCTGGACTTTCACCATTCAAACTGACAGAAAGATAGATGCGAATAGGCCAGACATCATATTGAAAGACTTCAGACAAAAATCATACCTGCTCATTGATATGAGTGTCTCAATCGATATAAACGTATCTGCCAAGACCTACCAAAAACTGAGCAAGTATAAAGATCTTGAATTAGAAATTAGCAAAATGTGGAACCTGAAGACTAAAACAATACCTGTTGTCATAGGTGCCCTGGGAATGATAGCAAAATGGGCTGATTGCTACCTAGCTCAGATACCAGGAATCCCCAAAATGGCAGAAATTCAAAAGATAGTGCTTATGGGAACTGCTCATATCTTATGCAAAATACTTTCTATGTAATCTCAAGTTTTAAAACAAACATAATTTTCGTATGGTTTCTTAAACATTCTCTAGAACAACACTATGTATAAAACCAAATATATGACACTCTAGGCATAACACCAACATGAACTTCCAACTTGTTGTCTCTTGAGGTCTCTGGGTGGGACTTGGAGCCAACTTGTACAAATGTAAAGCAAAAGTTAAACGTAAAATAATAATAATAATAATAATAATAATAATAATAATAATAATAATAATAATAATAATAATAATAATAATAATAATAATGATGATGATGATGATGATGATGATGATGATAATAATAATAAGCCCTGATGCAGTACCAGGCAGTGGCTCTCGTGGCTCCTGATCTTAACAGATTGGAAGTGTTATCATGCACATTGTTTTGTCTTGGTATAAAAGATGGGCTACAGCAAATATTCTGCTCGATACCACATATTTGCTTGTCAGTTGTTTGACCTTAACCGGTTGCCCATATCCCTTAGTGGCTGACGATATGTGCATCTCTGATCACGAGCAGAAGTAGTGGGGGAGCATCATAGCCATGTGTTGGGAGGGATTCTTTTGGGTTTGAATAATTTACCTCTGGAAATTTGTCTGCTTCGTTCAACATCCTTAAACAACCCTTATTCAGGGACCTTTTGAGCGGGATGGGTTACTCGTCCAGAAGAAATTTCTAACTGGGCCCCACCTGCGAGTTCATGCGCTGTTTATCTTGATATGAGATCACCATGTCGCGCACATTTGGTTGTGACGCATGTGCCTGGTGTACCCTTATCAGACGGGTAGTCATGTTGGGTATACTGGGCTTCGTATATTTTACCCCAGTGTCACTTTGATGTCATGCACTGCTCTCTCACTCAATGACAATAATAATAATTGTACCAGAGAGTGGCGTTCATGGCTTCTAATGTTAACTGACTGGAATTGTCATCATGTACATTGTTTTGTCTTGGTATAAAACATGGGCTATAGCCAATATTCTGCTCACTAAAATGCTCTGATACAGTACCAGATATTAGCTTTCATAGCTCCTGATCTTAACTGATTGGAAGTGTTATTATGTACATTGTTTTGTCTTGGTATAAAAGATGGGCTACAGCAAATATTCTGCCCAATACCACAGATTTGCTTGCCAGTTGCTTGACCAAAACCAGATGAGCATGTCCCATAGTTGCTGACGATGCGTGCATCTCTGATCACAAGCAGAAGTAGTGGGGTGTATCATAGCCATGTATTAAGAGGAATTATTTGGGGTTTGGATAATTTATATTTAGAAACATGGATGTTTCATTCAACGTCCTTAACCATCCCTTATTCAGGGACCTTTTGAGTGGAATGCGCTACTCGGCCTGGAGAAAAACCTAACTGGCCTCACCTAAAAGGTCATGCGCTGTGTATCTTGATATGAGATCACCATGTCGTGCACATATGGTTGTGATGCATGTGTCTGATGTACCCTTATCAGATGGGTAATCATGGTGGGTATACTGGGCTTCGTATATTTTACCCCAGTGTCATGTACTGCTCTCTCACTCAATAATAATAATAATAATAATAATAATAATAATAATATAATAATAATAATAATAATAATAATAATAATAATAATAATAATAATAATAATAATAATAATAATAATAATATATAATAATAATAATAATAATAATAATAATAATAATAATAATAATAATAATAATAATAATAAAGTAGCACCAACAATTATAAAATTCATAGGGCACTCTATGAATAAATGGCAAACAGAAAAGTTAAGATGGATTACCGATGTGGAAAGAAAGGCCCATCATTGAACCATCTTCTGTTCATGAATGACCTGAAATTGTTTTGGAAATTTGAAAAGCAGATACATCCCTTATTACCAGAAGTGTGGTGGGGACATCGGTATGGAATTTGGGTTTACTAAATGCTCTGTACTTAATATGTAACGAAGGAAGAAAGCAACCTGCAGAGCATTGTGGTTACCATCAGTAGAGACCATGGGAGAACCCGACGGTAGTGGGTATAGATATTTAAGGATTTTTGAGCTGCATGAGATTCTACACAGAAAAATGAAAGTCAAAGTCAGTGAGACGTATCAAAAAAGTGTGAAGATGGTGTTGAAATCCAACCTTAATGCCAAAAATTTGATCACCGCAATGAATATCTGGGCAGTTGCGGTGGTCAGATATAGTGCGTCCATCCTCAAATGGACTAAGGAGGAAATATCAACATTGGATAGAAAGATAAAAAAGTTGATGAATCTGCATGGGGCGCTACACCATTGCATAAGGTGTGTAAGGAGACGCTTGACGAGAATTTGATAAATAGTGATGAAGACCTGCTGCAATATGCCGCGAAGGATATGGGTGTAAATGCAGATGAAATGATGGGCAAGGCAGACGTTAATCAAGTAGCTGAGGAGAAGAGAAAAGAAGACCTTTTTGAAATGAGAATGCATTCAATAATAATAATAAAAATATAATAATAATAATAATAATAATAATAATAATAATAATAATAATAATATAGTTGATGATCCATGCCCTTTTGACCCAGGAATAGTCAAGAAGGAAAGCGGAAAGATAAATACAATCTTCTTAAGTATGAAATAGCACGGCTACGTGGGCATGGCTTGAGCGAGGTGATTTGAAGCGTACCACCGAAAGCTTGATCATTGCTGCACAAGACCAGGCTCTCGCTACCAATTCATTGAAGTATAACATCTATAAAACTTCTACCACCCTGAAATGCACACTCAGTGGAAAGAGTGTAGAAAATGTGATCCACTTAGTAATTAGATGTGAGAGCCTTGCACAAACAAATGAAGATATACAACAAATTGTTGTATATCTTCATTGGCTCTTAAGCTGTAAATACCGCAAGTGGAGAGACTGTTCAGAGTGGTGGAAAGAAAAGAAGGTACCTGGAGCGGAGAAGGAATAGAGAAAAATAAGAAGAAAAGGAACTTGAAGTGTTCAAGGAGGAATTGCATAAGGAAGAAACATTGGTGAAGACACCGGTTATTCGAGTGGAGGAAGAAAATTTAGAAACGCAAGTGGAGAGACTGTTCAGAGTGGTGGAAGAAAAGAAGGTACCAGGAGCGGAGAAGGAAAAGAGAAAAATAAGAAGAAAAGGAACTTGGAGTGTTCAAGGAGGAGTTGCATAAGGTAGTGTAGTGAAACCAGGTGATAAAAGTAAGACTACTGAATAATAATCATACCTTGTGTTCATAATATCTCGGCAAAAGAATTTGATAAGTTTAGTAAATATAAAGATTTTCTGATTGAAATAGAAAAAAATGTGGCATCTCAAGACGATCATAACACCTGTGAAGTTGTAAGAGAACTAAGAATGATTTATCAAAAAAGGAACTGAAAATTATTTGAGGATCATATAATAATAATAATAATAATAATAATAATAATAATAATAATAATAATAATAATTATTATTATTATTATTATTATTATTATTATTATTATTATTATTATTATTATTATTATTATTATTATTATAACAACAACAACAACAAAGGAATCTAAATATATGTATAACTTGAATTATGGAAAGAGAACATCTAATTTGCAATTGAGAATTATAGACATGGTGATAATGTAAATATTACGAAAACTGTCTATGCAAATATTCAAGGAATATTATATTGTATAAGGTACCATTCGCATCTACTAACATTTCTCGGAAAGATGTAACACTGGTGATAGATGTGGTTGACACAAACTCAGCTATTGGTTCTGATGGATTCTCAGCAATTCTTCTTAAATCGTGCAAACGTGCCCCTACAGAATGACTGCAGCTTCTTTTCCAGAGCTTTCGTGCAAGACCGAAGGAAGACCGAAGGAAGGAATAATATTCCCTATCCACAAAGGAGGAAGCAGAGCAGATGCTAAAATTTATAGGTCTAGCTCTCTGACCTCAAACATCAGCAATCATGGAACGAATAGTCCGCAAGAAACTAATCGCGTTCCTTAAAGAAAATTTCTTGCTGACTGACATCCAGCATGGACTTCGACCAAGTAGAAGTTGCCTGACACAGCTCTTACAGCATTACGACTGGGTGTTAAAGCAGCTGCTAAATGACTCAAATGCGGATGTGATATATCTCGACTTTGCAAAAGGATAAAGTCGACCATGGCGGAGTCGGAAAACTTGGAGAGTGGTTACATGCCTTATAGACGTCAGGCAGTAATGGCCAATGGAACCACCTCAATGGAAATACAAATAGCAAGTGGTGTTCCACAGTGCACTGTCTAAGGGCCACGGCTATTTATAGTGACACTCTCAGACATGCCCTCAGCTGCTCAGATAGCCTCCCTCGCTAGCTTCGCAGATGACACAAGAGTCCCTCAGATAATACAAAATCCTGGAAATCTTGCGCATCCGCAATAGGAGTTGGATACAATATACAGATGGGCTGACGACAACAACTTGCAGTTTAACGCAGGCAAATTCCAAAACCTGTGCTACCAGCACACACAGCTGTACGACATGCAGACAAGATACACTGGCCTGGGAGGAATTGCAATCCCTGAATCAATATCAGTACGTGATCTGGGCATTGGCATGTGTAATGATGCATCTTTCCAGGTGCGTATTACTAATATGGTAATAAAATGCAGACGGCTAGCTGGATCCTCCGAACTTTCAAACAGAGAGAACAAGAAACTATGATGGTCCTCTGAATGGCATACGTCTTCAGCCCCTAGAACTTCTGCTCCCACCTATGGTCACCACACAGTATAAAATTAACTGTGGAACTGGAAGCAGTCCATCGAAGCTACACAAAGAAAATCGTCTCAATGCAACATATCAGCTACTGAAAAGGGCTGAAAGAGTTAAAACTCTTCTCCCTAGAACGAAGGCGGAAAAGATATGCAGTTATACACATCTGGAAAATCCTGGAATGCCTTATACCAAATTTTGGCATTGAAGCTTGCACAAACAGCAGAACGGGGTACCACTGCATGGTGCCAAAGATCCCAGTATCACCATCAAAATACAGGATTAGATACTGCAACAGCTTGAGTTTCAAGGGCCCACAGCTCTTCAATGTCCTTCCAAAATGCTTGAGAAACCTGCATGGTGTGGATGTAGGTACGTTCAAAACAAAACTGGATTTCTTCCTATGATAGGTTCCAGATGAGCCTACCTCACCGCAGGAAACACACATGAGGGCATTAAGATCAGACTCCCTCATTCATCAAATGCCACATATCAGAGTGGGTTTCAAATAATGGTGTAGCACACCTAACAGTGGTACCCCAGCATAACTGCAGCTTTAAACCTGAAACGATTTAAAGAGGTAAAGAGTTTATATATATACTGATAGACAATCGCACTCAACGCTATTTCTTATGCCTACGTCCAGAGAAAGAATTTCACTAATATGCATCTACACATCCACCCCTTTCTCCATTCTTAACCCACCCCATAGGACAACATTCTCCGTTTGTTTTTCCTTACGCCTTTCTCTTCTGTAATTCTTCCCTGTTGAATCGATTCTTTGTTTCTCTTTATTTATACTTTTGCTTTTGCTTTCTTTCCGTTTCATGAAGGACTAATAACCGAAATGTTAACACTTTAACTTTCCATTCATACATGGTCTAACTTAGTGTTTCCTGTGTTGTTTATCTTTATGTATATCTTTATATTTCACATAACCATAGACACACACAAACACATACACGTGTGATGTGTCTACACACATATAGTTTAGTAATAATGAGTTATCTTTAATATTGGTCTATAAAATAATTTCAAAAGAGTTAAGAAAACACGGAAAGGCTACATTGTGCTTGATGCACTTGTGTAGTTAGTGAAAGGGACCAAGGATAATCATTGCTGAATATCTGGAGATACTGCGGACAAGGAAGTAAACTTTGCGCCTTCTGCTCCAAATTAAATAACGAAATTTAAAGTACCAAGTACTCTCAAAATGAATATCTGAGTCAGTGTGACCGTGTGTGTATGTATGTGTGTGTGTGTGTGTGCGCATGCGCGCGATTGCACATATACAGGCATATACATATATATATATACATTAGTTATTTTGGACTAGTGTATGAGTTTGGAATAAGGCGACAGGCTAGCAGTATCGTCACCGCGCCCGGGACCGTTAAAATGAATATCATTTGAATGCTAGAGTCGATGTAATCGACTAGTCCCTTCTCCCGAACATGGTGGCCTTATGCCATTCGACATTTGATAGTTTCAGACACGGTTCTACCGCATCGTCTGGTACAGTTCCGTGTTGCTGAGGTATGTAAAGCACTGTGAGTTCTTTTTTGTTGTTGGAGATGAGAAAAATCTTCCTGATATTGTATTGCGTCCGTTTGTTTTGTTATGGGGTTTGGTTGATGTCTTTTGCTTTATTAGTCTTTGTATTGTCTGTTGTGTGTGTAATGCGAGCTGTGTTCTTCAGTTGAGTATCCGACCTGTAGAATACATGTGGAGGCTGTTTATTTTATTGGGTATTTACCGTATAGAGTGTCTGGTGTTTGTGGATTGTTTTATTTGGGTTGTATTATTGAATTGATTGTCTTGCATCGGATGTGGAATATACCCAGCAGGGCATTTTGGGGTAGAGTATAGAGTTGATGGTGCAAGTATAGTTTCTACATTTTGGTTCAACTTTTTTGCATCATACCTAATGCTCCTATTATTACAGGTATTGTTTTCACCTTCATACCCTACATCCTGGTTACTTCAATTTCGATGTCTTTGTACTTTGACAATTTCTCCACTTCTTTTTGAGCAATATTTTGGCCAGAAGTGACTGAAATCCCTATCAGTAAGCAGCTGTTTCATTTTCGAATCCTTGATTATTATGTCTGGGGGGTTACCTTTTATTTCTTTGGCAGTTTAAACAGGCATTTTGGCCTAGTCGTTGTCATATACCTTATTTGGCACATATTTATACAATTTCTTGTTCGTTTTCATGCTCTACTTTTGACATATTGTCCAGTTGATATAGCTACTTACTCGGTTATGTCTGTATACATATTCAGATTTGGCTAGGACAGAGATGATGTATCTCATGGTGCCGGTTACACATTCTGCATTCGGTGTTGGGGCATGTTTTCATTATTCTACTTTTATAGCGTTTTTCTGGTCGGACACTGGTCATGTGCATCTGCCCTTCCGTTTTTGTTTTTAGTCCAAAGTTCTTGAGCCATTGGTGGCTTTTACTTAGACTCACATCTTTTCTGGATATTGCCCACGCAGTAATTTTTCTCCCCACTTCTTATTTAGTATATTTTGTAGTTCTATTGTCATGGTTTTTACAGCTGTCCATTTCTGCAACGTTGCCATTTGAGATCAGTGTATCAGTGTAGTTTGTTTCTGTTTTATATGTATCGCCTTCTTACGTAGAGAGACAAGCGTTTTCTTTTGTGTGTATGTGTATGTGTGTGCTTGTGTGTGTGTGTGCGTGTGTGTGTGTGTGTGTGTGTGTGTGTGTGTGTGTGTGTGTGTGTGTGTGTGTGTGTGTGTGTGTGTGTGTGTGTGTGTGTGTGTTGCTTTATTATATGTAGTAGTCTTCCACTTTTTGCTCTTGAGTATTTTTATGATCCAACTGTTATTTTATAGTATCTCTCCGTGTCAGGCTGCGACTTCCTTATAAGTGGGGATGTTATAGTGTGTCTGAGTCTCCTTTCGAGTGGTGACTTCGATATTCTGTTTATAGTTATTTGGTTTTTTAGTCTAAGTTCATTTCACTAAACTTCCAGTTTATTTTGTTGAAGCTGTATTTTATGACTGGTATGACTAACGTGTTTATTCCTGTTATCTTATTTTTAGCATTTATTCAGTGTTAATTATTAGACTAATCCTTCTCTTAATTTACCCTTTCATTTCCGTATGTTGTATTTTAGCCATTTCATCTATTCCTAGATATTTGTATGGGCTATTGTGGTTTAAGTCTCCGATTTTTGTGCCTATGTCGAGTAGTGTTTTCAGTAGTGACTAATTTGCCACCTCTTAATATCACTATGGCATATTTGTCTAAGCCCATGCTCATCGTGATGTCCTTGCTGGCACTAGGGACAATTTTTAAAGGGGTTTTCTGTCTCATTATATTTTTAGTGAACATTTTTAAGTCATTCATGTATAGGAGAAGATCTATTGTTTGTCCATGCCATCTGTAACCTACAGTGGTTTCATTTAACAAGTTTGTTAGTGGAGTTAAAGCAAGACAAAAAAGAAGCGTTGGAGGGACGACGAATCTCTTTGGAAAATTCCTCTTTTTCTGAGTATAGGGGAGGTGTTAATGACTTGTGATTCATTTTTCAGTGCTATGCTGGTATTCCAGGTTGCCATTGTATGATTGATATATTTTAATAGTGACGGAGCTACTTTATTTGTGTGGAGAGATTCCAGTATCCATATTAATGGAACACTGTCGGGCGTTTTCTGATAATTAATCCAAGTCATGTTGAGGTTTGTTTTTTGTTTTTTTACAATCCTCTATAACTTCTCAGTTTACCAGAAGCTGCTCCTTACAGCTTTACATCCCTCTTGGTCTTCTCCTTTGTTCTGGTAAAATGTTGTTTATCAGGTGTATTCCAAACCGGTAATAGATAACTGATGTAAGGGTTCTGTAGGTTGTTTATAGGCATGTTACTGGCCTATAATTTTATGGGTATATGTTGTTTTCGTTTTTTTTTGGATTTAGGGTGGTTTATCCTTCCAGCATCCAGTTTAGTGTTAATTATGGCTTGCTTATTATAAAGTCAAATACTACATGTACGTGATGTTTTTCATTCAGAAGATAGGGATTTGTCTATTCTTGGCGTTTTCCAGTTATTGGTAGTCCCCTGTGTGCCCGTAATCTCTCGTTCTGTAATGGCGGGTCATATCAATAGTGTTATTTTGATCTTCATTTCCTTTCCCCTATTTATCCATTGAACAATTTTGTTGTCTTGTTCTTGTTTGCTCGATATTTCCTCACTGTATGACTTCATTTCTGATTGTGTTAGCTTGTCATGTATGACATGGCTTTACATCTTATAATAATAATAATAATAATAATAATATAATAATAATAATAATAATAATAATAATAATAATAATAATAATAATTATAATTATTACTATCATTATTATTATTATTTTTATTATTATTATTATTATTATTATTATTATTATTATTATTATTATTATTATTATTATTATTATTATTATTATTATACTCAGGTTTCGTTGGAGCTGCTGGAGTCTTGCATGCGTAGCGGGCTTGCTATCTGCAGCTTACGGTACCATACTATCTATTCTTTCCAGCTATCTAATACTTTCCTGATTATTCTGGCCGTGTCACGGAGACAAGTCTTTTGTAACAGTTCTACTGGATATATATTCCAATTTCCTTTATATTCTCCTTGACACTTTCTGATACTGCTCTCAAGGATCCAACAATAATTGGCAGTAACTTTACTTTCTTCATTTTCCATAGCCGGGCTATTTCGTACTTAAGAGGGTTGTATTTATCTTTTCGCCTTCCTTCTTGACTATTCGTGGGTCAAAGGGGCATCCAACATCAACTGTATAGTATATGTGTTGCACCTTCTCCACCACCACCTGGACCGGACTGTTATGCTCTAGCACTTTATCTGTTTGATTGGGAATATTATTATTATTATTATTATATATTATTATTATTATTATTATTATTATCAACATCATCATCATCATCATCATCATCATCATCATCATCATCATCATCAACATCATCATCATCATCACCATCATCATCATTATTATTATTATTATTATTATTATTATTATTATTATTATTATTCAGTAGTCTTATTTTTATCTTTTATCACATACTTTCACTGCACAACCGAGCGCAGCTCTGCGTGCCTTGGGTATGTGCTGTGGTTTGTTGTGAGGCTCTTATTTTTACGATATTGAAAGTGTTTTACGTAGGGTATATGCGGTACCTAGTAGTGCTATTTTCCGTATGATATATATACTTGTTAGTCTTGGTGCTTTTGTTATGTATTTGTCTGGATATTTTTTTATCATGCCTAATGCACCTACTATGATAAGAATTATTTGTTTTGAGACTCCACCTTGGAGCTACCTCTATTCCAGATCTTTGTATTTTGAAAGTTTCTCCGTTCTTTTAGAGAAACATTGTTATTGTGATTATTATTATTATTATTATTATTATTATTATTATTATTATTATTATTATTATTATTATTATTATTATTATCATTATTATTATTATTATTGAGTGAGAGAGCAGTGCATGCCTTCAAAGTGACACTAGAGTAAAATATACGAAGCCCAGTATACCCATCATGACTACCTGTCCGATAAGGGTATACCAGGCACAAGTTAAACAGCACATGACCTTGCAGGTGGGGCCCAGCTAGAATTTTCTTCTGGTCGAGTAGCCCATCCCGCTGAAAAGGATTGAATAAGGATTGTTTTCCCTGAATAAGGATTGTTTAAGGATGTTGAACGAACCACCCATATTTCCAAAGGTGAATTATCCAAACATCCAAGAATTCCTTTCAACACACAGCTATGATGCTCCTCACTACTTCTGCTCGTGGTCAGAGATGCGCATATCGTCAGCCACTAAGGTTAAGGTCAAACAACTGACAAGCAAATCTGTGGTATTGAGCAGAATATTTGCTGTAGCCCATCTTTCATACCAAGACAAAACAATGTACATGATATCATTTCCAATCAGTTAAGATCAGAACCCATGAGAACCACTGCCTGTTACTGCATCAGGGCATATATTATTATTATTATTATTATTATTATTATTATTATTATTATTATTACTTTTTTTTTTCTTTCAAATTTTCTTCCATTTCTTGCCGAGTGTCTTCCCGACTCCTAGGGCAAAGAAACTCATAGTGTATATTGGTAGGCCATTAAACCAAACTCAGTAGTTCGTTAATTTTTTAATTTTTTTTTTAAGTTAAATTAAAATGCATGAGCAGCAACAGTTCTCACATCGACAATGCTCTTCTCAGTACGTGTGATGTACCAGTTAAGACAATCTTTTGCACTTCTTGCAGGGATGGTAAGCCAGGGATCATTCTCATATAATTTTCGGTTCCCTTCTTGATCATTCCTAGTGCTCCTACGATCACTGGTATTGTAACCGCCTTGAGATGCCACATTTTCTCAATTTCAATGAGTAGGTCTTTATATTTTCTTATTATTATTATTATATATTATTATTATTATTATTATTATTATTATATTATTATTATTATTATTTATTATTATATTATTATTATTATTATTATTATATACTCAGGTTTCGTTGGAGCTGCTGGAGTCTTGCATGCGTAGCGGGCTTGCTATCTGCAGCTTACGGTACCATACTATCTATTCTTTCCAGCTATCTAATACTTTCCTGATTATTCTGGCCGTGTCACGGAGACAAGTCTTTTGTAACAGTTCTACTGGATAATATATTCCAATTTCCTTTATATTCTCCTTGACACTTTCTGATACTGCTCTCAAGGATCCAACAATAATTGGCAGTAACTTTACTTTCTTCATTTTCCATAGCCGGGCTATTTCGTACTTAAGAGGGTTGTATTTATCTTTTCGCCTTCCTTCTTGACTATTCGTGGGTCAAAGGGGCATCCAACATCAACTGTATAGTATATGTGTTGCACCTTCTCCACCACCACCTGGACCGGACTGTTATGCTCTAGCACTTTATCTGTTTGGATTGGGAATATTATTATTATTATTATTATTATTATTATTATTATTATTATTATTATTATCAACATCATCATCATCATCATCATCATCATCATCATCATCATCATCATCAACATCATCATCATCATCACCATCATCATCATTATTATTATTATTATTATTATTATTATTATTATTATTATTATTCAGTAGTCTTATTTTTATCTTTTATCACATACTTTCACTGCACAACCGAGCGCAGCTCTGCGTGCCTTGGGTATGTGCTGTGGTTTGTTGTGAGGCTCTTATTTTTACGATATTGAAAGTGTTTTACGTAGGGTATATGCGGTACCTAGTAGTGCTATTTTCCGTATGATATATATACTTGTTAGTCTTGGTGCTTTTGTTATGTATTTGTCTGGATATTTTTTTATCATGCCTAATGCACCTACTATGATAAGAATTATTTGTTTTGAGACTCCACCTTGGAGCTACCTCTATTCCAGATCTTTGTATTTTGAAAGTTTCTCCGTTTCTTTTAGAGAAACATTGTTATTGTGATTATTATTATTATTATTATTATTATTATTATTATTATTATTATTATTATTATTATTATTATTATTATTATCATTATTATTATTATTATTGAGTGAGAGAGCAGTGCATGCCTTCAAAGTGACACTAGAGTAAAATATACGAAGCCCAGTATACCCATCATGACTACCTGTCCGATAAGGGTATACCAGGCACAAGTTAAACAGCACATGACCTTGCAGGTGGGGCCCAGCTAGAATTTTCTTCTGGTCGAGTAGCCCATCCCGCTGAAAAGGATTGAATAAGGATTGTTTTCCCTGAATAAGGATTGTTTAAGGATGTTGAACGAACCACCCATATTTCCAAAGGTGAATTATCCAAACATCCAAGAATTCCTTTCAACACACAGCTATGATGCTCCCTCACTACTTCTGCTCGTGGTCAGAGATGCGCATATCGTCAGCCACTAAGGTTAAGGTCAAACAACTGACAAGCAAATCTGTGGTATTGAGCAGAATATTTGCTGTAGCCCATCTTTCATACCAAGACAAAACAATGTACATGATATCATTTCCAATCAGTTAAGATCAGAACCCATGAGAACCACTGCCTGTTACTGCATCAGGGCATATTATTATTATTATTATTATTATTATTATTATTATTATTATTATTATTACTTTTTTTTTTCTTTCAAATTTTCTTCCATTTCTTGCCGAGTGTCTTCCCGACTCCTAGGGCAAAGAAACTCATAGTGTATATTGGTAGGCCATTAAACCAAACTCAGTAGTTCGTTAATTTTTTTAATTTTTTTTTTTAAGTTAAATTAAAATGCATGAGCAGCAACAGTTCTCACATCGACAATGCTCTTCTCAGTACGTGTGATGTACCAGTTAAGACAATCTTTTGCACTTCTTGCAGGGATGGTAAGCCAGGGATCATTCTCATATAATTTTCGGTCCCTTCTTGATCATTCCTAGTGCTCCTACGATCACTGGTATTGTAACCGCCTTGAGATGCCACATTTTCTCAATTTCAATGAGTAGGTCTTTATATTTTCTTATTATTATTATTATATTATTATTATTATTATTATTATTATTATTATTATTATATTATTATTATTATTATTATTATTATTATACTCAGGTTCGTTGGAGCTGCTGGAGTCTTGCATGCGTAGCGGGCTTGCTATCTGCAGCTTACGGTACCATACTATCTATTCTTTCCAGCTATCTAATACTTTCCTGATTATTCTGGCCGTGTCACGGAGACAAGTCTTTTGTAACAGTTCTACTGGATAATATATTCCAATTTCCTTTATATTCTCCTTGACACTTTCTGATACTGCTCTCAAGGATCCAACAATAATTGGCAGTAACTTTACTTTCTTCATTTTCCATAGCCGGGCTATTTCGTACTTAAGAGGGTTGTATTTATCTTTTCGCCTTCCTTCTTGACTATTCGTGGGTCAAAGGGGCATCCAACATCAACTGTATAGTATATGTGTTGCACCTTCTCCACCACCACCTGGACCGGACTGTTATGCTCTAGCACTTTATCTGTTTGGATTGGGAATATTATTATTATTATATTATTATTATTATTATTATTATTATTATTATTATTATCAACATCATCATCATCATCATCATCATCATCATCATCATCATCATCATCATCAACATCATCATCATCATCACCATCATCATCATTATTATTATTATTATTATTATTATTATTATTATTATTATTATTCAGTAGTCTTATTTTTATCTTTTATCACATACTTTCACTGCACAACCGAGCGCAGCTCTGCGTGCCTTGGGTATGTGCTGTGGTTTGTTGTGAGGCTCTTATTTTTACGATATTGAAAGTGTTTTACGTAGGGTATATGCGGTACCTAGTAGTGCTATTTTCCGTATGATATATATACTTGTTAGTCTTGGTGCTTTTGTTATGTATTTGTCTGGATATTTTTTTATCATGCCTAATGCACCTACTATGATAAGAATTATTTGTTTTGAGACTCCACCTTGGAGCTACCTCTATTCCAGATCTTTGTATTTTGAAAGTTTCTCCGTTTCTTTTAGAGAAACATTGTTATTGTGATTATTATTATTATTATTATTATTATTATTATTATTATTATTATATTATTATTATATTATTATTATCATTATTATTATTATTATGAGTGAGAGAGCAGTGCATGCCTTCAAAGTGACACTAGAGTAAAATATACGAAGCCCAGTATACCCATCATGACTACCTGTCCGATAAGGGTATACCAGGCACAAGTTAAACAGCACATGACCTTGCAGGTGGGGCCCAGCTAGAATTTTCTTCTGGTCGAGTAGCCCATCCCGCTGAAAAGGATTGAATAAGGATTGTTTTCCCTGAATAAGGATTGTTTAAGGATGTTGAACGAACCACCCATATTTCCAAAGGTGAATTATCCAAACATCCAAGAATTCCTTTCAACACACAGCTATGATGCTCCCTCACTACTTCTGCTCGTGGTCAGAGATGCGCATATCGTCAGCCACTAAGGTTAAGGTCAAACAACTGACAAGCAAATCTGTGGTATTGAGCAGAATATTTGCTGTAGCCATCTTTCATACCAAGACAAAACAATGTACATGATATCATTTCCAATCAGTTAAGATCAGAACCCATGAGAACCACTGCCTGTTACTGCATCAGGGCATATTATTATTATTATTATTATTATTATTATTATTATTATTATTATTATTACTTTTTTTTTTCTTTCAAATTTTCTTCCATTTCTTGCCGAGTGTCTTCCCGACTCCTAGGGCAAAGAAACTCATAGTGTATATTGGTAGGCCATTAAACCAAACTCAGTAGTTCGTTAATTTTTTTAATTTTTTTTTTTAAGTTAAATTAAAATGCATGAGCAGCAACAGTTCTCACATCGACAATGCTCTTCTCAGTACGTGTGATGTACCAGTTAAGACAATCTTTTGCACTTCTTGCAGGGATGGTAAGCCAGGGATCATTCTCATATAATTTTCGGTTCCCTTCTTGATCATTCCTAGTGCTCCTACGATCACTGGTATTGTAACCGCCTTGAGATGCCACATTTTCTCAATTTCAATGAGTAGGTCTTTATATTTTCTTATTATTATTATTATTATTATTATTATTATTATTATTATTATTATTATTATTATTATTATTATTATTATTATTATCATTATTATTATTACTATTATTATTATTATTATTATATGTTTGATTTTGCTTTGTATTTGTACAAGTTAACTCCAAGTCTCACCCAGAGACCTCAAAAGAGAACACGTTAGAAGTTCAAGTTGGTATTATGCCTAAGATGTCATATTTGGTTTTGCACATAGTATTGTTCCAGAGAATGTTTAAGAAAGCATAAGAAAATTACGTCTGTTTTAAAATTTGAGATTACATAGTACTTTACGTGGTATATGGGCAGTTCCCATAAGCACTATCTTTTGAATTTCTGCCATTTTGGGGTTTCCTGGTATATGAGCTATGTAAGAATCAGCCCCTTTTGCTATCATTCCTAGGGTACCTATGACAACAGGTATTGTTTTAGTCTTGAGGTTCCACAGTTTGCCAATTTCTATTTCAAGATCTTTACACTTGCTCGGTTGTTGGTAGTTCTTGACAGATACATTTATGTCGATTGGGACAGTCATATCAATGAGAAGGCATGATTTTTGCCTGAAGTCTTTCAGTATAGTTTCTGCTCTATTCACATCTATCGTTCTGGCATTTTGAACGGTGATATTCCAGAGGAGTGTGATGTGATCATTTTCAAACACTGGAGTTAGTTTATGTTCCCACCTGTTTTTATCATGAGGAAGGTCCAGGTTTTTGCAAATTACCTAGTGAATATACTGTGCTGTTTTATCATGCCTGAATGATAGGAAGTGTCAGCTGTCCACAGACATCAGACTAAGGTGACACTTGTCTATTGGTCATGCTTCAAGAACACTGCGAATAATTCTTGCACTTCCCAGTGACTATATGTGTACTTATATTTACAGGAAAGTCCCTCATTTATAGTCTCTGCATGATGCTTATACTACTTGTGGACAGTAATGATTTTATAATGCTGACATATTAACCAGTATAGGTCTTCACCAACTCTGTCATGTCTTGATTTATATTCTTTTGGTGTTAAAACTTTACATTTAGAGATTAGGTGGTTCACCGTTTCAATCGCACCATTACAGAATCAGCACTCTGGATCTACTCCTTTTTTTCATCACATTGGCTTGGTAGTTTCGAATCAATAACCTTTGATCTTGAGCAGCTAAAATGAAGCTCTCGCACTTTGCCTTTAATCCTGAGCTTCGTAGCCACTGATGAATGTACTTCTGATTAGTATCAGCTTGTTTGCTACGGGTCATATATTTGCCGTTCAGACGTCTCTGCTCCCACCAACAAGCTTATTCTTCTTGCACATTTTCTTCCTTTACGCTCTTCAGCCTGGGTATCATTCATGAAAATAGTAGCAAATATTTGATTTTCTTTAAGATAGAAGGAAATTTGTTACATCACTCGTGATTTTCAACGAGTTTTAGTATGCAGACATTCATTGTTTTAAAATATTTGCCCAACCCAAATGTGCTGTAAGAAAGTCCAAACTTCCATGGGCTCTGGGAAGGTAAAGACGTTCCACGGCTGCATTTCAGTGATGCATCTTACCACGCATCAGTAGCTTATGAGATTTTCCATCAATTGTCTTTATTTCATTGATATTCCAGTTCAACACTTGGAAGCTATAAGACAATTAGATCTGCTAAGTAATTTTTGGTTAACACCTAGTTATGTATAATTAGCTCAGACTTCAGAACTACTCATAGTCTCTTATATCTTCCTGATATTCTCTTTCATGTTTGCCTGTTGAATGCCAGAGCCTTTGATTATTCCTAGGTATTTGTAAGTTTCTTCCTGTTCAAGTTCTTTTATAACTGTGTCAACATCTAACTTGACTGAATTTAAATTTATCAATTTCCCTTTCTCGAAAGTGGCCTTGGGACGCTTATCAAAACAAACTCTATCCCGATGTCATCACCGAATGCTTTGCTTTCACAGCATGCAATAGGCCTTCAAGTTCATCTTTGTCTTTGGCATACAGTTTTAAGTCATCTATATAAGGTAGATGGCTTATTTTCTTGTCAGTTTTATAACCATACGCTGTTCTGTTAAGTTCACTTGTTAGCAGTACTAGAGATGTACAAAAACTTAGAAGTAAAAGCGAATCACTTCGGAAAATTCAATAGTTTATGCTAATAGTGTTTTAACCTAGTTCTCCATTAGAATCATAATTGGAGAGAGTATTCCACAATGACATATTTAGCTTCAGAAAGTTTGAAATTACAGAAGAAATTTTGTAAATATCCATGAATACGATATGCTGTCAAAAGACTTGTAATCAATTCATGCAGAACTGAGATTTCTGCATTTACTATGGCAGTTCTCAAAGATTATGTGATTGATTGGTCTTTACTGCCATATGAGCCTCATTGGCACGCTTTTGGTTCAGTGGGGGTGGGTGGAATTGTTCTCTTTCA
This sequence comes from Octopus sinensis, assembly GCF_006345805.1. Classification (NCBI taxonomy): domain Eukaryota; kingdom Metazoa; phylum Mollusca; class Cephalopoda; order Octopoda; family Octopodidae; genus Octopus; species Octopus sinensis. Next base: position 24,150,481 of record NC_043019.1, on the reverse strand, counting down.
TAAGTGCATGTTTTCTGCATGAGAATAGATGTTAATATTTTATAACTGGTGGGTAAATAAGTAATGTGCTGATAGTTTGTTTAGCTTTGGTTTCATTATTCTTTGGAAGTAGGGAAGCTATACCACTTGCTATCCATTCGGGTATTTTCTCGGGATATCTCATAATTTCATTGAACAGCGGGACTAACTTCTCGTGTGCGCACGAGGGTGATGAGGCAGAAATTTAGCACCCTATCTATACTGGGGGATTTCCACTTATGAACCTTCATGGGTTTCATCCTTAGGTCTCCTATTGAGATATATTCCCATGCTTGTTCTTGTAAACTTTGGTAGGATCCTTATGTGCGTCTAATCCAATGTGGATTTTCATTGTACGTCTTGTCATCACTCCAAATCTTTTTCCAATTTTTTCAAGTTCTTATATGAGGTAGTGGGAGTGGCTGGATGTGAATAGCTTATTATGCTTGTCAAAATTGTTTCTTTTCTCAAATCTTCGAATTCTTTGTGCTTTTGCTTGGACATTTTGCTTCAATGTTTCGTTGATATCAGATTTTCTCTTGATGAAAATCCACATTTTCTCTTCATCTTCCTTCCTTTTCTAGTATTTACATCATTTCTAATTATTAGTTCATTTAATATCGATATTTCCTATCATTAATTCATTCTCTTTTTCAATGTTGCTTCTCCAGCGTAGCTTCCTCTTCAAGTTTGATTTTCGTTATTTTTCTATTGTCTTAGCAGATGCGTAAATAGTCCCATTTAACTTAGTAAGATCAGGTTTTAGCTTTTGTATGATTTCCTTTCTTACGCAGTTGCCACTCTGTCATTCATACTTGTATGTCTGGCAACTGCAAGCTCATTTTTATTTTATCCTTATTTTTTTATTTTTTGCTTCATTTCTATTTTAGACTCTGTGTTCTTCCGCAAAAGTGCGGTCATCACATACTGTTTCTATACTACATTCCTGGTTATTTTTGTCAGCTTCATTAGAATTTCTTATTTCTTCCGTCCTTAGCGTGATTTGGTCAGAAACAGTTTTTCAATTAAGACTCGTCTCTGACTACTCTCTATCTTGATTCTTCCTTTCGCTCCTCTCTAATATTTTAGCCATTTTCCACTGCGTACTTCAGTGCGATTATATCAGCGTCTGTGAGTCTATTATTTCTTAGGCTATTCCTCTTAACATCTGCTAACTTGTTTCCATCGAAATAGGGATGTTGTAAGAGTTTGTGGTGTGCCTTTCCTGAGATGGCCTACCTAATGCATAGCAATAAGCGTATATTAATTCTTTATCTTTTCCTGGGTCCATTTGAGACACTTACATTTCATTTTTTGTGCTGAGTGCAGTGAACTTCAAGGGACCTCCAGGTTTGTATTCAGAAAAAAATTGTGCCAGTGGATGAATTTTCAACCTCAGGCTGGAACCATCCTGAGGAACACGCTTCCAAATTAACCACACGACAAGAGATTTGAGTTTTTTTAATATTTTATTGCTTCATTAAACATTTTTGTGTTACATTATTGTTGTTGTTGTTGTTGTTGTTGGTGGTGGTGGTGGTGGTGGTCGTCGTCGTCGTGGTGGTGGTGGTGGTGGTGGTGGTGTTATATTATGTCATTAAAACTCACAGCTATTTGGCTGGGTATGATGGAAAGTGTCAGCTGTCTACAGAGAGCAGACTAAGGTGACACTTGTCTATTGGTCATGCTTCAAGAACCCTGCGAATAATTCTTGCACTTCCCAGCAATCTGATTTTTGTGGGTGTTCTACCTTCTCATTTGCACCAATCTGTTTTAGAGATGCTGGTAGTTGAGTGCTGATTCATGCAAGTGCAGCAATTACTATTGGTATCACGTCTACTCTTCTCCTTCGTATTTCCCACCCCAAATCGTCAGAGTTGTTCAGTTTTTCTTCTTTCTCTTTGATACTGTCGTCACCGGGAAAACTTATGTCGATTATCATGCTTGTTCTTTCTTTTTTATTCACCACAACAATGTCCGGTTTCCGATGTCTGGTTATGTGATCGCACTGGATCATTGAATGCCACAGGATTTTGAAATTCTCATTCTCGGTAACTACTTCTGGGGTTTGCTCATACCATGACTTTGCTCTTTGTAAGCCGTGATTTTCGCAGCGCTCCCAATGGATCATTCTGGACGCATTGTTATGTCCTCTTTTGTAATTGCGTTTGCCAATTTCGAGCATTTGTTAGCGATGTAACATGCCCTTTCACCCCTCTCACCACACATTCTTCATTTGTCGCTGTTGGTAGTGCTGTCGATTCTGCATTTCACACAGTTGGTCTTTAACGCTTGTTTTTGAGCTGTATGTAACTTTAGGTATCCACAAGATTTTAGTAGTCTCTCAAGTGCTTAGAACGCCCCTTATAATCCTTGATATCCCTAAAAGAGAAACTTTCTGTGGCATTATATTTCAACCTTCTTCATTCATTTGTCTATATCTTTGCGTATTCTTCCCAACGCACCAATTATTATTGGCACGATATTTACTTTCGCATGCTTTAAATTGTTCCCATTTCAAATGATAAGAGGTGGTATTGATTTTGCTTTTCTTCCTCTCTCTTTACGATTCTGGGATCAAACTGGCATGATGGGTCTATAAGTAAGCAACGTTGCTGTTTCCTATCTATAATTGTTATGTGCGGTCTATTATTCTCTTACTTCCAGTCCCTTTGAACGGGAAACACCTGATCACTACTGTTAATAATATTAAATATTATATTCATTAGAACTAACTTGACATTGTAAAAGAAAACTATGGAACCTGGTGCATTTGTCTCTTCCCTGCTATTAACAGAAATTTCCGTTTTAAGCTGTTCAAAAATGACTAAAATACTATCCACGACGATATACATTCAAATAAAATTTGAAGCAGGTTAATAAGGCGGTGAGCTGGCAGAAACGTTAGCACGCCGGGCGAAATGCTTAGCGGTATTTCGTCTGCCGCTACGCTCTGAGTTCAAATTCCGCCGAGGTCGACTTTGCCTTTCATCCTTTCGGGGTCGATTAAATAAGTACCAGTTACGCACTGGGGTCGATATAATCGACTTAATCCGTTTGTCTGTCCTTGTTTGTCCTCTCTGTGTTTAGCCCCTTGTAGTAGTAAAGAAATAGGTTAATGTCCCGAATTTAATTTATATGTCCTTTCAGAAAAGAGAGGTCATCGCCAGGCCACTGACAAGGAATTAGTACGGCTCCTGTAGGTAGGTTTCGTAATCTCTATGTGATCTGAACCTGGTGCTTCTAAGGATATAATGTTTAATATCCAGAATAGAGTTACAGAATATTTTTCTCATAAGCGCTCGGTTCATTCTTCTTTATTCCAGGCTTCATACGTCCAAGAGTTGCAGAGCAAATATATTATATGAAAGAATACATGGTTATTATATTCACGCGTAAAGAAATATTGAATGTATCAATAAATATATGAGAGTCAATTTCTAAAAGAGAGTCATGACTGCAAATTTGCGTGGTCTGTAAGAGTCGATTATGCAGAATTTAGTACATTATTTTATTACTCTTAATTTTCTAACCACATAATCCAGGGTTCAGTCCCTGTGCCTGAAACCTTCTACAAGTGTCTTCTACTATAACCTTGCACCAATTAAAGCCTTATGAATGGATTTGGTATACGGAAAATGTCATCATGTATGTGTGTATGTATGTGTGTGTATGTGTGCGTATAATGTACACTATACAGATATGTATGCATATATATATATTATATATATATATATATATATATATATATATATATTTCAACAATTGAGGGTAAAGTTAATTAATTATTAATCAATTTCACCAAGTATTCAGTATGCAAAGGGACCATTTAAGGCGAATTCAAATTATTACATTATATAAAAGGGCTTAGTAAAATAAATTACTTTGCCGCATACTGAACTCATTAGAAATAGTAGCTAAAAAAACTTTTTTAAAACTATTTCTAATACTTAAAGAAAACCTCTCTCAAATAGTGTTTGCTCAATTCAACTCACGAAAGTATGGGGGTAAAGACATTAAAAAATCAAATGCAAAGGTTATTTGAGAACGTACGTTTCAAGATTAGTCAACTCGACATTTCTATCATCAGCTCAGAACTCCTTGGTTTGGATTTGAAAACACTGAAGTGGGAGCATACCCTTTCGGCTTCTTATCGCTTCTGAAGATCTGCTCGAAACTAACAGTGCCAGCAAACTCAAATATGCAAGCGAAGAATTTCTGCTCTCCCCCTTCCACCAGCGTGGGTTAAAATCAGTAAACACTATGCTTTTTCGGTAAAATCCGAGGCATTAAATAGAGAGAGATGAATTATAATTTCAACAATTGAGGGTAAAATTAATTAATTATTAATCAATTTCACCAAGTATTCAGTATGCAAAGGGACCATTTAAGGCGAATTCAAATTATTACATTATATAAAAGGGCTTAGTAAAATAATTACTTTGCCGCATACTGAACTCATTAGAATAGTAGCTAAAAAAACTTTTTTAAAACTATTTCTAATACTTAAAGAAAACCTCTCTCAAATAGTGTTTGCTCAATTCAACTCACGAAAGTATGGGGGTAAAAACATTAAAAAATCAAATGCAAAGGTTATTTGAGAACGTACGTTTCAAGATTAGTCAACTCGACATTTCTGTCATCAGCTCAGAACTCCTTGGTTTGGATTTGAAAACACTCAAAGTGGGAGCATACCCTTTCGGCTTCTTGAATTTGAATTCGCCTTAAATGGTCCCTTTGCATACTGAATACTTGGTGAAATTGATTAATAATTAATTAATTTTACCCTCAATTGTTGAAATTATAATTCATCTCTCTCTATTTAATGCCTCGGATTTTACCGAAAAAACATAGTGTTTACTGATTTTAACCCACGCTGGTGGAAAGGGAGAGCAGAAATTCTACGCTTGCATATTTGAGTTTGCTGCACTGTTAGTTTCGAGGCAGATCTTCAGAAGCGATAAGAGCCGAAATGGTATGCTCCCACTTTCAGTGTTTTCAAATCCAAACCAAGGAGTTCTGAGCTGATGATAGAAATGTCGAGTTGACTAATCTTGAAACGTACGTTCTCAAATAACCTTTGCATTTGATTTTTTAATGTCTTTACCCCCATACTTTCGTGAGTTGAATTGAGCAAACACTATTTGAGAGAGGTTTTCTTTAAGTATTAAAATAGTTTTAAAAAAGTTTTTTTAGCTACTATTTCTAATGAGTTCAGTATGCGGCAAAGTAATTTATTTTACTAAGCCCTTTATATAATGTAATAATTTGAATTCGCCTTAAATGGTCCCTTTGCATACTGAATACTTGGTGAAATTGATTAATAATTAATTAATTTTACCCTCAATTGTTGAAATTATAATTCATCTCTCTCTATTTAATGCCTCGGATTTTACCGAAAAAGCATAGTGTTTACTGATTTTAACCCACGCTGGTGGAAAGGGAGAGCAGAAATTCTTCGCTTGCATATTTGAGTTTGCTGGCACTGTTAGTTTCGAGCAGATCTTCAGAAGCGATAAAAGCCGAAAGGGTATGCTCCCACTTTCAGTGTTTTCAAATCCAAACCAAGGAGTTCTGAGCTGATGATAGAAATGTCGAGTTGACTAATCTTGAAACGTACGTTCTCAAATAACCTTTGCATTTGATTTTTTAATGTCTTTACCCCCATACTTTCGTGAGTTGAATTGAGCAAACACTATTTGAGAGAGGTTTTCTTTAAGTATTAGAAATAGTTTAAAAAAGTTTTTTTAGCTACTATTTCTAATGAGTTCAGTATGCGGCAAAGTAATTTATTTTACTAAGCCCTTTTATATAATAATATATATATATATTATATATATATATATATATATAATATATATATATGTATGTATGTATTATGTAAGTATGTATGTATATATATATATATATATATATATATATATATATGTATGTATGTATGTATGTATGTATGTATGTATGTATGTATGTATAAATGTAAATATTTCTAAATCTCTCTAAAGGAGACTACGACAGCAGTACTGGATATTTATAGTTAGCGCCAGGTTAACATGGCAGTTCAGGAAAATAGGACGAATGCAGCCGTTGGTTACCTCAAAGAGGCCATCGCCTCTAGCTAACTATGTGACAAACAAACCTGTGTCCAATGTATGTATGTATGTATGTGTACGTGTCTGTGTGTGACAAAACTTTTTGCCAGAAAACATTTCTTAAAACATAAATAGCCACGTGGTAAGGAGTTATCAGGTGCGGACATGACTATGCGGTAAGAAGTTTGCTCCCCAGCCACATCGTTACAGGTTCAGTCCCACTGCGTTGTACCTTTGGCAAGTATCTTTTACTGTAACCCAGGGCCGACTACACCTTGTGAGTGGATTTAGCAGATGGAAACTGAAAGAAGCCCATCGTATATTTATATGTAACTTAGCGGTTCGGCAAAAGAGATTAATGGAATAAGTATCGGACGTTAAAACATAAGCATTAAGGTTTATTTGTCCAACTAAAATTGTTCAAGACTGAATCAATTAAAAGGAAATTATATGTTATGTAAAAAAAATATCGTAAAAGAAAAGAATAACACGAAATTTTTGAAGGAAGTTTTCTTATTGTGTATGTAAACGCTTTCGTATATTGGGGCAATCCGTACAACATATATTGGGGCAATCCGTACACACAAAGTTTATGATGGAAGCTTTGTAGTCATGAAAATTTGCCGTAATAGGAAAATCTGCAACGCGAAACTATTTTACTATTGATTTCCATTTAAGAGCATTAATGGGAAAATGCCTCGCGTTACAGAATTATGCATGTCTCAACATATATGTGTGTGTACGTGTGTGGGGGAGTGCAATATGGCACGTTTGTCTGGTTAGATACTCTTTATTATAATGTCCTTAAGATTACAATTAATATATATATGTTCTGACAGTGGTCTATGTAAAAGGATTTCTTCGTTCCGTTCTCGTTTTCTAATCGCTGCATATACTGTTGCATATACTACAACAATTGTTGCATAATGTGTTTCTGACGGAATGAGTACTTAGTACCCCAGCTGCTGACCTGGGGAATAGTCACCGAACCACCTAAATGTCTTATAGCATAACTTGTGGGAAATATCTGATTCGTTCTTTAATGATATTTTGTATGTGCGTTCTTCTCATTTGCTTAATTCATAGATATAGCCACTGCACTGATCATGTTGAATAGTCGTGCACTCTTAATAATTAAATATAATTAAATATCTCTCTTAAATGAACTAAAATTGTATTTCCTAGGTTTATGTGAGTGTCTATCTAATTACTACACAGTTGCTGGCATCTGCTCATGCCTATCAACTTATATTATTTCTTCAGTGGAACATTCTAATGGTATTTTTCCACATATTTCTAAGAGCATTCTAAAGATACTTTTCCTCACATTCCATATGATGCATTTGAGTTCCATTGCTCCGATAATTTTAATTCACATACGAGGAGATACACAAAAGTAACCAGAAACGTTAGGACCGTCAGCATCAGTTTGCTGACTGGTATCGTTGGGTGAGGTCGTACTGCCATGTGATGCGTCTTTGTTTTGCAGTGTTTCTCCCCTGTTCGTCGATTTTTGCGATGGCTGAAACAAAAGAACGGCGTGCTTCCGTGAAATTCTGTTTTCTGCTGGGGAAAAAGGAGGCTGAAACAGCTGTCATGCTTCAAACAGTTTACAAGGACGCCACCATGAGCAAAAGGCAAGTTTACGAGTGGTTTTCTCGCTTTAGGAATGGTCACTTGTCGCTTGAAGACCAATTTCGTTCAGGGCGTCCGTCCACCTCCCGAACGAATGAAAACATGAAAATCAATGAACTGATTTTCGTAGACAATCACCGAACAATTGACGAACTTGTTGATAGGATTGGTGTGTCCTGGAGCTCCTGCCAGCAAATTTTGAGCGTGAAATAGCGAATTTTGCAGCAAAACTTTTGTGCCTCGGTTTCTCACAGATGAAAAGCAGTCACAGCTGAATATGTGTTGTGAACTGAACAGTTGGTCCGGACCTTTTATCGAAGGTCATCTCTGGTGACAAAAGCTGGTGCTACAGAATTTGCAGATGTAGAAAAGGCGAAGAAAAACGACGGAGGCGTTAAAAGACATCCCTTCGCAAAAGTTCGGGCATTGCTTCAAATGGAAAAAGTGTAAACATGTAAAACTAAGTGAATAAAATAATATTGCGAAATTCCGGTTTCTTTTGGGTATCCCCTCGAAAACATAAACTAGCACTCCAAATTGTCGTGCACCTTCAGTGGTTAACATATTCTCATAGAGAGACTAACATTGTAATACTTCAGCTTATGTGTATTCATCAACGATATAAGGTTTGATATATATTCAAGCTTCCCAGGTGAGAACACTCGAAGGTTATTTTCGTGGTCTTGGTTCATTAATCGCTCTTGGATGATTTATATTTATCAATTATTTATGACGATAACATCTGTCAAGTTTTGGGTGGCTAAACGAGTAACTATTTCTAGTTAAACGATGGTGTACTACAGTCACCGAAACATCTAGATGGTATCTCGTTCTTTGCTGCGTAAGATTCTGTCCGTGGAGTTTCTACCACCCTTCCCTCCTTCCATCCATCCATCCATCCCTCTCTCACTTTGTCTCCTTCTCTGTATATGTATATATATATATATGTGTGTGTGTGTGTGTGTGTGTGTGTGTGTGTGTGTGTGTGTCTGTATGCATTATGTATGTATGTATGTATGTATGTATGTATGTATGTATGTATGTATGTATACGACGGGCTTCTCTCAGTTTCCGTATGCCAAATTCACTCACAAGGTTTGGTCGGCCCGAGGCAGTAGAAGACGTATGCCCAAAATGCAGTAGGGTTGAATCCGGAACCAAGTTGTGTGTGTGTGTGTTAGTGTTTGTGCGTGCACTCGCGTGTTTGTATGTGTGTGAGTGTGCACGCGCGGGTGTGTTCCTGCATTTATACGTAATTATACATGTGTAATACATACACACACACACGCACACACACACGCACATACACACACACACGCACGGATACATACATACCTCTCCTCATCTACTAAGAGATTTCAACGATTCCGACCATATATAAAGGGTGAATTTCACTATTTTGTTCATATTTTGATGTCTTAACTGAGGAAGATTTGGCGTAAGATTTTAAACTATTGCGCAATGATTTGAATCGTACATATTAAACGCATTCAAAATATTACTACTTCGTTTGACTTCATTACACACACATACATACACACACAGAGGAAAACATTATTTCATACATACACATACACGTACACATACACATATACAGAGTGTCCCAAAAGTTAGTGATGGGTTTTAATTTTTAATAACTTCCTCAACTTTACAAATAAATACATGAAATTTTGATAAAATATAAAGAAAATAAAGGAAATTGATACGCATAAGTGAAATTTGCAACACCACTACATCACATATGAAAAATGACATCGCTTAAATGCCAGCCATTTTCGCCTTTGTACGCCCGTGCTCTTTTCAAAACTTGCACCATAACACCCTCAAGAGTTTCAGACCCCACTTCTCTGATTTCTCTATTGATGTCCTCCTTCATTTCCACCGGTCTGTTGACGTAAACCCTTTTTTTTTTTCAGGTATCCTCACAAGAAAAAATGCGGGCGAGTCATTGACTTTTGGAACACTGTATGATATATATTTCTGCGTGTGGAGTATAAGTGTGTATGCATACGTATACCTATACCTGTATGTATGTATGTAGGTATGTATGTATGTATGTATGTATGTATGTATGTATGTATGTATGTATGCATGTATGTATGTATTCACACACACACACACACACACATATATACATACTCAGATACATACATATATTCTTTTACTAGTTTCAGTCATTTAACTGCGGCCATGCTGGAGCACCGCCTTTTAGTCGAGCAAATCGACACCAGGACTTATTCTTTGTAAGCCTAGTACTTATTCTACCGGTCTCTTTTGCCGAACTGCTAAGTTATGAGGACGTAAGCACACCAGCATTGGATGTCAAGTGATGGTGAGTGACACAGCATCGGCATGTAGAAGACATATATATATATATATATATATATACACACATACATACACATACATATATACATATATATTCATATATATATATATATATATATATATATATATATATATATATATATATATACATATATACATATATACATATATATATACATATATACATATATATATATATATACATACATACATATATACATATATATATATATATAATATATATATGTATGTATGTGTACGTATGTGTATATAAATATATATATATATATATTATATATATATATATATAATATATATATATATATATATATATATATATATATAATGTGTATAATGAAGACATTATGTTTCGTGGCTAAGGCAGTGAGCCTGAGAACGCCGCTTGTTAAGTATACATCGATAGTACCACGATGGGGTCACGCCGCTCATAATCTGCTGATACACAGTTGAAAGTGACTGTATATTTTCATGTCTTAAACTCTACCATACAGTATATATATGGGCGGTGTGAGTAGTGCTTGTATATCCACCTATATCTGATACTAATTTAATGAATAATCTTATACAGTGCAATTCTAACGATATATGTTAATCACTTTACATAATTGCTTTCATATATAATTTATAGCTGATATTTCGGCACAAACTCCACCATTCAAACGTAGTCTGGAAATCAACAAAAAGGTAAATTGTAGAACTTTTCCCATTAGAAACTTCGAATAGAAACATGCGTACAGATTTTATGTCACAAACGGTCTCCAAACGAAGAAAACAGTTTTTACAGTTTTTAAAATAGTTACTTTGTTTTGAGATATTGCCTATAAGCTATATAAACAATTTATCATGGAAAATTAGTGATAAGGATTATAAAAACTGTACTATATATCTCTCTTAATTTAAACCTGCATACACAGTACTTTTTACACAGCTATAAGTGTGTGCATATATGTGAATGTGCATTATTGAGTAGTTACTTTACAAAGAACTTGTAAAAACTAGTGTAGCGTTCAAAAAATGTAATTTGGTGATTCGATAATTAGACAACTATAAAATAAATGCTAGCCGAAGTAAGTATTGATGGTCTACTTAATTGACTAAAACATTTGAAGGTACATCTTCAGAATGGCGGTAATCCAGTGACTGAAGATGCAATAAAAAATATTTTTAGACAATAGGCTGTATGTATACGTGAATATATCACAGAGAGAGAGAGAGTGAGTGAGAGAGAGGGAGAAAACGTGTAGATGGGGTTGTACGCGCTCGTTTGTGTTTTGGTAAATCAGAGATTCTTGAATCCTTATAATTTTCTGGTACAATAAGATGGGCTCTTTTACGAGATTGCTGCATCGCTGAAGTATCAAATACAGTCTATCTTGCAGGGTTCTACATATTTCATCTACTTAATTTCACTCACAAGGCTTGGGTCTTCTCGAGACTATGATAATAGAAATTTGCTCAAGATGCAAATACACATACACAGGCACGCGTAAATCTGTATGCATTTGTGTCTGTGGAATGGAATATGTTGTAAAACGATCATTAATTGCATAAAAAATTTGCATTAATTCTTTCTACTATAGGCACGGAGCCTGAAATAGTAAATCAATAGATTAATACAGCGGTATATATCCGACAACGACATAAAGAGTGAGAAAAGAGTGAGAGAGAGAGAGAGAACTATGAAAGTAAAAGAAATATGAATGAAGAGAAAAAGTCAGGAAGGAAAACATGTGATTCACAGGCATGTGTGAAAAAGTTAGACAGTGGAAGATTAAAAATACAGAAATAAATTTGATTCATTGCCAATGTTTGACTATATCGTTGCATCAATATCACAGATTCAAACAAAGTAGAAAGAGTTTATGTTATTTTAAATTTTTGTGGAACTTCTTTGTACGTATTTTTCAAATCCAAGTCAGTGGCAAATGAAACAAAACGAAATATTATGGAAAGTGTTATTTCTACCAAATTTAGAGTCCCAATCATGATGAGAATATTTTCCTTTATATCCTCCGCTTAATACGAATAATCGACGAATTTTATTTAAAAGATTCCGTCCTAAAATGATCAGAATAAGCGTTTTCCACTAACTCACGAATACTCTATTGTATAAATTTGTAAATAAAACACACACATACACACACATGCACATATATATTTATATGTGCATGTATGTGCATATATATCTGTATGCACTTGTATGCGCATATATATATATGTATATATATCAGTAAATTTTTTTTTAATGTATCATTAATTTTTAACCTTTAACTAACTGTTCATCATGTATGCATACAGGACAATAAGTATAAGGTCAAATTTCGTTATGTTCCAAGTTTATATTGAATAAAATGGGGTTTGAGGGGAAATGGGGAAACAAACAAAATACTGGGCAGTTACGTCCCTTTATTTTCTGGGTTCAAATCCACTTGGTCTTTTGAATTTATATTTCGTCATTGAGGAAGTATCAGCCATGTTTCAGTTCTAGCTATCCGATTATAATCCCCAAGAGAAAATGTTTGCCTTTATAGTAATGTCAGAAATAATTATCATATAAATCTAATGAGTTATTGCAAAATCAAACATCCATATTCTTATATATGGAGAAGGCTTATGTGTACATATATACTGATATACATACACCTAACAATCCCTTCCCTCTTCTTTATCCTTCCTTCTCTCCTCTTCTTTCCTTGTCTCTCTCTATATATATATATGTGAGTTTGTGTGTGTGTGTGTGTGTGTGTGTGTGGTGTGTGTGTGTGTGCGTGCGTGTGTGTGTTCGGGTGTGTGTCTGTATGTGTTTGCAATCAGATATTCAATGAGAAGAAAATCCCCAATGCATATGGCAGAGGATATGCTTTCGTTTGAAATTGATTTACTCCACTGTTAATCAGAATGTCTTCCTGCCTGTATCCTTTCAAACGATATAAAGTGAGACAAAATTTGCAACACGAAAATACGATTTTTGTTGCCGCGCACTCAACGATAAACTCTGAGTTACTGTGCAAGCGAATACATTTCGAACGAATACACACGCACACAATACACATGCACACACACGTGCGAACACTCACACACTCACACATACATATACATATTTATAAATATAGAGCATGTGTTACAAGTATATAAGATATTACACCCTTTTATATTACACTTTATGCCCTCTTACTTTATTATGTATATTTCATTTTGATTGCTGAAACATTTACAGTATTCCACTTCATAAATAAAAATGGCTGTGTTCCAGCATGGCCAGTCCTAAAGGTCTCAAACTGGTATAAGAATATTATGTGTGTGAGTGCGTGCGTGCGTGTGTGTGTGTGGGGGTATGTATCACGTATGCATCTGATATATATGTATATATATATATGTGTTATATATATATATATATATATTAAATAATATATGTTTATATAAACACATGCACACATATATGTGTGTGTCTATATATATATATATGTATATTTACATATATATATATATGTATATATATATATATATATATATATATATATATATATATATATATATACATATATATATATACATATATGTATGTATATATGTATGTATGTATGTATGTATGTATGTATGTATGTATGTATGTATGTATGTATGACAGGATAATAGCAATTACATATATTGGTAATTGTGCTAAAGTAGAAATACATGATGATAATTTGAAAATTGGTTTTATTAAATGTACTTTGACAGTTAATTTCATGTTATTGGTTATTGACGAAGAAAACTGCATAGAAACAATGAAATAAATTATGCGCGGATCGTAATGCATGTATTTCTAGACATGTGTGAAAGCGGCAAAATACTGAATGTGCTAAGAAACATCACAACAAAATACTGTATGTTACATTAATTAACAAATGTGTTATGCCAACCTACCTGAAAAATAAAGTAGTACTTTAGTGCTGATGGAAAGCAAAATCGAACTTTTTTAATAGCTTCAATTTCTTTTCCCTTAGCCAACTCATTCCTTTCAGATATTTTGTTGCAGATTTTGTATTTCTGAAGCTTATTCACTGTGTAAGAATATACATTCACATGCATACATGTATATGCGTATATGTGTGTATGAATGTAATATCAGCTTCTTTCAGACATCTATTTCCCCGTTCGTTCATTCGTCTGTTCATCTATCTGTCTATCTATATCCCTATAAAGGCGTAAATAACAAGTACAAAGCGAGAAATATATATATATATTATATCATATATATAGTATATATATATGTGTGTGTGCACGCGTGTGTGTGTGTGTATAGATATATATATGTGTGTTTGTATATGTATATATGTACACACATATACACATATATATACATACACACACGAACACACACATATATATATATACATAGATAGATATATAGATATATAGATGTACACACACATATACATATATCCACGCATATATAATCATTGTAAGCATATACTATATTAACAGATGTTTCACACAGTTAGGGAGGAGAAAAGAAATATGAAGCATTCAATTATGTGTATGGATAGGAATAAAAAGTCAAGTTTGAGTGGGGCACACTTTGACGGTTACATCAAAGTATATAATTGTGGTGAGGGTGCTGTGACAGTATTTTGTATTTTGCTCTTGATGTAAAGCAGTTTTTGACTTGTAAGAAATAGGGAGGGAAGTATATAACAAGACTGTATTTTTTTAAACTTATACAATATATTTTTCCTATTATAAAGAATTATATAATATTGTGGAAAGCATTACTATTGTATTAAAGCTGATGTAAAGTTGGGCTGTATAATACAGGACGCCAAAAGTTTTGTTCAGTAGAAATACACATGATGCTGTTTTGATTGCAAGCGTCCACGTAGAAAAAATCTACCCCTTGTGTACTGGAAGTTGCTGCTACTATGTATATTAGTTTTGTGTGGGACATCTTTGCAAAGTAAAATTATCTGTTGGATAGTTTTTAATTAAAATGGTATAATGGTAGTATGATATAATATCTGTACAGAATCATAAATAGTATAATCTGTACGCATTTTTGAAAAGTATTAGAAAATAGAAAATTGTAAATAAAGTTATGGATAATTTCATTTGATGTTAATGCGAAATAATTACAACGAAATTCATAATGCTCTTTTATTTCTTGAAACTGATTAAACAGCATAAACTAATATTGACAATTTCAGAAAAAATATATCGAAATGTTAATACAATGGTATAGATTATGAAAAGGAATAATAGATAGTACCTTTAACGTGTGAGATGAAATAAATAAATGTTACGTATATGTGATTATATATTAAAATGAGTAACTTTCCCAAACAAGATAACTGTATCTATTGAGGTCATCTCATAAATACATTCCATTCTTTAAGTTCATTATTTCATACATTGCAAAATGTGTTCAACCTCAGCAAACTAATACTTTAGGTTTATTATCAATATAAGGTAAATAATTATAAGAGGGTATATTTGAATATGTTGCTGTGTGTTTTCATAAATAGAAATGAGTGCAGTCATTTATGTGCAGACACATGCACAAAAATGACACTGCCAATAAATATTTTCTCCCTTTAAACCATCGCATGCAAATTTAATGCTTAAATATTTATGTATAAACGAAATTATAAGTGAATAAAACAAAGTAAGTTATATTTAAAAGTGCCTCATTAGAGAGAACGAACTAGCGAACGGATGTGACAAGCGTCCGGAATGAGTAAGATCTTCACAGTGTAAAAGATTCATTTATGAAAGTAAGCCATATCTACCGAACCTCGGTATGCCGCCTAAACGTGTGATCAGCCATTAGAACACCCTTATAATACGAAGGCATTTCAGCAATATGGTAATCCCTTGAGCTTATAAGGACTACTCCCTCCTCTTAAGTTCTATAGCTCTTTCGTTTTAGCTTTCCCGTTACTACTTTGAATACATATTTGTGTGTTTGGGTGCTAATGTGTAAGCTAGCTCTCTTTGCTTTCACTGCCACTACCATGTTGAATTGTATCCTGTTCCCTCTATTATTATCTCTACGTGCTGTATACTTTTACATCAACCTTCGTTTCAATAATTACTGAAACACATTGTGAACTAACGTTCTTCCTCATTTTCTTTTCTTATTTATTCATACTTCATAGAAGACTATGAATATTAAAACTACTGTTAATATTTAATAACAAATAACTAATTGCATAATGCTCAAGTGTTTGATTACTTACTAAAGTGACACTTATGTTCATAAACTTTATATCAGAAACTTAATATTTTCTCAAAAATGTCTAAAGATTTAATTATGTATATCCATTTTACTACCAGTTATAATAATCACGCGTTAAAAAATATGTGCAGTTATATGGATGGGAAATTATGAATATACGGTACAAGGCAAATCAAATTTTCAAAATATGCTACCAACAATACACCAATAAAGAGGACTATGCATTGGTCGCTCGACCTGCTAGAAATAGCAGACAAATTTCTTAAATTAGTCCCTACCTTTTTAAAAAGGACATATTGGATGATGTGATTCTAGGTGCATGGTGGCTGTGAAGCAGACTGTGGTCACTACGGGAATACCTATGATCATATGTCTTCACGATAAGGGATCCCCTTGCGTTAAGCAACAACCAAGGTTTTCTCTCTATGGTCGCCCGGTCTAGTAGAAATAGCAGCCAATATCCCTCAAATTGTACTCCACTCTTAAAAAAAGAAAAGATACATTTGATAATGAAGTTCAAGATGTCTGAAAGAGAAAGGATGATCACTGCTAAACAACAGCAACAGTTATTGATAGCCAATATAAGTAATGTACAACGTGATGCAAATATATTGTCTGCTTATTAGATCTATATTTATTTCTATATTTTGTTTTACTGAAACTAAATTTTATATAAATGTGCCCTCATATACATATTTATCATTGTTAAGATGATGTGTTATATTGTGATCGTTCATATGTTTTAAATCTTTAAAATCCTAATTCGGTATTATCTTATTATTAGGTAGCATACAAGGCAGCACACTGGCAGAATTGTTAGTGCGCTTGGCATAGTGCTTAGCGGCATTTCGTCCGTTGCTACGTTCTGAGTTCAAATTCCACCGAGGTCGACTTATCCTTTCATTCTTTCGGGGATCGATAAATTAACTACCAGTTAAACACTGGGTTCGATGTAATTAACTAGTTTCCTACCGCCAAATTTCAGGCCTTGTTCTTTTAGTAGAAAGTATTGTTAGATTGCATGAACAAATGTAAATAGTAACAATTGTATACACTTATTTAAAAATCTTGCATTTCTTTAATAAACATAAATGAAGTTTCATTCTGAGAATTTAGAAAAAAAGTTAAAATCATTATATACTTCAGTTGGTGCCAAACTGTCTTTTCGCACTAAGTTTTCCGCTATCAGATAATTATTTTTAGTAATTATCAAGATAATTCCTTATGTAATTTCTATATGTAAATTTTTAAATATTTACAATATGCAAACTTTATTTTCCATTTAAAAATATACAAAGACTGATCATCAAGAACATTTACATTGGTTTCCTACTAATGCTTCTCGAAATTTACGATTTAGAACAACATATTGTCTTTGAATTACGTTTGTCTCCTACGTAATATCTTTGTAAGGAAGAAAGTTTGTTATACAGCAGGGTTTGACCGAGACAATGACACTGTAAACTAAAGGCATTTGCGTCCGTCACTTCTGAATGCATTTCTCACCGTGGCGGACTTTCTGGAAAGATTAAAATAAGTAAATCAGTTAGTGTATGATACTGTTATTTTGCTCATTCAATTAAATAAGGATTAAATATAATCATAGTATTAAACTTATTATCGTTGAAAAACACTGGAAGTAATAGCAATTGCGAGTTCCAATGAGATATTTGAAATCAAAAGCCCTTAACTTTACGTGAGTTGAAAGATTTACGAAGCATGAGACATTTCAAAAACACATCTATTTATTAAAGAAGCATACCTGTTCATACAAACAAAATATATATGATTTGAATATTTGAAATTGTTGATAAAGTATTGTTGGTATTTTTGCTCACTACTGTTCTCAGATTACCAAACACTTCTTCAAGATACACCATGAAGAGAACCGGTGAAAATAATCGTTGTGTAAACGGTGTTATGTGATAATTTCCCACCCCCGCATTCTTTCCGCGTAAGCAAGCAGGAGTCTTATCATTTGTACGCTGCCGGAATTCAAAAGTGGTTTAATCGTTTCGAGCAAAAGGTTGTTTAATGTCTTTTTCCGATCTAGTGTCATAAATAACAGCCTATTCTATAGTGTTATATAAGCCTCAACGTTTTTACGGTGCTGCTGGTTTGAGTTATATATAACTAGCCCAGAGATTATTATTTATGGATAAATCAGGATTATAAACAACAAAGAAAAAACTATTGAAATACTCACAGACTGACTCTTGTATGTAAAGCCGAAGACGGCAAGATTTTCTACTAAAACTGTGAAAAAGAGAGTTGTCGAGAATCCATACGGTCTTTACATCAAGCACGAAAAGATTTCGTTGAATCTAAATTTCAATTCTACAAGCCCAAATACTTTTTTGTAATGGTTGTGTATAGGAATGAAAAGCTGAATTATTTTCACTGTAAGAAGTTGCGTATCCTCTTTGGTATATCATGACGAAATCTAATTCACAATAAAGTCAGTTCTAAATATTTACAATATGGTTAGCAGAGACTTGGCATTATAATGACTTTTTGCATTTGTTGAGATGCAACCTCAAAATAGACTTTAAAACTAACATCGCGATAAAATATCAGTTACGTTTCATTGACTATTTGTAATAACATAGTTATTATAGTTTAGTTAGTGTCATCCCGAACTGAACAAGAATAAGATCAAAGATACACTAGCACGGTAACTCTAGGATTTTAGGAGTGTCTAGGACTTCAGTATATGTGTCCTCCTCTTTAAGGTGATTTTTGAAATTTGAGGGATACTTCGTTGCTATTTTTAGCAACTCGAGTGAATGAATGCTAAAACACTCTTATTTATATAACACCATAATAAAAAATACCGATCACCTTAATATCCAAAGGGCATCAAGAAATAACCTCCAAAATGGAAAACCAAGATAAATCTAACTGAACATTCACACGTACGTACATACATACATACATACATACATATATACATACATACATACATACATACATACATACATACATACGTACATACAAACATACATACATACATACATACATACATACATACATACATATATACACGCATGCATGCATGCATACATACATACATACATACATATATACACGCATGCATGCATGCATGCATACATACATACATACATAATATACATACATGCATGCATGCATACATACATACATACATACATACACGCATGCATGCATACATACATACATACATACATACATACATACATACATACATACATACACAGGACATGGTGATTGTGATAGTTAGGCCGATACTCAAACTATTTAACTACTGCTCATATTAAGGCAAAATGCAAAATGTAGATTTCAATTTTTGACACAAGGCAAGCTGAATCTAGCTAACAGTAACCAACACACCAACAATTTTGTTGAAATCCATACTTATTCTGTACAAACAGAACACCAAAACCTTGTGGACACCTTATAAGTGATCTGGATGACAGGTCAAACAATACTAGTATAAGTAACGAAAGTAGTAAATTAGAGTTAGAATCAGTAAATGAAATAGCAAACAAATATCTGAAGACCACACAGTCTAGAGGTATAAAACCAATCTACGAGAACGTTAACCTTTTCATATATGTCTTAGCTATTACATTACTAGTGTATCGCAAAGAGCTGAAGACACGAAAACGAGATTCAAGCAGAAAGCTTGAACAAACATGGGCTCGTAACTTAAAAACTTAAATTTTATTTCTGCAAAAAGGAATCTCAGAGATCATTGTGGTTATGAAACGTAACACAGAGAACAATTTCACACGATATAAAAAAAAATCAAAAAAGAGAAAAAAAAACTAGAGAGACGATTTCATGCTACATGATTCAAAAACCTAACTCCAAACTGCACTAGCTTAAACAACTCACAGTTGCAGCTGAAAAACTGAAATGTAAATCTACGACATAAAACAGAAAATGCTCAATAAATCATTTGCCAGAAATACCAAGTCAGTTTATCGCGGTTTCAGAGCAAAAGGCTCAATCTCTGTAAAAGACACATCCGCAAAGATCAGGTTGGGGGCTACTGGAGATCTGTATGGGAAACAAATATTCAACAACAAGCTATATTGCTAAAAGAACTGGAGCAGGACTGCTATCAGCATGTCCAGCAAAAGTAGTATGAAATAGAGGACGAAATACTGTAAACTGTTCTACAGGAAATATCTAACAGGAAATCGCCAGTCCCAGACCTCATAATAAACCACTGACCGTACAATTATACCTTTTGTTGGCGAGTTCTTATACTGTTGTATGGAGAAATTATCAAGAGAACACGAGAGCTACCCTAATGGTTAGCAACTACAACTATTCTACTCAATTCCAAGAATAGCCAAACCACCCATGCTAAAAATTACCGCCCAATAACCTGTCAGAACATCATGCACATATAATACACTGGGTGCTTCTCTCTGATCTTGCATAATCATTGTTCTGCCAACAGCATTATGGCATCTGATCAATGTGGAGGAAAGAAGGGATATTAATTAATAAAACAATCCAAGAAAAACAGTAAAATATCGCGGAAATTTAACCGTAGTACGGTTGGACTAATAGAAAGCTTTTGATAGCGTACATGGGTGCATTATCAGTTAGCCTAAGTCCCACAATCATTAGTGAGTGCTACTGAACGGGCTAACCAAGACTTGGTATACCATTGTGCTCCTTAGGAGTGATAAGGAGCTAATTGAGTCGGATAGCATTTACTATCTGTTATGTCGCACGTTCGGATGCCTCTACTCGCTCTACTCTGCTACTCGACGTCTAGACTTCTCCCTCTATATCTAAGTATTGGGCTAGTCTACTTCATAGTCTGGGGGCGTCCACACAACACTATCAAAAAGACATATTTTAGGATGATAGCCCATTGGCGTTGCTCTTCGTCCTCTCATTAAACGCACCTGCTCACAAAACATCGTAGCCACAGAAATGGATCCAGAAGTATCATCATTTTTATATCAACTATATAAAAAAATCAACTCGACTCATTACCCAATTTTCCATAGACATTGGAATGAAAGTTGATGAATCAAAATGTGTATTTTTGACAATAAGACGCGGAAAATAGTGTCTTCCTCTGAAAACCTTAAAATGAGCTGCTTAACAATACAACCTCTA
The DNA here is from genome assembly GCF_006345805.1 of Octopus sinensis. Taxonomy (NCBI): domain Eukaryota; kingdom Metazoa; phylum Mollusca; class Cephalopoda; order Octopoda; family Octopodidae; genus Octopus; species Octopus sinensis. The sequence goes on along the minus strand of NC_043019.1, from coordinate 24,129,052 downwards.
CATCAAGTGACAATTATAGGTAACTTGGACAAGATGATAATGTCAGACATTATGGTCCTATAAATAAGGAGAGGGCCAGGAATGAAAACCTCAGAAGTGTGAAGAGAAATTGGTCGTCAGAGCTCAGCTTACAAGTAAATTGCAGTACATATCTTACACTTATATTTGTCTGACCTTTGCAGTGCGTCCTCACACCTATGTTTGGCCTTCCGAACTAGTCACTACAAGAACTCAATGAGACAGATGTTCGAACTTGCAAGTTGCTGAGTTTAACAGGAAATTTCAATATTAATGAAGTCGTAGACAGTCTATACTTCCCACGCAACGATGGTAGTCGTAGTCTCAATTCTGTATTGACGTCATACGAAGCACGTATTGTGACACTAAAACATCTGCAGCAGAGGAAAGAGACTAGTAACTATCTCGCCTAAGTTTACGTCAAAGAAATTAATGACGTAATTAGAATAGCTAATGAAATTGAGGATACGTATGAAATAAGAGCTGATACAGGGCTCTCCCCACGAAGCATTGGTAAAATCTATTTATCAGAAAAATTTTTTTTAAATATGGTCGAATTCAGTGTAAAGACAGTACAAGGGTACTTAGCATGAATAAGACGAAAAATGTACTGGATTGATCATGTTATATGCTTAGCATGGAGCACCAACAAGTTTATGACATACCACTTTGACGGCTACCGCCATGCAATTCAAGAACAAGAGATCCCTACCAAGTATCTACAGCACCACAGGCAGAAAACTTTGACAGACATGTAGGCTGTGCAAGACCAAGACTAAAGGCATCGATCACATTATTGCCAACTGTAAGAAAATGTCTTTCAGACATTCCTGTGATACAGTAGCCATGTCGGTCTATAACGAGATAACAAAAAAGAAAATAGCTACAAAGGAAGTTGACGATTCGAAAGAATATTCAAAAGAATATTGGTGGAACCTAAATATTAAAACAGCCACCAAGTTAGAACACAAGCAGCCAGATATTATTGTGTGGGACCACAAAGAAAAGTTACGTTCTATTGTGGAAATGATCTGCCCTGGGGAGACCAATGTGGTTTGAAAAATACAAGTGAAAGGGGATATTTATGAACCATTAATAAGGTATTTGCAAATCCACTAGCCAACATACATTTTTAGTTTCATATATATTATTACTGGAGTGACAGGATACATACTAACCCGTCTGGAGCAGAGTATGTGTGAACTTGGATTCTTCAAGAGTAAACGCAAAACCTTAATTCATACACTAAAAGTGATCACGATATCTGGAACTATAAAAATTATCAAAACCTTAAGATTTAAAGGATGTTGTGCAAAACAAGATGCTTTCCTTCACAGCCTTGCTCCCAATTAGTGGTCAGTCAAAATTTACTCTAAATTAAAAATAGAAAGAGAAGAACATACATACTTGCATACATACATACATACATACATACATACATACATACATACATGCATGCATGCATGCATGCATGCCTATGTATATATGCAGTATGTCTGCGTGCGGGTATTTGTATGTTATTGCATAGTGTATGCACGTATTCACATGTGTATGTGTGTGTGCGTGTGTGCGTGTGTATGTTTGCGAGTGTGTATGTATGTGTGTATGTGTGTGCGCGCGCGCCATGTGTGTGTTCGGAAAAAGAAGCATACAGACCAAGCGAGATAGCAAATGACTGTGTCATTAATTGATTGAGATACCACAGGCATAATAAGGGTCACCGGCAACCTTATTGTGTCTGCGGTGAACTCCCGCTTCCATCCGGCTGCAATTATATGCCAACGGTTTGTGTAAGCTACCACTGCAAAATTGGTTAGAGTGTCATTCGTTTGCAGTACTGAACACAATTCAGCCTGCAAGAAAAGTTACTTGCAACAGACTGGCATTCAGTACTTGCATTGCATATTTCATTTAACACCATAGGTAGTGAAAAGAAACTCCTGTTGACTATCTTATATAAACGAAATGTGTGTATGATAAACCTCTATTTGATTCTGTTAAAGAAATAAAAGAATTCCATTTTGTGTTTGAGCAAACTAAATTGAGAATATCCAAATAATGTTCAATGATAAAGAGGCACTACATCAAAAACGCATTCATGTATTTGAATTTGGTTGATGACATTAAATTTACAAATAAGGACCATCAAACACTAACAAAATGGATTAGTAAATCTTCGGAGACGAGCAGAATAATAATTGTGCATAACAAAAACTGGTGAGTTGATAAGGAGTAAATTGTAACATTAATATGGAACCGATCTGCGAACAAATAAACTGATCGACCTTATCATGGATTCAGTCTTGAGATAAACCTTCAATAGCTTGAAGTTCACCAAGTTAAAGATACACATCCAAGTCATAAGCAGTGTCAACACTATAAAACTGATATTTTGTTAGCTAGCAATGATTATATTCCCTTGTAGTTTGAATGCAGTGGGTTTCGAAAATGTAATTGTCACAGATATACTAACAGAAGTTTGCATGGAATTTATCTTACACAGCAAACACTAAATAAATGAAATATTTATTTTAAATTACTTCATTTTGAGATGGCATCTTATCACTTAAGATATGATGTCATCTCTAAATGGAGTAAAAATTTTAAGGCGCAGGTGTCAAGGGAATAAAGCCAAAGAAGAATCCTGAAACATCAAAATTTCTTTGAAGAACAATGTTTCTATCCTAGGCATCATATTTCACACCCCAGAATAAACCATAATTCTATGTAGTGTTCGTTATTTTCATGCATTTATGCATTTAGTTCAGAATCGTTAGTACTCCGGACAAATTTCGTATTAGCATTTTGCCCGGCTTTGCACTGTGAGTCTGTGAATTAAATATCAGTTGAGCACTGATGCTGATGTAATCGACTAGCTCCCTCCACCAAAATTTCAGCCTGTATGCTGATTTGTTATCAATGAATAGGAGTCGTTCCGTTTCGCTACAATCTGAAACTGTGTATAACAATTATTTTGTGAGTTGTTACGTGACGCCACATTTGTAATGAAGTAAATATAGTTAGAAGTAAACTCATAAATGAATATCCTGCATAATTTCTCATTCGTTACGATTAGATTTACTTTAAATTAATGAAACACTCGAGAAACGTGTAAATTTTGCATATTTTTCTCTCATTTCATTTTGTGGCAAAATATCAAGCTACTATCGTTAACAAAAACAAGACTAAACCAGTAAAATTATATGCCTAATGGTTTGTGATATCATATACTAATTTCCTATTTTCATTTCTCATCATCTATAAGGCGGCTAAGGTGGGGAACTGAAAGAATCGTTGGCATGTCGGACACACTGCTAATCGGCATTTCGTACGTTGCTATGTTCTGAGTTCAAATTCCGCCGGCGTCGACTTAGCCTTCATCCTTTTAGGGTCGATAAAATAAGTAACAGTTGAGCACTGGTGTCGATATAATCGACTTTCCTCCTCCTTCAAAATTTCAGGCGTTATGTCTATTGTGGAAACGGTTATTTATAAGGCGGCTAGCTAGCAGATTCGTTAGAGCGTTGGAAAGAATTGAATTGCAGCATTTACTCCGGTTATTTGCGTTCTGTGTTCAAATCACGCCATTTCATCCCCTCGGAGTTGTTATAATAATGTACATGTCAAGTACTGGATTCACTGGTATCGATCATTCCCCTTCCCCCAGAATTACTGGCGTTATGCTGATATCAGAAAGCATTGTCCATTATTTATCTAGTTAATATTCATGAGAAAAAAACATATCTTATGACATCAGTTTACCTCCTCCTAGTATCAATATAACTGCTATTTAGCTTTACTTACTAGTAAATTGGATGAATCAATACTTATCCTTAACCTCTCCGTACCTCAACATTCTGAATTCAAATCCTCCAGGCTGATTAAAAATGACATACCAGGATACAGTCATTCGACTATATTTCACTCGACTCCTCTAGAAGCTGACCATCTGCTCAGGCAAATTTAACCATTATGAAACCATTATTGTAAATAATGACCTTGGAAAAGATGAACTTCGTAACTTTCCCTGTATCTAAATTTTTTCAGGTTATAAATGAGAAAGAATTAGTAATTCTGCTGGGACGTAGAGCAAAAGTTTTCCCTCAGTTAACCCTAAACTATTTCTCGTCTACTAAAGATGTTTTTACACATTGTCAAATGATTCAATACTCAACATTTTAGACACTATTCTATTCGAATGTATCGATTCTTATATTGAGCAACATTTTGAATACAATTCTAGGGCAAAATTAAGATAATCTTCTTGAATATTTTCCTAAAAATACCATCAAAGATGTTTTTAGGAATAAAAGTTTACCAGCTGTTACTATTATACTTAAACTCATTAAGATATAGAAATAAAAAAAGGCTGCGTTTCCTCCATCCTTTTTTGTTGTTGCTGCAGCTGCTTCTCTATCAATTAACGATGTTCGTAATACCGTAACTAATATAAATCCTTTCTGAAACAAAATTATAGCTGGCATGTGTTTCTAAGACATGAAGTCTATATAACAAGGAAAAGTACTTATCTAGAAATTGTTCATAAATTTCATACCCATAATAATGTTCACTCATAATAATTCTCTCTCATCATCATCATCATCATTATCATATATATATTATATATATATATATATATATAATATATATATATATAATATATATATATATATATATATATACACCTACATACACACACACATACACACACCCACACACACACAAACACACACACACACACATATATATTGGGTTATCCCATAAATAATGCGGTTTTTTATACTTTTATTTTTCAAAATTAAGATGAACAAAGTTCTTTGTCAATCAAAAATATACTCTCTTTCATTTTCTAGAATGCTCTTTCATCTCTCTGTTAGACTTGCAAGGCCCCTCTACCAAAATTCACTTGTCCGTGGCGAAAAATACTCCTTCACTGTTCTGAACTCAACAAAGTCATTTTTCCGTCCAAATGACTTTGAAGACTGCGGAATAAGTTATAATCAGAGGGAGCGATGTCCGGCGAATATGGTGGGTGGGGCATCGTTGCCCATTCAAACTGCTCCAGCCTTTGGAATGTCATCCTCGCTGTATGTAGCCGAGCTTTATCCGCTTGGAAGAACACCTTTCGTCTTGAAACTAAAGACATTCGTTTTTCGATGGTACGCAGTTGTCGATAATGGTTGAATGACCAAATCCAAGCTTCTCTACTAGTTCCTCAACAGTTACGATGGGATTTTGCTCCAGCAAAGTTTGCAGGACGTCCTCGTGGAGCTCTACAGATCTTCTAGACTGTAGTTTGTGACTCGGAATTTCTGAAAACACAATTGGCACTGGATTATGCTTATTGTCCGATCCTCATATACTGCATTAACATTCATCACACTTACCGCTGCGTTGGTGTCTTTATTGAACTCATAAAGCAAAATATGTTGAATGTGCTCCTTTGTCACTTCCATTATAGCTTTGAAAAAATAACTGTTAAAATCGAACTGCATTCTTCAAGACTTGTACTAAGAATAAGGACAAAGTTATATTTCCATCCCACTTTTATAGCAAGTTAATGCAGGTAGTTTATACCATCGCCCTCCTACTTTTAGTTCATGCAACTGAAAAAGCCGCATTATTTATGGGATGACCCAATATATATATATTCGTTTAATTTAGAACAATAATGATGATGACGACGACGTCGACGATGACGATGATGATGATGATGATGATGAGGAGGAGGAGGAGGAGGAGGATAAATGGGAGCACTTGAAATGACCAGTAAACGAACTAAAAATTAGTTGAGAATAACCCCTGGATTGTCATTCATACAGGGAACGCAAAAGATAGTATTAAGTGTTCACTGCAAACGTAAACAGTCTGTATATCAAAAAAAAAAGAATGGTGGCAGAGGACTGATTAATATAAACCGTTGTATAAAAAGTGAAAGAGAACGCTTGCCGAATATTTGATAAATAGGGACGAAGATCTGCTGCAATATAGCGGGACACATATTATAATTGATATTTTTATATGTTATAGGTAGAACGATGGTGATAATGATAATCACTGTACTTATGGAGGCAACACAATGCAAGTACGTTATTTATATATATATATGTGTGTGTATGTACATACACGTGCATGTGTATATACACATAAAGAGAGGAAGAGGAACCCCACAAACGACTCATGAAATCATGAAACCTCCCGCATTAGTGGCAGTGATCTGGCCTCGGACCGTCGTTATGTCACAACAGACCACATGCATGGTGTACGCAAAAATAGACATAAGTGGACGAAGGAAGTGTACAATAGACCTATTGAATGTCATGAAAGAGCAAAGCTGGAAATAAATCGCAGAGTAAGCCGACGTACCTTGAAATTTTGGATGGAAAATGACATGTGTCCAATGTCAGAAAATACACTAATGAACCAAGTGAGAGTGATTAGGAGGCAGGGTTACTTAAATGGAGTGAATAAGAACTGCTGCAAAATGCCGCGAAAAATTTGGGTGTAAATGCAGATGAAATGATGGGCAGGGAAAGAGCTTAATCAAAGAGCTGAGGATAAAAGAAAAGAAGACCTTCTTGAAATAAGAATGCATAGACAGTTTGAAAGAAATACACAGGACGATAAGGATAATACAGCATCGTTCATTGCAGCACAAAACCAAGCTCTCGGTACCAATTCAATGAAGTATAGCATCTATAAAACTTCTGACACCCAGAAACGCAGACACTGTGAAGTGTGGAAAATGTGTGGAAAACAGAAAACAAGTGCCGCCACGATAAAGTGTGTGTGTGTCTTCATTGGTTTTTATGCCGTAACTACCAATAGGAAGTTACAGATAACTGGTATGAGCATGTACCAAGTAAATTTGTGTTGGAGGATAGAAAAGTAACAATACTCTGGGACTATGATTTTCAGACGGATCGTGTAATCGAACACTGTCGGCCGGATATTGTCATATTGAAAAGAGAGACAAATACTGTCAGATCACTGATGTAGCCATACCAAATTTCATGAATGTTGTGAGTAAAGAGGTTGAAAAAATCCCCAAGTACTCGGAATTGAAAGTGGAAATGGCAAGACTGCATGGAATGCGAGAGGTTAATTCCCCTCCCCAAGCTTTCAGTCATTCTATAACATTCTATATCCTTCACTCGGACTAGGACGCTGGTTTCTCGGCGAGTGACTGTAACAAGCATGCATATTAAAAGTAAACAAAAACAACAACAGCAACAACAACAACAACAATAATAATAATAATAAATTTTAAAATATTTCGTTGACTCGAGTTATTTGTTATTAATTTCTTTGCCACAGGAACCTACATATTGTTTCCTGACGCGAAAGATCTTCAACAGCAAATACTATGAACGACTGAGTTGTTGAGCAGTTGATCACAATTCATTGACCTATCTGCGTTGTATTAAATAACATAGGCTGCTGGAATAAATATATGTGGCCCATAGTTATTCCCAAATACTCCGTATTTAGGAGAGAAGAACGTAGTGAACTTCGTTTTTCCTATAGTCTATAACAGCGTGAAAAAATTTGTTCTAACAGGAGATTAAAGCACAGCATTATTTCAGATTCCAAGTAGTTAACTCTCTGAAGAACTTGAAGGGTAAGCAGTATCTAGTCAAATTGAAGGGACTTTCTGGGAGATGAACAAGTTACTTAAAAATTCAAACAGTCACCTGTATAGGCATCTAGATAAATGTGAACGGGAATAAGTGTGGATGTCATCTATTTAACGCGTTTTTCTCGTTTCGTATTGTTAACTGGGGTGTTATTGCTGCGTCAACGGTGACTACGATAGCATATTTAGTATCTGATATGTTGTTGGACGTCAACAGTCCTCAATTAGTCAAGCAATACCGTTAGTAGAACGTCAATTTTTCCACTCTATAAAAAATTTCGGGAAGGTGTACAAACGATATTCTGGGAGATATCATGGGCGCCGACGATGATCAATTGAAAAATCTCTTCGGAAAGACTTTTAGGAAAGTGAATATGGACAAATGTAAAAAGTCCATTACCTGACACTGGACTGCGTTTCCAGCTTGAAATATAAATTACATGCATAACATCCCCATATTTATTTTGTGTCCGAATATTACTGATTTGGGAATTTACATCGAACACATTAACAAGTGAGAGATGAATCAAAGAGTCAGTCAAATCTTAGTATTGATAATACTGAATTGCTTTCTCTGACATTCTGGCTGCTAATTATGACAAACGAGTTAGTTTTTGACAAGACTGAAGACGTCTTTTTTCTCTAACGTAAAGCATTTTTCAATATTTCCTAATTGATATCCATATTTTTATTTTCATTTTTCACTCAAAGTAAAAGCATAAATTTTTTCAATTTATCTTAGTAAATTTCCATATCCGTCACTCTTATGACAAAGAAAAACCATAGTTACAAAAATTATCATTATCAAAGGCGGTGAGCTGGCAGAAGCGTTACCACGCAGGGCGAAATGCGTAGCTGTATTTCGTCTGTCGTTACGTTCTGAGTTCAAATTCCGCCGAGGTCGACTTTGCCTTTCATCCTTTCGGGCTCGATTAAATAAGTACCAGTTACGCGCTGGGGTCGATATAATCGACTTAATCCGTTTGTCCTCTCTGTGTTTAGCCCCTTGTGGGTAGTAAAGAAATAGGTATTTAAAGGAGGCGAGCTGGCAGAATCGTTAGCACGCCGGGCGAAATGCTTAGCGGTATTTTGTCTGCCGTTACGTTCTGAGTTCAAATTCCGCTGAGGTCGACTTAGCCTTTCATCCTTTTGGGGTCGATAAATTAAATACTAGTTGCGTACTGATATCGATCTAATCGACTGGTCCCCTCCCCCCAAATTTCGGGCCTTGTGCCTAGAGAAGAAAAGGATAATTATCATCATCATTACGAGTAAGTTGACAGTATCGTGATGGGGTCAGATACTTAGCGGCATTTCTTCCGTAGTTCGAATTTTCTCAAGGTCGAATTTGGCTTTCATCTTTCGAGGTCGATGAAATAAGCAGCAGCTGGGCACTCTGATCCATGTAATCGACTTGCCCTTTCTCCGAAAACGTAACTGATATTGTGCTAACATTTGAAATTGTTGTGTTACTAATAGGATTAGTAACTATCTTATTTCAACGCATAACCAAACGCAGCTCTTCTATCGGTACGTATAAGATTGGCCTTTGTTTTTTCTATTGTACTGATACTAGTCTACCCGGCGTGATTGTGTGGCGAGAAGCTTGTTTCACAACTACATGGTTCCGGGTTCCGTCCCACCTTGGGCAAGTGTTTTCTAATATAACCCCATCCGAGCAAAGTCTTATAAGTGAATTTGGTAGACAGAAACTGAAAGAAGCCCGTCGTATGTGCGTGTGTCTATGTTTCTTTGTATCTGTGTTTGTTCCCCTCTACCGATTAACAACTGGTGTTGATGTATTTACGTCCCAGTAACTTAGCAGTTCAGCAAAACAGACCGATAGAATAACTACTAGAATATTACAAGATTAAATACGACAAAAGATTTCTTGAAGGCGGTGCCCCAGCATCGCTGCAGTCTGATGACTGAAACAAGTAGAAGATAAAAGATACTATGTATAGTGTTATAGGTATATTACAGAGAGGCAAGTCCGGATCTTTTCACTTTGACCGGCGGATTTTTGAAATAATTTCTTTGTAACTAAACACTTTATGAGAAAAAAGATACCCTCCCTCACCTCTTACCATAACCATAACCCCACATATATAAAAAAAAATTTAATTTTACGGAAAGTGACGATCTTCTTCAAATGTAAACAAATACACGTGTGTGGCCATAAACTGAGGGGTCACTCGTAAACAGAGCTGGAAAACAAAACCGTTCCCTCGTTTAGTGTCCACCCATAATTATGACCCTAGTATCTATTGCATTTCAATCTGTTTTAGGGGTAGGATTAGGGTTAGGGGTGGGGCGAAGGGTATCTTTTTTCTTCAGAAACCCAATCTGTTTCTTAAACGAATATATAATATGTATGTGTGTATCTGTGCAGCAGAGAGGGAAATTAAAACTGCATATGTTGTGAACTTAGAAAATGTGTTTATTAATAAAAGTTTAATAACGATAATCTTTTATTCATACGAACGTAACTGATATAAAATATGTCATAAATAACAGTGACAAATTGAGTAGACACCGCAATAAATTGTTGACAAAGAACCGCAGAAATTGTATTCACCTCATTAGACGTCACTGATTGGGTGAAATTGCCGAAATGCAAGAAATTTAACAAGAAATAGCTTACAAACTACAGAATTTTCTCAAGAAAGCCAAGAGAAAATGATGTTTTATGTAACACATTCTACCAGTATACGAAGTTTAAAATTGTTTAGTTACAAAGAAATTATTTTAAAGATCTGCCGGTCAAAGTGAAAAGATCCGCAAGTCCAGTGATTTCCTTTATTTTAGGTATTATTTCGGCAATTTTAGTTATATTGTTTTTCTGAATTTATTTTAAACGTTCTGGAGGCCTTGTTATATATAATAGAGATGGATCCTATTTTCATTCTCTATATTCTGCTTCTCTCTATTTCCAAATCATTATGAATACCATCTTCATTTTGGGGAAATTCATTAGTCTTTTATAATTGCTTCTCCAGCCAGTAGACATTTCCTTTCCTGGCAAGTACGTGATAATAGAATCCGGTCGATTTGCCTTCGTCGCCCTATGTGTGCAGATTAACATTCTCTGTGACTCTTTGTGAAGTATATTTTTACCACCTTTTCTATAAGTATTTCATAATAAGTTTTTCATTTAGTTTTCAATTTTCTTTTCACAGTGTTCCTCCTTTCTCATCACAATAATCTCCGTCTTCAACTTACACTTTGTATTTGTTAGCTTTCCTGAAGACAGAAAATACTCTATTATTCTTTAGTAGTTATATTCGTGTTTCTCTTCTTGTTAAAGATACATAGATTTACATATAATGTTTTTACTTTGATTTTGATAATGACTTTTTGCGGTTCGAATCGAACTGATTGTTTTGTTGAAAGAAATGTAATGGCTTTTTATAAGAATGAATAGAGAATCTGTCTTTATAAAAAGAAGTCGCCTTGCTTCACTTATTCTTTGTTGCTTTCTTAATTTGTTATATTGTATTCCAGGAATATTTGTTTGTAGTCCTTTTCAATATTTTTTTACTATCTATTGTTGATTTCATTAAAGATTGGGAAGTTTCTATGTTGTTTTCTCACAGTTAAATGTTTCTAAAAGAATAGATTTGAGGAAATATACATCGGGACTACTGTTATTGTTCCACGTCATTTGCTTAATATTTACGATATTGTAGTTTCAGATCACCGTTTTTGCATTCTTTATTGTTAAACGTTATAATTTGGAAACTTTTCATGGTTTATAATTAGGAATGTGCATAAATTATCTCCTGTCAATTTTAATTATTTAACTCTCAACATCATTAGATTATCCTTTCTCTTTCATACATATTTTCATTTGAGTACTTTTGGTTCAAATTCGGTTGCTCAGTACTGGTTTGATTCTGTAGTTTTGCAATCTGTTTTGTTTTGCATATGCTTGATCTATAGAAGTGATTTTTATTCTCACATTTATGTTTTTTTTATTCTTTACTTTTAAGTGTTCTGGTTTTATATTTTGGATATTTTTTAGTTTGAGCGTTTAATTCCTTAAATTATCTAATCTGTTGAGATATTTTCTCTCCAGATATAATTTATAATTTGCAATAGTTTTGGTTTAGCTCACATTATATGTAGCTATATATTTGCTTGTATTATGGAAATATTCTTCTTAAGTCTATTTAGTCTTTCCTTTATTTAAATTACAGTAATTTTCATAAAGTATTGTTTACCTGTATCTGGCGATACAGATGCCTGGATGTTTCGTCTTCGTACTCTTTACTCATCAAATTAAAAATTCCTTTGTAATCAATCAGAAACTGGAAGCGTAAACACTCGACTGAAACATAGCAATGATAAAATAAACAACAAAGTGAATATCAGCAAAAGCGACGTTTGCATCAACAAAAGTTATAATTATGTTGAAATAATCGAAATTAACAGCAAAAGCAATAATGCATAATTATAATATACAAATATCAATATAAAAATATCAATATGTTGTCAATATTATAGTTGATACCATTCTATATATTAAGCTTGCGGCAAATTTTTCAACACAATGTTACCCTGAACGAGGAATTACATTTGCCATTAAACCATAGTAGATACGTAGGACTACGTTATTTAATATATCCTTTCTATATTTAAAATAAAACGGAGTAATTTGAAAGAATATTTGGCTGTTACTTTTTGTAGGTTGAGTGACCACAAGGTGTGCCGAAATCCTTGTCTGCAAGCTAAGTTTCGTTTTCTTTCAAATCTGAAATCACTTGCAGAAGAATTCTCTAAAATCTACATGATGACAAAAACCTTAGTACAAAAACTAATTACACAGCCATGAATTTTGAAAATTAAATAATCATGATTTATCCAATACAGAAGCGTTCCTTTGATACGACCCTGCTACTAAAAAAAGTGTTCTATGCATGACAGAAGTTCTCCCGCTCTCTCTCTCTCCTCTCTCTCTCTCGCTCTCTCTCTCGCTCTCTCTCTCTCTCTCTCTCTCTCTCTCTCTCTCTCTCTCCCTGGTTTGTGACACTAGCTGTAATAGTAGTTGTGGCGGTAATGGTAGGATAGCGGAGGTGGGGTATCGTCATCAAAATCCCACCATTACTTTTGTTGGTTTAAAAACATTTTCAGAAACTGTTTAGAGACAATCACTTATGTTACTTCACAATATTTGTATATAAGTTTCTAAGTACCTGATGTCTAAGCTTATCTGCTACGTGTTAATTATGTATGTATGTATGTATGTATGTATGTATGTATGTATGTATGTATGTATGTATGTATGTATGTATGTATGTATGTATGCATGTATGCATGTATGCATGTATGTATGTATGTATGTATGTATGTATGTATGTATGTATGTATGTATGTATGTATGTATGTAAAGTAAATTAGACTACTACAGTTAAAATGAAGAGTTAACTTTATGTAAACTTTATTTATGACATTATTTTCCTAGTTTTCTACGATAATACTCTAGTATTTAAACTGCTGCTTTAAGCAATCCGAATAGAGCAGAAAAACATTGAGAAGTAACCACTCTTATGAAATATATTATTCAAAATATTTATGTTGAGATCTATTGGATTTATGCCATGAAACTGAAAACTTGATGAAATAAAATTTCATTGTAAGAATAACTCGGAAGATAATTTCTAAAGAAAAGGCATATATAAAAAGAAAATATAAACCTTTGCGATATATGGCTGAAAAAAATCATGATTACGAAGAATCAGCTGTATGTTGCATCTTCAATGGATGTCAATGAGCCGCACTGAAGAGAAGCGCACTTTTATGACTTCAAAGTAAACAACTACATGGGATTTGGTGTCCTACTGGGAACAAGTCTCCGTACTCAGACATACAAAGAAATTTACGCGCCCCCTTTATATCACATATATTATAGACACTCGCATAGATTTATTTGTTAAGACATATCTAGGAATATACGCAAAACACACCCAAACGCACATTATTAATATAATTCATTTGAGAGAGTCTATCTGGCTTCTGGAATGTTTCAATTACATCCGATTTTAGCTAATAACGAACAATTTTCAGTTTACAGATGTTAAACTGTTAATAGGTACATTAATAATAGGATTTTATTTCAAAGTCCCCAGCTAGTCTTCACAACCGAAAATGTAATGCGAAGCAAATGAATTTGTACTATATAAAATATATATTTCCACATTTATAAACTACGAAAATGGCCTTGATTAAATGTAATATTTTTTTAAGCTTGGAAAAATCTTTTCTAGGTTTCACTCTATGGAGAACATCTAATTGCGATCAATCGTTATCTGATTTAGAAACTTACGTAAATGATTTTTACGAGAGAACTTCTTGAGCAACATATTTACTATATGTCTAAAAAAGTTAGAAGACATTTGGAAATGCACCGAAAGAATTAAGTTGTGATACTAATAAGTTTTTTTACTTCCTCTGCAATTCAGAATCATTCGCAATTTCACACTGACTTTATTATTAAAATCGTTCAACAGTAGATAAGAAAATATGAAAACATATTAATTTTTCATGTTCCACCCAAAATAATAATCTTTTACAATTAATTCCTAATTGGGGCTATATAACAGACGTTATTATTAGTAATATATGTGACACAAATAAATCCAAAGATCCAGTGTTCACCAATGCGAGTTTGATGATAAATATGTTTTTACATTAGTCGTGAGCGGATTGTCAGCGAGTGATAGGTTGGCTATGGCAAAGGTGAATGAAAAAAGATAGACGAACTATGACCCATCAATCTGTGGGTTTCATCCGTGCATGCCACTTGGATATGAAACTTTCTGTTAGACCGAAATATTGCTGCAATAATTAGCAGAACTCTCTTTAACAACCGCTCAGTAAATACTAGTGTTCATCAATGTTCGGTTATGCTTCTCACAGTTTTTCTTCTGTTTAATATGAATACGATTACGATCACCTTCACCGACACTCACTCATACGTAAATAGGTAGTCATTTTCAGATGAGCAGAAAAGCGAGAGGTGACAGTACCTTGCTGAAGCAGTCAACGCACTATTTGGTCGAGGTATCGAATTTACCATTGAATATTACGTTCAAGATCACACTAGGCTAAGCTCCTTCTCGTATAGAATAAAATAAGCACAAAATAGATATCATTTTGATTGATTTTGTTATGCGATTTGCGCCACTCGTTTGTATATTTATTCAGTATTAAGACTATCTTTTCATGTACTGCATTTTCCAAAAATGTTTACTGGTTATCTGCTTGTGAGATTTAGAATGATATAATTATTTCAATAGAATTTAAAATTTACTTAACGATATTTTAAATACAAATAAGTTTATCACAATGAATATATATTTCACTCGTTATTTTGTTGCGGTTTATTTCACCTATTTTTCTAAACTCCTCTGATTCCGTTCACCACAGTTCAAAAACAAAAGAAAAAAATAAATTTTTCACCTCAAAAGCCAAATATTTCGAGGCCAGGAAGGTTTTTGTGAATTGATATTGGCTTGGACTTTTAGCTAATTGGAACTATAAAATTATTACGAAGTATTTGAACGAAGACAATATTGACTTTCTAACTTTAATTACGTATTTATTATTAAATACGATTAGCATAACTGTTTTGTTTGAAATCAACAGTTCATAGGCCATTTCCTGAATATTAATGTTTCGCACGGAGCAAATTTTCATGGTAATTTCTAGCCTTTTGATTCTTAAACTGATTCATTTATTATCAGATTTAAACAAATTATATTCAAATTTCTCTTGGAAAAAATTTATAAAATTCGTCTCGATTTACCCTGGGGCTATAATAGCGTCTAATGTAGAGAGTAATTCTTCTACCAGAAAAAGAGTCCGCGTATTGTTCATCAATATAGCTATCAGAATGCTCAAATTTGCCTTAGATTTACCAGCAGCTTCTTCTTTAATTATGTTCTTCTCATATGCTCAACTACTTTGACAACGGAGGAAAATTATAAAAGTGGAGTGGATGCTTAACATAGCTGCCCCCCTCAAAGCAGGAAGTCGGATCATTCTTTATATTTTTGTACAGTACTAAGAGAGATTAAAACGATGCAGAGGAGTAATATGAATTGCTTAAGATAGGCTTAATAGGAAAATATAACAAACCAATTTTATATTATTTATTTTAAAGTATAGTAAAATAATGTAATTTTCCTATACTTAGGAAATATATAGAATATATAAAACAATATAAGAATTCATTATTTACATTGGACGGATATGTGTCCTCATCTTGTTTGTTGTTATCCTAACGTTTCGGCTGATTTACTCTCCAGCTTTCATCAGGTGTCCTGGTGGAATTTTGAACCCAACCCTGAGTTCTCATTCCTAAGGTATTTTTGATATGCTGATTCCAAAAACAGAATCCATTTTTTATCATCACGTCTAGGTTTCAAGATACCCAAAATCCTTAAGTTTTGCAATTTTTCTCATTTTTTAAAAAATACATTGTTTGTGTGTGAAATTTAGTACTCTACGAACTTGATAACCAGAAAGTACCAGCTGTGCCAGAGAAAGCCAAAGATGATCTGGATTAATTTGGAACAAAATCGTCATCACACCTTGAGATACTTGATTAAAAGGAATTCATTGACTTGGTCAGGGACTTACACTATCAAACAAATCTGCAGAAGTTCTTGCGTCTCTATCAAAGGAAAAAAGCCTTCATAAAGAAGGAAATAAAGTCACCTTCTATCGCACTAAGGATGCTGAATTGCTTCCTTCATTCACAGAAAATTAGTCAGTGTATTACATAAACATTGTGGATCTGCTTCAAAGGATGAAATTAGCAGAATATGATGCAAGTGATTGGCGCCTTTTGATCAATATCTCGAAAAGAAGTTTGAAATGTGTTCTACTTCATAAAGGAAATATAATTGGCCTCTGTTCTAACTATTCTGAAAAACTAGAAGAGAAATAGGAAGTAGTGAAAATAGTGATAGCGAAAATTGAGTAACACATATCATCAGTAAGTGATATGCGTGGACTTTAAGATGGTCAATTTTTTCCCAGGTCAACAAAGAGTATACACCAAATATTCATACAATTTATATATGTGAGATTGCAAATCCAGAGAAGAACATTCGATGATCAAAGAATATGGTCGCAGGTTCTAGGTTTGTTAATGTAGCTGAAGCGCCTTTAGTTAGTTCAACCAGGAAAATTTATTCTACATGACATCAAATGCAACTTAGCATTATGAAGCAGTTCGCTAAAGCTCTGGATACAGACAGGAATCATGATTTAAACTACGTCTGCAGCACATTGCCCATTCTCAGCAGTGGAAAAAACCCGGAGTATTTGATGTGCTTGAAATAATAAAAAATTGAAGAAATTTGTAAATTTAAAGAATTGCATTGAAGTATCAGCATGAAATTAACTTGTGGTAGTTATAAATGACTTACTGCACAAAAAGACATTAATGGAACAAGGGTATTAAAGCAGATTGGACTTGCATATGTATGATGATGGACTATTGCTGGAACTTAAAAAATATTTTTGTTGTTTTTGTAAAATCTCAGAAAATAATTAAAAATTCACATTTTTTATCAAATTATTTTGTTATATTTGTCTATTTATCCAACTGTAAACATTTTAAATATTTCACTAACTTTTTGTCATGATCTTCCTAGTGTTCTGCATCCAAGAGAATCATCCAAACGCAAATTCAGAGAAAATAGGCATAAACAATGATATAATTTGTCTGTAGAAATTCTGATATTTTTACTAATTTTTCAATAAAAAATATTCGAGTTTGAAGAGAAGCCAATTTCTGTGTATGTTTGTACGTTATGCCTAGTCCCTCATAAACTGATTTACTGGAAAGAAAAACCAATGCAATTTTATGGATCAAATGTCCTAAAATTTTGACTTGTTGGTAATAAATGGATGTTGTTTTCGGATTTTGTGTGTAAAAAAATTCAAGTTCAGGTTCCAATTTTTCACGACAGAAATGTTTTTTATCATGTGATATTAAACTCACAGGGTCTGGTTTAAATTACTATTTCCCTCTATTATTGTAGGAATATATCAGTTGTTGGGAACAGTTTTTTCTGTGCAGAATGTCTTTTTAAATGAATTCATCATTTAAAAAAATGAGAATGGAAATTAATCTGTAATCCTAAGGTCGTTTTTCCTTAATTAAAAGGACTTTGAGAAAATATTTATTCACTCATAAATGCATTTTCTACACCTTTCCCACGCCCCACCCCCAAAACATTGATATTTTACAATACAACACTATAATTCATATCTCAAAGATACAGATTGCATCTGAATTTCTAAATCCTAAGTCACAATACTATGGCTATTTGTTACTATGGTAATAATTACTCTACATTTAAGTAAATTATTTGTAAGTTTTTCACATCTTTGTATAGTGTTGATAAAGAATATTTTGCTTAAAGACATGAATAAAAGGGACGAAAATGTCGAATAACTTCAAAATATAGTCAGAAAATAAGTCTTAGAATTAACAAGTTACAGATTCTGCAAACATTTCCACTTTTTACTCTGCTAGTGAACAACTGAAAACTAGAGATAAAATGAAATTAAAAGTGATTAACTTTTTCAGTAGTAAATACTTATTAGGAAATCGCGAAAAAATATTGTGTGAGATCATTCAAATCTTGTAAGCCAGGAACAAATACCAACAACCCTTTGTACCATTAACAAGCGAATATAAAGTGATCCTTGGGTTCTTCTCGGTTAATTGAAGCTTTGTAAGATAAATGGAATTTGGGGAGTTTCTTCTGTTCATCTAAAGAAAACTATTTGCTTTATTGTAGAAAATAAATTGTGAATATCCAGATATTATCTCCAAACTGTGTACATACATGAGATGGAAAATTAAACTTTTTTTATTTATTTGAATACAATTGAGTCGTATCACTATTGCAAAACACATGCCTAGATGAGGATGAACATATAAGTGAAATTTTTTTGTGAGACACGGTACTTTCTTATTAATTACAAATGAAGTGTTTACAACTTCGATTATGTACACCATCTGCCCTGTTAAAACAACTGAGCAATTTTCGCCTTTTAGAAATATTATTTCTTATGAAAACGTTGGTGTCCGAATCGGTAGAGCGTCGGCGAAATGTACTTTGCTACGTTTCTTTATATTAGTAAACCTAAAAATTGATTGCCTTAATGATAGGATTTCACTTACGAGCAGTTTGAAAGTACTATTGAGCTGTAGCAGTTTGTTGGCTCGTATCTTGCAAGTGCAACAGTATATTCTAAGTTATTTGAACTGTTATACTCGTCTTATTTTCCTTGAAGTAAAACCCCTGGAGAAATTTCTAGAGCATATATTTTCGTCATACTGCAAGACGTTAGACGGAACATTTGAAGTATTAACCTCTCCTAGGTATTCTTCAGTTTAAGAGACAGAGAAATACGGTAAATAATGCCAAATAACCACAGAGAATTATAAGTAATCGAATGATAATATTTTCTTTTTTTCAACATATGGTCATTTATATGTTACGAACTAGTTTTTATTATGAAATTAGCTGTAAATTGTTCTAAAAATAGAATAGAATCTTGGTAACCGTATTGTTTATTGATATACAATGATGAAATAACGAATAAAAAGACAGCTGCTGTATATGCTTGAAGACGTAAGTAATCTGCTACCTTTCATCTTTCAGATGAAAGGTAGTAAAGCAGTACATATGTAACACAATCACTCACACAGATGGCTGGGTCCAATATAAACTCCAGATTTATACTGTTGTACAATTACATGTATTTCATAATACTATTGAAACTGGAGTGGCAGAGTATGATTTTAGTGAAGATATTCATTATCTACAGAAGCATTTTATATCTAAGTAGTTATAAAACGGACATTTTCATCATAAACGAGTGATTTGGAGCTATAGAAGTTGATACCAGACACAATGCTACGATATTTCAGGATTGGATATCCCTACCGGCGAGCTAGTTGTCCTGCGTGCTTATATAACAGCGGTGTCCTTAAGCTGTATAACATGTGAATAAAGTTTGTTTCAAGATCCGTTTTGGTTAAAATGTCATCAATCAAAATCTAAACGAATAAAAAAAATTCATAAACACATATACAAAATTGAGTTAACACAATCCTTCAAGTAACTTTGACATTACCAGTAGCTGAAAACATCATACTTCAGACAATGTGTGAAAGATAAGCTATAAACTAGAGCTTGCTGGCAAATGAGAATGCAAAGCTATATATAATGTGAAAAGATTTGAAAAGATTCTGTTTAAAAGTATATTATTGAAAATGCTTTCAACATAGTACTTTTGCATGTTATTGATTTCGAATTTATCCAAATTGCTAAATATGGCGTTTATGTATGTATGTATGTATGTATGTATGTATGTATGTATGTATGTATGTATGTATGTATGTATGTCATTGTTCAGTTTTTTTTCAAGATTCCTTGCCAATAGAGAAAGAGCTGGTTTTTAACCTAGATCCAAAACTCCTTCGTTGGAATTTCAACATCAACAACAGGGTACTTTTGCATGCATGTATGTATGTACATATTTATCTGTGCATATTTGGATGTGTTGTTTTACGTATGCATGCTCATGCATATAGTTGCATATCTAGACATGCTCATATATATTTAAATGATAAACTTCTGGAAAGTGTTACAGGTTTTTACAGTTCCAATGATGGATTGGATCTGCAGTCTTCGAATTAGCTTTCTCCTTTCTGGTTTTGAAAAGCCTAATTTCTGAAGATTGGTATTTAGGAAGTGTGCAACATATCCCAGTGCCCCAATAATTACAGCTATAAACCTGAACTTGTAATCTGGATAGAGTAACTGCAAATTTTTCAATATTTAAGTGTAGGTATATCTTTTTCACTGGTCATCAGTTTTATCAACAACCGCTGGGCAACTACTTTCCACAACTGTACACAGTTTCTCTTCTCTATCCGATATCATTCTATCAGGTCTGTTGTGCTTACATTTTATTGAGGTCTTGACTGGGACAATCTACAAGTACTCTTTTTATTATAAGCGGCTATAGCTTCTACCATATTATGGGTTCTTATATCTTTGTCATCGGGGTTATCCTTCCGACGTATTTCGTTATAGAGTGTCCTAGCTACAGCATCATGGTATATTATACCGTGATGACATTTTCGGACAACTGTTTATAATGTGGGTGATATAATCGGTGTTAACTCCACAAAGTCAGCATCGGTTGTCACATTTTACTGCTTTTCCTGCATCACTATCCTTTTTGTGTTTGGATGATATTTGGATGATATTTCCTGTTCCTGGATTGCAAAAGCATACCCTCCAAAGTATGAGGTAGTAATCCGGATATTGGTCCATAATAGACTGCTTTGATGATCAATATCACTATCATCTTGGGGCTTTCTACTGACATATCCATGCATAGTCCTCTTCTCATATAGGCTCATCCTTTCATCTGATGATGCGTTGCGGTAAAGTTGTGCGACTTCTTTGGTTATGTATTCTAGGCCTGTATGTACGTGTGTATGTATGTGTGTATATGTGTGTGTACGTGTGTGCATGTTTGTGTGCGTGCGTATGTGTGTGTGTATGTGTATGTGTGTGCATGTTTGTGAGAAATAGAATAGTTTGCTTCGCAACCATGTCGTTCTAGGCTGCGTCTAACTGTAAGGATCTTACCATAAAGCCACTGCCCCGAATCCCGTTGTATTTACGCATCTCTCGGTGTAAATCGATATGCTGAACTAAAATACTCTGTGGTTTAGAGATATAGACTTACTCAACTTTACGTCGAAAAGAAGTCAGCCATTTGATACATTCCGTTCATTAAAATAAGTAACATTAAATACTGGACTGAATCGCCTGAAAACTATTGAAAGGATTGCCAAAAATATGGCCGTAGTTCAAAATACTGGAATTAGTAAAAGAATGAATATATACGTGTTTGTGTATCTGTGCATGTGAGCTGACGAGTGTGACGTGGCAAAAACATAAAGCGTCGGATATAACAACGGACAACATGCTACAATCGAAGCGAAAAAGATCAACAATATACATCACACAATCTCAATTTATAATATTAGATCAATATTGTGTTACTTTGGAATGTTCAAACGTACATTGATAGATTTTTTTAGTCCCTGGAGAAATTATTACAGAGAAGGGGCGTCGAATTGATTCGACCTTAATGTACCACTACGTATATTTATCGACTACCGATGATAGAGATAACGTTACTTTTTAAACATAATTTGAATCGTTATTAAGCTGATCAATTATTTATCTCCTTCTTTATTTCGCAGTTGGTGAAGAATACTGTCGTTAATTTCGGGTTTCAAACGACCAATCATTTGCTCAACGCATTTATAGGCGGCAAGTGTGTCAACTGAGTTCTGTATATTTCAGTGTAGAACAAATATAATAGGGTATTTCACTGCAGAAGCACTAACTTTTCTATTTCCTCGCTGATGTAAAATACGATACACGTTCACACATACAGGTTCACAAACACACCCAAATACTCACAAATATATATGCATATATACATATACAAAGAGGGAGTCACTGATACATACGAGGTATCAAAAATCTATGGAAAGTAAACATACCGAACTGGCTTGCCAAAGCACGTGCAAACTTAATTGTCAAGAATGGAAACATTGCTTTGGTAGAGCACGAGAAGTCCATTAATATCTTAACAGTATGTACAGTATGTACACAATCTGTTAAAACCAATTTTTCCAAGACTTACGATTCTTGCGTTCTAGTCACAAGCCAACAAGGTGGAAAGAAAGGATGTGATGATGCGCCGAACAACTTCTGGTACCTGTATTGTCTGGGAGGAAGAGGGAAGAGGGATGAAGGAAGAAGAGGGAAGAAGGAGCAGGAGGGAAGGGGTGGAGGAGAGGAGAAGGTTGAGGGGAGGAGGGGTGGAGAGGAGGAGGAGGTGGAGGATGGAGAGGGCAGCAGCTGGAGGAGGAGGAGGAGGAGGAGGAGCAGAAGAAGAAGAAGAAGGCGGAGGAGGAAGGAGGAAGAGGGAAGAGGGAGGAAGGAGGAAGAGGGAAAAGGAGTAGGGGAAGGAAGTGGAGAGGAGGAGAAGGTGGAGAGGAGAGGAGGGAGAAGGGGGGAAGGGGAGCAGGTGGAGGAGGAGCAGGAGGAGGAGCAAAAGAAGAAGAAGAAGAAAAAGAAGAAGAAGAAGAAGAAGAAGAAGAAAAAGAAAAAGAAAAAGAAAAAGAAAAAGAAAAAGAAAAAGAAAAAGGAAAAGAAGAAGAAGAAGAAGAAGAAGAGAAGAAGAAGAAGAAGAAGAAGAAGAAGAAGAAGAAGAAGAAGAAGAAGAAGAAGAAGAAACAACGTTAAATACACTTAGCGTGGCTACAGACGTAAGGACAAAAGCAACGATCTTTTTTTTTTCATACGTTGAGCCTGTCCACCGAAGAAGATTGCAAGTGGACAATGAACTCTCTGAGAACCCATTCGACTTGATAGAAAGAGCTGTTAAATCTGTTTCAAATCTCACCTTAAATAAGGTCTGTTTAAGGATGTTGAACGAAACACCTCTGTCACCAGAGGTGAGTTATTCAAGAGAAATAGCACATCGGATAGTGCAACTATGTATGCGGTTGTCCATGTGAACAGCACAGGGAATTGGAGCCAACCCTGTCTTGCATAGGCCGGTGTGACTTATGCATTTGTGAGAGTCCTGCAGTAAGTTGTACAGGGCAAACTTGGCGTCTGTAAGTCTTGACCGACAACCAAGTTAGAGCTGGTTGTATTTGGGCTGACACTTTATGTGAAAATCTTAAATAAACACACCCGGTGAGCAAACCCTGTAGAAATCATTTGCATTCGTTGAAATGATGACAACTAATACCAAACCAAATAACAGTATGAACAGGAAGACTCCCCTGGATGTGCAATATACCAGATCTCCCGCACTCGGCAGGGGACCTCGGAGGGTAATGGAGTGGAAGACAAGACTCCACCCAGTCGTATCCATTTTAATGGTCAAAATATGCAACGAACTCGCAACCGCAAGTGGTCTGTCGAAAAGAGCAAAAAGGCAATTAAGCGCCATCAACAAACCATGCTAGACAAGAACAATGGGAAATATAAAGTGGTCGGAAAAAGATCATTAGAATTTTGGAACCAGCTGGGTATTTGCAGATTATTGAAAATGGGTTCATGAATCACAGAAGAATGATTCTTGATGAGGCCCATATTCGGACAATCAGGGAAAAGCTTCTGCAGTGGGGATAACCTCGAGGAGGATAATGTAGGTATAAATCAGTGAATGAGTAGGCAAGGTGGATTTGTAGTAGAGGAGAGGCCTATCAATCAATATAATGTGGAGAACTCTGTATTACGAGAGGATATGACTAAGGAATAGAAAGACCTCATAATACGACTCGAAGATATATTAGCTACAAGAACAGCGACCCAACCGGTGGATTTGAGATGCTTCGACTGTGAAACGCGCAATGCAAAAGGTTGAAGGAGTACTTAAATACATTCTAACAAAGATTTATCGAAAACAAAGAACTTGATTAGATCCACTTCAGCTTTAGTAGGCGAACTGGATGAAAAGAAAGAGAGGAAAACAGGCAGACAGAAGGAGTCATGGTGGAAGCGAAGAATTGAAGGCGATATTAAAATCTTGCTTAAAGATTTGACTCACATAGGAGAATAGTCTAAAGGACAATGGAAACATCCAAATAGAAAAGAAAGGATTCAAAACTGTTATCGAAACCCTAAAACAACATGTGCGGGCAAAACATTGAAGATGCAACGCTACGGGGATCGTCTATTGCAGTTCCAGCAAAACAGGTTATTCTCAAATAACCAGAGGCAGTTTTAAGAGCTTAGGGGGAGATACAGAAGATAATATACCTCACGAAGCAGAGAAAAGCTGCCAATTTTGGAATAACATCTAGGGAAAGAGATTTCCCACTACCACGGTGTTGGGTGGTTTAATTCCGTGTGATCCGAACTTCATTTCCCCGAGGCTCCACGACAGGACCATGCGCGCATGATAACGAAAGATGTAATTACACAGGTATCAAAATTCCCAAACTGGAAAGTGGCAGGAGCAGACTACTGGTTTAATTGGTTTAAAGGGTTTAGGTCGTTGTGTTGCAATTAGACAATTTGCTACAGTTTAGTGCAGTTCCAGAATTGATTGTAGAGTTAAAGACAATATTGTTGGTGAAAGATCAGTTAAAGGGCAATGAGGTTGGCAATTACCGACCCATCGCTTGTCTTAAACTCTTATTGAAAGTGATGAAAGGCATCCTCACAGGGAAAATATATACGGTCCTTGCGGAAGACAACCTACTTCCGGTAAAACAAGAGGGGTACCAAAACGGATCCAAGGGCACCAAGAACCCCCTTGTGATAGACAAGGTTATAATAAAAAACTAAAAACGGTACTTAAAAAAACTTGTGCATGGTCAGGATAGACTTTAAAAGTCTTACTACATGTTGCTTCATTCGTGGATTCTGGAAACACTCGACATTTGTGGAATAGCTGAGAACTTGTAAGCAATGATTAAATACAGCGTGCCTAGTTGGAAAACACGTCTTTTCTGTAACAACCAGCACTCAGCCGAGGTAACAATCAAAAGAGGTATCTTCTAGAGAGATTTTTGTTCACCTTTGTTATTTGTTATAGCCTTAATCCCACTTTCTGAGACAGAATGGACCTCGTCTCAACCACCTTCTCTTCGTGGGTGATTTAAAACGGTTTGCGGTCCCTTTATGAATCCCCTTAAAAATCTACTCTTAGCATTTACATTAGAGGTTCTCACGTCGCGAGGGAACTCACCCTAATGTTTGTTTCTTTTTTTATGTTTCTAGAGACATTCGCACCATCATCAGTATTTCTGTCACTTGAAAGGTGCTGATGCCGATGACAATACGCTCTCTCGATGTCCTTCATTCGTGCTATGAGGATCATCAATTCTTTGTTGGCCCTCCTCACAAGTATGAAGTTTTATGTTTGTGTGGTTAGTTTAGCTGTAGTGGGTGTTTTCTTTTCGTTGCAGTTACAGTTGTGGTAGCTGGTTGTGATAGCAGAAGATGTGTTGACACTTGTTGAGATGGGAAGTTTGTTGATGTGGTAGGCGTGTCTATGGCTGTTATGGATGAGTTTTCTATGCTTTTTGCGAGTGCGTTGGTGTGGGGCATGATGTATTATTGTGCTTTCTTTTTGCTGTTTCTGGTTTTCACTCATTTTCATTGCGTGTTGCAGATGAATCTGTGTCTGTAGAATCAGGGTGTGAGTCTATTAATGTATTTGAGTTTGGAGGAGGCGGAAAGGGAGAGGGAGTGGAAAACCCCTGGGTGTTCTGTGTATCCGTTATTATTATCCTTTCTGATGTTGAAGGTGATGATGGTGGTGGTGGTGGTGGTGGTGGTGGTGGTGGTGGTGGTGGTGGTGGTGGTAATGTTGCTGGTGTTGGTGTTCTTCCAGCATTTACTGGTTTTGCTTCTCCTGCTGCTGATGATGCCGTTGTTGCCGGGTTGGTGTCGCTTTTGTTGTTTATCGTTGCTGGTTTGGTTGTTAAGGGTTTTGGGGACCTGGTGTTGGTAGTAGGAGGACTCCATGTTTCTCCGTCTTCTATTGTGGGAAGAAAGCTCTCAAGTAGGCTGTCTGCAGAGGTGGCACCGTGGCTTTCTACCATCAATAGGAACGTGTAGCTCTTCTCCTCCTGGAAGGTGAATGAGGCTTGAAATCATATGGATCGTGTATGGTTTAAAGTAAAGTAACACCTCCACGCAGATCCCAGACCAATTTTCTCAGCGGATCCGCTTCATTTCCATAAGGTTATTATTCCTTTCCAAAGCGATACATTCTAAAATCCACCATAAATTTATCTCCGGTGGAATTCCTGAGATCTTTATCCGCACCGTCCATTTCCTACATACGTTGGGTGGATCACATATTTTTGGCTCTGACAACGAGTCATAGAGTGTTTTGTGGCCAGAGCTTCAGACTTGAAGAGCACTGAAATGCTCGCAAATTGTTTTGCCCTCGAGACATGCTGAATGTGGTGCATTATCTCTTTCAGTTCACCTACCGCATCTGCCTGACTAGCCGTCTCCGGCTTCTTTGTGCTTATAGAAACATAGTTATAAATAACTTTCTGCGTTTCTGCCAACACCTCGGTGCGGGGTGGCAATATCCGTCCGCACCTTTTACCATTCTTATCAGTCTGGCTGCTGGATCGAGACATCTTTCTACAGTATATCCACTTTAAATAGCTCTGTGCCTTTCGCAGCCGTTGCTGTGAATGCATTGTTGTTGGTCTTATTCACTGTGGAAATATTGTTGCCGTTTAAGTTGTTTAATTTTTTTCCTTTTTCATAATTTTTGTCGTTGTTGTAGTGGAAGTGGTAGCAGAGTAGATTGTGATCGTACTCGTAGACTTGTTGCTACTGTTGTAGTATCATTAATCAACGGAAACTCAGCTTCATAACTGCAATGAAATTCATGAGCTGTGATGACGCTATCGCTACTGTTAGTTGTCATATGGGAAGTGTGGTCGACTGAACTTTGAATTTGGTGGATGCTCGCCTCCCTTCCATTTGTGGGTAGAAAGCGTGTCTTGCACCTCACTACCGTGTCTTGCACCTCCACCGTGTATTGCACCTCACTATCAAAGCTACGCTTACTTCCTCTCCCATGTGTATGTGTGCATGTGTGTGTGTGTGTGCCCCACAACTGCTTGACAACCAGCGTTGGTGTGTTTACGTCACCTTAATTTAATGGTTCAACAAATGAGAGAGAAACTATAAGTTCCAGGCTTTAAAAAATAGGTCTGGGAGTTGATTTATTCGAGTAAAAATCCTTCAGGCGATGCCCCAGAAAGCCGCGCCAGTAAAGTCACAAGTAAAGATAAAGGATATGTATATATACATATATATATATATATATATATATATATATATATATATATATATATATATATATATATATATATATATATATATATACTCAAAATAAGCAACAAGAATGACTCCGGTAATTTGGCACGATCGTTTCGTACTACATCATTTTATTAAATGTTGTAAGTATTACAACAGTTATAAAATGCTGAGCACTCATCAGCCAATTATACAGGTTTTCCATTAATACAAAAATATTCATATCAAGTGGCAACATTATAGAGAAGGTAGATATATAGACAAAGATATATATCTACCTTCTCTATAATGTTGCCACTTGATATGAAAATGTTTGTATTAATGGAAAACCTGTATAATTGGCTGATGAGTGCTCTGCATTTTAAAACTGTTGTAATACTTACAACATTTAATAAAATGATGTAGTACGAAACGATCGTACCAAATTACCGGAGTCATTCTTGTTGCTTATTTTGATTATAATCACCCCACGGATTTTTATGGATAACACCATACAGAATTCTGGTGCATCTAAATTAAGTACCATATTCATTTGAATCTAAATTTTTGCTATACACACACACACACACACCACACACACACACACACACATATATATATATATATATATATATAATATATATATATATATATATATATAAATTAAGATATAGAGTTAAACACAGGTGTTAATCCCTCAGGAATATTTTCTTCGAAATATATGTCGGAATTGTAAAGATTTCAACTCCATTTCTTAATTTATCTATGGTATTCAAAAACATTGTACCAAACCCTGGATCTTCTACCTTTGTAAGTAGGCTGTAATATCCTTGGTATTTATGCAAATTTTTGCTACCCTGGTATTTTTCCCCTGTTATTTGTACACATTGAAAAATACACAAACATTTATATATATATATATAATATACATAGAGTTGAAAAGGTGTTAAGAGTCTATACAAATCAAAAATTGTAGTTGAAAAAGTAAATAAAGAAAATAATCAAGTATATTTTAGAGAATGTTTAATATTTTTGTTACAGTGAGAAATTTAAAACATAACTGGCTTCGATGTATCCAGCTTATATAATATTATATAGAATTTTTAGAAATCAAAGAGAAAAAGAAAAAAATTGAGGGCTTAACAATTTGTACCTTTTTAACTATATACTTACATACATATTCATACAAATATACTTAAAATCCAAACTGCGTCCTCTTGTAGCATATCAGATTGTAGCACATCTGTATGAATATATTATATTTGTGTGAGGTATACATAAAAGTTGAAACTACGGGAAAATATTTTCTGCGGAGTAATTATGTCTCAAAACAGGAGATTGGAAAGCTTTTTGATGTTATCTATTCACTATTATGTATGTTTCATTTAATGTATTATCTGATTCCCTGTCTGAA
Source organism: Octopus sinensis (assembly GCF_006345805.1). Classification (NCBI taxonomy): domain Eukaryota; kingdom Metazoa; phylum Mollusca; class Cephalopoda; order Octopoda; family Octopodidae; genus Octopus; species Octopus sinensis. The sequence continues at coordinate 24,100,068 of NC_043019.1, read as the reverse complement.
GAATTTCTAATAGAAGACATATTACATGTTTTCTACTCCATGTACAATTTTATAACTGTTATTATTATCCATAAGGAATTTTCGGCATTGCAATTTGCTGATCATTTGTCTCCTGCCTCGTTGTATTACTGCCTACCCTGTAGATTTTATTTCTTATGTAGCTTCTCTTGAACCACATAGGTAATGATGAATTGTAATATACAAATAGGATTCCAGCATGCCGCTTTTCTGTAGAAGTTAGTGTAGATGAATCCCTTATCAGTGATTTTTGAACGAAATCAGGCAGAAATAAGGAACCGGTTTTATGGTACTAAATCAGGAGAGTATGGCGGGTGTAGCAGCACTTCCCAGCCATGCGTTTGAATGGCTTCCTTGGTCATATTGGCGATATGAGGGCGGGCGTTGTCGTGCAGAAGAACTCCATGCGGACGATTAGGTCTTTTCTCTTGAATAGCCGTGTTGAGTCGTTCCATATCTTGAACATAGAGTTCTACATTGACCGTTTGGTTCCGTTCAAGCAATTCGTAAAGGATAATACCTTCCCACTTCCACAATATACACAACATCGTTTTACGCGGATGAAGATCTTGTTTCACGCGCGGTGTTGCTTATTTACCGGGGCTAAGCCATTCCTTACGCTACTTCATATTGATCCACAGGCACCATTTTTCGTTGCCAGTAACAATTTGGTAAAGAAATTGTTGCTTGCGTCCATTAGTTGAGCGGTGACGAGCAAGCAAACCAGCGGAGATTGTGGTTCGTTGATTTTTGTTGTTGTCACTTAAAGCATGCGGAACTCATACTCCATACTTCTGAACCTTTCCCATCGAGGGAAGATGCTTCTCTATAGCAGTGTGGGAGCATTCCATTTTCTCTGCCTTGTCATTTGACGAGAATTTTCGTGCAAAAGTCGGTTTAATTGCTCTTCATCGAACTCACCTGGACGGCCAGAACGAGGTGCATTTCTGAGGTCAAAATTTCCATTTTTGAACTTGGCTTACCAATCACGAGTGGTTCTTTCAGCTATGGCACCCCCTCCATACACAGCACAAATGTCGCGAGCAGCTTTTGCGGCCTTAGAACCTTGATTAAAAGTAAAAAGGAGCTGTCGAAAATGCTCGTTTTTCTTAACTTGACATTCCATTTTAATAATCTGAAAATAAACAAAAATTAACTAAAATTAACTAGGTAAAAAACAACAAAATAGATTCCAAAATGATTCAAAATAGAATTCCCGAAAAAAATAAATTCCAAAATTTAAAAACGCAATAAATTCCAATAAAAACGGCAGGAACTTAGTTGCCAACCCAATAATTAAGCATACCAACCTTGGAGCTTTGAAACACCACGTCCGAACTCAAAAAAATGCGGGGAGCGAATTGATTTTTATTTGTCCACAAGGGACTAACACAGAGGGGATAGACAAAGGGTTTTTCTTACAATGTTGTGTGTTATTTCACTAGGAGAGGGTCGACTTAATTTCGTGCCCCTCCTTTTGTAACAATCCCTTGTATTTATCTAGTTGATTTTTCTCAATAGTTAACTCCTCTTTAGTTACACCGGCTACCGCCACAAAATTAATAACTTTTTAAAATTCCTTGTTTGTATTATCCGAGTCTTTTTTGTTATCCTTGTGTACATTACCCGAGTCGTTTTTTTTGAAGTCATTACTTTGTTCGGTCTCTGTACCTACTGCTCAAACTTTTGCTCAGAACTAATGCTTGAGCATATCATTTTAACACACACACAAATTTCCCCATTCAAACAAGTGGGGAAACGTTAACAGCTCTGCCACAAAACAGTAAAACAAAGTGTTACCAAACAAACAGTTCAACAGCAATTCAACAAATAACAATCAGTTCAACGTACAATAAAAACTTACACCGTCCAACTCAAAAAATTGGGGGAGGGGAGAATGGTAGGGTGGTAAATTTGAGTCTCTTTTATACCTAGTGAATCAACGTTTTGCATGTGCATTATACTTTTCATAAAAATGCGTTCGCGTGCATTACCAAATTCGCGAAAAGTGAACGAATTCGAACTCTAAATGCAATCCTTGTGTTTTCAAAAGAGAGTGTTGTTGTGGGTCACTGACATCTTCCTGATGTCAAATTACCTAGAAATGTAATAAAATCCATATAATCTCAATATCGTGTGTTAGTCTTTTACAGTGCGATGTATGTATGTATGTATGTATGTATGTATGTATGTATGTATGTATGTATGTATGTATGTATGTATGTATGTATGTATGCATGTATGTATGTATGTGTATGGATGGATGTATGTATACATGTATACATTCACACACGCATTAATGTATGAATATGCTGATCTGAGTGGTTATCAGGCGTCTACAAGTGCCACAATTAAAAAAAATTCTACTCCTATCGGAATCCAAACTACGCATTTCACGCTTTTCAGTTGACTGTGATATCGATCCTATGCAGTGGAATAATTCTAAACGAATGTGGCTGTTGAAATAAAACATTTTCAAACATTGGATAAGTTCAGGAATTTGTTTCAACCCCACCCCTCTTCTGTCTTAGGAATTGTACACAAATTTTTTAGCACCTTTAGGACTCAAGACGTCCGAGCGTTCTAAGGCGCTGCGTTCAGGTCGCAGTCGGGTCTTCCCCGCGTGGGTTCGAATCCCACTTCTGACAAACAGTGATGTTTCTTTCCCATGGTGTTGCTCCAGCATGTTGCAACCGCATGGCTGAAACGAATAAAAGAGTAACTTAACCACTATAAGAAATGTCGCACCCCAAATAGGGAATTTGCGGTTTTCGGGGGTCCTGAGCTGGCTTTTGAAATTTGCACGATTGTTGAGGGAAATCAATTAACTGGAATAATTTTTTTGTTGATTTAATATCCTATAAAGCTCATCTGTTTAGGTCTTTGCCAATTTTATATTCATTTCTACTCTTTTATATTTCTTTACCTACACTTATAATTACTTTCGGTGAATGTAAATATGAATTGTAGCTTACAACAAGCATTGATTTGCGACCATGTGAGCTTCTTTAGAATCAGCCGTGGACACTTTTATAGATAAGCACGCTTTACCTTAACAGATGACATAATAATGCACAGATTTTATGAGTGATTATTTTGTAAATTTTCAGTCAACCGAGCACAGAAAACCACACAAACATGCGCAAATATATAAGCCAATATTCATAGTTATGACGCTTTACAAATGAAGCGAATTTTACATTATATTTAGAAGTAATAAGTCTATATCAGCAATATAGTCTCTAATAATTCACGTGAAGCTTTATCGGTAATGATTATCTTTCCAAGTTGAGGAGAATGTTCACCAGAAATGTCTATTTGCGTCAGAACTGTGTTGAAAACCTTCACCATTTTTTTCGAAATGACTGGGTTTACCACTACATAATGTATAAATTTAGTAGTTTTTCATTGCTTCTAAAGGTATACTATCACACAAAAATTTTATATACCTATAGAAATCCACTTTTTAACAAATCGCAGTTGTAATTTTGTCCCAAAACAATTTAGCAATCTGCTCCTGTAAGGATACAATTTTGATTAATATATTTCTCTAAAATATGCAACATACTTTAATATGTGCGCGGAATCCAGGGAAGCTTGCTGCAGAAATAGCAGAGATTAAATTAGTGTGCATTTTCTCTGACAAAGTTAACACTGTATCTCACCTGAGCCAAAGTATCATTTTCTACAGTACATTTCGGGTAAATATTTTGCTGGCGTAAAATACAATAAACTGATAATTAAAGCATCTACTTCAAACAACTGTTTTTCGTTTTTATCTATACAATAAATCTTTCTAGCTTTCCCGTGGAATATATGTGAAATTGTTGTATAAGTTCACAGCAATTATTTTTTAAGTTGTTAAAAATATCAATTCCACCTGTTCTACATGTAAAAATGCCCAAGACAAGTAGTTCTTCAAATCAGTGAAAATCCTTATTTTCGAATAAGCAGAGCACTAACAAAAAGCGGCACAACATTTGCACAAAATTTGTAGTATTAATTGACTCATCTAAAAATGTTAAATATAGTGTCGTCCTTTTTAACTAGTTAATTGACGTGCCGAATGATATGGCATTTGTGCGCCTTTGAACTTGAACAATCCATTAATTTACGATTCCCGTATCGCTTTCATTGACTTTCTTTTATCCAAATATATGTTACATTTGCATCAGTTGTATCATCCCTTTGCTTTAAGATTACTTGAAAGAATTGCGTTTGTTTCAAATTATCAACTTTACATTTTCTACAATGCTATGTTTCCATGACACTTTGTCATGTTTAGAGTGTCACTCTTATGATTGGCGTAGTGTCACAGAACAAGTAAAGCATTTTATCCTCAGACAGGGTGGGGGGGGGGGTATCGCAATTTCAGTCATTATCAAAAATGTTGTTTCTTCTAGATCTGTTCCTTTATATTTTATGGAAATTATGGAGAAAATATAATACATATAAATAAGTGAATAAAATCGAATGTATAGATGCAAATACAGATTAAATCGAATAAAATCTCAGTCACGTTATAAGATACAAATTTTAACATAGATTTAAGTTTTAAATGTCATTGGTTTTTATCTTGCTATGGCAAAGCCTACTTAAATGTAAAAGTGCCGATGGCCATCTATAAATGGTTCAAATGATGACAAATTAGTGTATGCTTGGTGTCACCTTTGCTTTTTTTATGAAAGGAATTATAAGAAACATAAGCTGGTGTTTCTAAAATTTACTCTTAGTTGAAAAGATTGGCTTAAATATAATTAAATAAACGGGCAACTTAACGAATTATGAAATGTTATTCGTATATCTTCCTTACTCTGCTAAATTATTTCTTCCTCCTCCTCTCTCACTCCCTCCTCTCTCTCTCTCTCTCTCTCTCTCTCGCTCTCTCTCTCTCTCTCTCTCTCTCTCCCTCTCTTCACAGAGAAATAATATGACAAAATTTTTAAAATTATCTAGCACAATTAAGACGTTCTTAATTGTCTCATATTGCTGGGATTCAAAGAAATGAAAATAAATGTATACTTGCATTCAAGACTTTGTAGTTGAACACGAATACTATCAAACGGGGAAAATGATTTTTCTCCAACGCAAATTAAACGACAAATGATTTAGCAGTTTGCAATGAAACGAAACAATTCGGACCAAAAACAGGTGAACCCAACATTCTGAATGCTCACCGGATGGTCGTGAATGTGTATGTTCGGGGGTAAACTGTTAAACAAAGCCAGCACAAAGCAACGCGTCATATATCACTGAAAATGGAATATATTCAACAGCACCACAGGAGCACAACCTATGAAAAATCGGTGGTTATAATTGATTGCTGCTGAAATGGATGTCCTCACAGGTTGCTAAATGAAACACCCATATTTCCAGAGGTGAATTATTCAAAGTCCAAAATTTCCTTTGAACATATAAATATGATGCTCACCCATTACTCCAGCTTGTAATCAGATATGCACATATCGTCAGCCCCTAAGGAACTTGCTCAACTGGTTAAGGCCAAGGAACTGAGAATCAAATGTGTTGTATAGAGCCGAATATTTACTGTAGCGTATCTTTTACACCAAGACAAAACATCTACATGATAACATTTCCAATAAGTTTTGATAAGAAGTCATGAGAGCCACTACCTGGTAATGTTTAGGGCATTTATCACAGTCATGTCTGCACTCGTGTACCTATTTTGTGACTGATACTTTCATCTCCTTTTCTGCAGATTCTACATTTACTGTTTGACTGATTTTCGTCGATCTTTGGCTTTATCAGATTTGTTCTAAGTTCTTGCTCCTGAGCGGCTATAATTAAGGTTAGGGTTAGGGTTTCTGTGTATTTCGTTTCAAGTTCCCGTCCGTCAACCAAAGTTACCGATCTTTACTTCCAACATTTTCGGTCTGTTGCTTGAATTGGCCATATCCATTTTTTTCCATTTGTTGGTTCCGTTGTCCTTTCTTTTCTCTTTGAATTATCCTACTGTATCGGTCACTTCTTGGGGATTTCTGGCTACAATATTCTTTCTTTGCCCTGCCCAACGTAATTTTTCAGATTCAGTATCACAGTATTGACAGTTTATTTCTGCGTATAGTAACTCTCTGCCAAATTCCTTCCTTGGTAGGTAGAGTCGATCGCTATTGCATTTAATGTGGAGAGCGTTCTGTATTGTCAGCAGCTTTCTGGCTTTTATATACAAATTTTTTTAGCTCGACCTCTGTCCGTTTCAGAAGCAGAGTATCTCAATACGGGAATAGCCTATGTATTTATGGATTTGATTATGCTCCCTCCATTTAATTTTGTTTCGAGCACCTTCCTAATCTACTATCTGTATATATAGCGGATCATTAGTTTCCTTTGATTTCTTCCAACATCCGTTTGTGTTCCTCTGGCAATAGACTCTACTTCTCCAGAAACGGAAAATTATACACTTCATTTGCAATGAGGCCAGTTAATACTTTCCAGAATAATGATAAGCAAGTAATAGGTCTATAATTGCTGACTTTGCTTCCCTTTCTTTTTCTTTCTGTACCAGCATTGTTCTTCATTTTGTCATCCATGTTGATGTTCATTTTCTAAGCAGTTTAGAACTAAAAATTAGTTGTATATAACTGTGTATTTGGGAGATTTCTGAGTTAGAAACCCTGGACACCATCTGGCCCAGGGGCTTTTCAGTTTGCCATTCTTTTAATCATTTCTTTTATTTTCTTATCCGTGATTCCTATATCTTTTTCTATTACTCCAACTTTCATTTCTCTTTTAAATTTCATTAACCACTCTACTTTTATATTATGCTGGACTTCGTCGCAGATTTCTACCCATAATTTTCTTGTTCCTTCAGCATCTGCTATATTATTTCCCTGATGCTCTTTTTCATTGTTCAGCTATTTATAGAATTCCCTTGCATTGTTCTTGAGGAGTCTATTCTACTTGTATTGATTTGCTCTCTGTCGTTATCTTTCTTTGTTTTTTTTATCTTTGTTTTGTTTTACCCGACACTGCTTTAATTCTTTGTCTTAGTTCTTCTTTAACTACCAGCAGTCCTTTGTGTCTTGTGTTGTGCTTTCTTTGCAGTTTGGTCCAATGTCTTTTCCTCACCCTCTTCTTTTCTATGATTGCAATTATCCGTCCAAGTTCTCTCCTGTGATCATCAATTTGGTTCTCAAGTCTTCATTCCCACCATGGCATTTTGTCCTTTGTTTTTCTTTCACTTTTAACTCTAACAGTTTAAATCTGTTATATTTTCAATGTAGATTTTCGTTAACAATTCGTCCATTTTCTTCACTATTTTACATGGTTTTCCTCTTTCGATTCCTTTCAGAGCTGGCAGCCTTCTTCTTCCGCTATTTGGCATCTCATTCAGGTGTAGCAGTAAGTTTCTTTCTTCCTCTTTAACAGTGTTTCCCTCCACAAAGTAAAATTTACCATCACCCAAGTAGCTATTGTGTGAGGAATTTTTGGTCCCTCTACTAATCTCAGTTCTTGTCTGCTTTTTGCTCCCCTAGTTCAGCAAAGTCATACACACACTCTTTCACTATTATGGAGATCTCTAGTTCCAACAGGAGTAGCCACTGCTTTTTCACGATATATTATTATTATTATTATTATCATTATTATTATTATTATTATTATTATTATTGAGTGAGAGAGCAGTGCATGCCATCAAAGTGACACTGGGGTAAAATATACGAAGCCCAATATACCCATCATGACTACCCGTCTGATAAAGGTACACCAGGCACATGCATCACAACCATATGTGCGCGACATGGTGATCTCATATCAAGATAAACAGCACATGACCTTGCAGGTGGGGCCCAATTAGAATTTTCTTCAGATTGAGTAGCCCATCCCGCTCAAACGGTCCCTGAATAAGGGTTCTTTAAGGATGTTGAAAGAACCACCCATGTTTCCAGAGGTGAACTATTCAAACCCCAAAGAATCCCTCTCAACACATGGCTATGATGCTCCCCCACTACTTCTGCTCGTGATCAGAGATGCACATATTGTCAGCCACGAAGGGACATGCTCAACTGGTTAAGGTCAAACAACTGACAAGCAAATCTGTGGTATTGAGCAGAATATTTGCTGTAGCCCATCTTTTATACCAAGACAAAACATGTACATGATAACACTTCCAATCAGTTAAGATCAGAAGCCATGAGAGCCACTGCCTGGTACTGCATCAGGGCATTTATTATTATTATTATTATTATTATTATTATTATTATTATTATTATTATTATTATTATTATTATTATTATTATTATTACTGAGTGAGAGAGCAGTTCATGCCATCAAAGTGACACTGGGGTAAAATATACGAAGCCCAATATACCCATCATGACTACCCGTCTGATAAAGGTACACCAGGCACATGCATCACAACCATATGTGCGCGACATGGTGATCTCATATCAAGATAAACAGCACATGACCTTGCAGGTGGGGCCCAGTTAGAATTTTCTTCAGATTGAGTAGCCCATCCCGCTCAAACGGTCCCTGAATAAGGGTTCTTTAAGGATGTTGAAAGAACCACCCATGTTTCCAGAGGTGAACTGTTCAAACCCCAAAGAATCCCTCTCAACACACGGCTATGATGCTCCCCCACTACTTCTGCTCGTGATCAGAGATGCACATATCGTCAGCCACTAAGGGACATGCTCAACTGGTTAAGGTCAAACAACTGACAAGCAAATCTGTGGTATTGAGCAGAATATTTGCTGTAGCCCATCTTTTATACCAAGACAAAACAATGTACATTATTATTATTATTATTATTATTATTATTATTATTATTATTATTATTATTAAGATTATATAGGACTGAGGTAACTCCTCTAAAAGTTATACAGAAATTTAAAAAAATTATCACAGTCCTATAGAAACTTAAAAAAATGTAGACTGACATGTAATTTTTGAACGTGTGGAAGGCACGCTAGATGCCGAAATATCGTTCAACTAATTTCACATGATAACTATGGCACTCTTCGATTTTTTATTTCATTATTATCATCATCATCATCATCATCATCATTATCATCATGATCATCATCATGATCATCAGCATCAGCATCAGCATCAGCATCATCATCATCATCATCATCATCATCTTCATCTTCATCATCATCATCATCATTATTATTATATTATTATTATTATTATTATTATTATTATTATTATTATTATTATTATCATCATTATTATTTCTTTTTATCACAGGTTTTGTTGGAACTCCTGTTCTTTTCAATTATCTAATACTTTCCTGATTATTCTGGCCGTGCCTAGGAGGCAAAGCTTCTGTAACAGTTCTACTGGGTATTCTATTCTGATTTCCTTTATATTCCTCTTGATGCCTTTTGATACTCTCCCACAAGGACCCAGCAATAATTGGCACTTAACCCTCTTCATTTTCCATAGCCGGGTTATTTCGTACTTTACAGGGTCGTATTAATCTATTTTTTACCTTCATTTTTGACTATATGTTGGACAAGGGGGAACACAACATAAATTACATAGCACATATGGTGAATCTTGTTGACGACCAATAGATCTTGTCTGTTATGCTCAAGCACCTGATCTGTTTGAATTGGGAAATCCTAGAGGAATTTTCTAGTCTCCGACTCCGATACTCTCTGTAGTTTGTGCTCATACCACGTCTTGCCTCTCGCTATTCCCCACTTTTCGCACAGTTTCCAATGTAACACTTTCGCTACTTTATCATATCGTCACAACTTATAGGCGTTTGGGGCAAGTCTAGAGTATTCGTTCGCGATATGGTCAATGGTTTCGTTCACTCTATTGCAGATGTGGCACAGCGGAGACACTTGCTCTTTCCTGAGGTTGACCTTGCAATTTGTAGCCAAAGCTTGGTCTTGCACTGCTAGTATAGTGCTCTCAGCATCTTGTTTTAGTGTTCCTTTCTTCAGGTAATCCCATCTATGTATCTATGTTTTTCAGCAACTCTGTTTTGGCTATATGGAATTGATTGTGTAGTCCCTTCTTGCGTAATTCTTCTTCATGTCCTTTTTGTACTGCTTCCTTTGCTATTCCTTTTTTCTCTGCTTTCAATACTCCCTCGTTCTTAACTGTCACTAGCAAGGTTTCCTTACTTTGAGAAAGGTATCTCATGAAGCTCTTGAGTTCGATACGTACGCAGTCATCCACACGTATCAGTCCCTTTCCTCCCTTTGTGTTTTTTTTTTCATGTATAGGGGATCAGTAGTCTGCACGTGGATGATGTGCTCCATGCATCGTTAGGTGTTTTCTTGACTTCCTGTCCATCTTCTTTAGCTCTTCTTCTGTCCGCTTCAGAATTCTAGCGCCATATCGAACCACTGCGACTGCGCGCGAGTGTATTGCCGAAATTATGTTTGTGATATTCAACTTTGAAGCCAATACCTTTCTCACTCACCGCAGGTACTGTTTCTTTGTCTTTTCTTTCAAAGCGTTGTGTTTAATTTCAAGGTATTTATAACTGGATTGAGCTTCAATTGCCATAATCATTTCACCACTTGGCATACATACACCTTCTGTCCTGACAAGCTTTCTTCGTCTCATCACCATCGTGGAACATTTTGAGAGTCCAAACTCCATCATAATATTATTCGAGAAATCTGCGCAGACTGGACTTAGCTGTCCAGTTCTGCTCATTTTTTGTGAACAGCTTCAAAACGTCCATGAATAGCAAATAGTTCGGTTCTCCTTTACCTCTTCCCAGATTATAACACAACTTTGTCTTCTGTAGTATTTCACTCGAGGAGATCACCCCCCAGCACAAATATCAGTGGGGACACACTGTTCCCCTGGAAGATTCTTCTCTTGATTTCCACCTATCCTAATACCTGATTCCCTGATGTCAACTCAGTTCTCCAACATTTCATGCTGTTCCATATAAGGCTTCTCATGTTTTCTACTACTCCATACATTTCCATTGTTCTTGTTATCCATGAATGTGGTTTCATATCGTATGCTTTATGATAGCCAATCCATGCCATACCCAGGTTTGTGTGTCTTCTCTTGCAGTTCCTGGTAATTAGATTATTAATTGAAAGCTGATCTTTCATTCGGAACCCTTTCTGGTCAATAGGTAGCATCTCACTTTTTTCTAAGTATCTATACAATTGACCGTCTAAAGCATCTGACATTAGTTTCCACATTAGTGGAAGGAACGTTACTGGTCGAAAGTTGGATGCAGCATTACCCTTTTCAAGATCCTTGGCACATAACAATGTCTTGCTTTTGTCGTCCGGCTGGGTATCACGCCTTCCTGTAAGCACTCATCTAGCTGTTGTGATATCCTTTCATGGAGCCCTCACAGCTTCTTCATCCAATAACATCGGAACCTATCCGGTCCTGGGCTCTGCCAATTTGGGAATTTTCTTAATTGCTTTTTATCATTTATATAATTATTTTTATGTCGTCTTGGCCTTCTATATTTCTTAACCTATCTTGGATTTCATGCAGCCACTCCGCTTTATTGTTATGCTCTACAGGTGGGTCCCAGATTACTCTCCAGAGCGCCCTGCTTTCGTCTCCATCTAGTATCATTGTTACGTGTAGTTGCCCATCTAGCTCCCGAAACAGTTTCTTCTGATTTGTTTCAAACAATCTGTTTTGCCTGAATTGTTTTGTTCTATTGTCATATCTTTCTAGTTTTGCTTTGATTGCTCCTACTCTTTGTTTCAATTCTTCCATCATCACAACATACCCTTTATCTCTTATTCTATATGTCCTTTCAAGCACTATTCTTATGCTTTCGTTCTTTTCTATTTTCAATCTATCCAGTTGTCCTAAATGTCTTTTTAACTTTGTTTATTTCTTACAAATTCATCTACGCCAGTGTGGTCTTTTACGTTCCGTTTGCTCTTATCATCCTTATAATTATTGTTGTTGTTGTTGTTATTGCCTTTGCACAGCTTCTAATGCTGGAGATGTACTATGGTGTCAGCTTTTCCCTACCAGTGAACTAAGGTAACACCCCTTATTTTTCGAGCACCTTCTGGAGTATTGGAGTGGTTCCAAGCAGTACTGTTTTCTGAAAGTTTTCCTCCCTTATTGCAGCCCCTATGTGTTCCATGTACTTCTCAATAGTTTTACTCACTGTTCTCAGGGCTCCGACAATTATTGCTACTACTACCACCCTTTGCATCGACCACAACTGCTTAACCTCCCAAGATAACCTGATATATCTATCGACTTTTCTTTCTTCCTTATCGCATACCTTGTTATCAGCTGGGCATGCTATATCAATGATCTTGCATAGTTTACTTTCTTCCCAATTAAGAATATGTCTGGCTTCCTATTCTATATCTCATAGTCGCACTGAATCATAAAATCCCACAGGATCTTTGCATTATCATTATCGATGATGCCTTCGGGTTTATGGTCATAACATTTCTTGCTCTGTCAAGTCTATACTTGTTGCAAAGTGTCCAATGGATAAGTCTTGCTATATTATCGTGGTGTCTCTTGTATTCCTTCTGGGCTTGTGGCGTTCATTGACTGGTAATATGCCATACGGTTTCACCATAAATTCTGCACTTATCACTTTCTGATGTGTTGTCTATTCTGTATTTTATGTAATTTATTCTTAGTGCTTGCTCCTGAGCAGCACAGATTAGAGCCTCCGTTTCCGGTTTTAAATCACTTTTAGTAATCCACAGCTATCTTTTTTCTGTCTGTCTTATCTTCAACATCTCTATGAAATTGACCATGCATTCTTTTCTTAACTCACATATTTTCAGTTTCATTCGTTTTCAATTTTTTGTATAGCGCTTTATCTTTGCGATCTTTTATCCTACACAAGCCTGACCTTCTTACTTCAAATAATAGCGGTTCTGTGGCATTTTTACATACCATGCTATGTTGTTTTCTTCTGCTCTAATGCTGTGTTCGCATCCAATACGTCCTCTCCCCACTCTTTTTCTTAGTACATACCGTCTGTCTGTGTCACTTTTGGGGTGGAGTATCCCATATCTAGTTAGCAACTTCCTTGTCTTTCTGTCTAAGCTGTTTAGTTCGTATACTGTCCATGCGATTACCCCTGCTCCATATTTAAGGATTGAAACCGCCCAGTTGTTGATAGCTTCAATCTTATTCCGTTAATTTCAACTTAAGGATCAGTTTCAGTCTGCGCAAGTACTCCACCTTAAAGTTTTTCTGTCATTTCTTTCTCCATCAGTTTCTCCATTTCCAAAATCCCCAAGTAGTTATAACCCGTCTCTTCTATCTGCTTCATAACCTACTCCGACGCTATCGTTAGCCCGTCCATATATTTGATTTTGCCTCTCTTCAAGACTAACACACCACACTTTCTCAGTCGGAACTCCGTTCTGATATCACCACTGAAAGTATACACCATCTCAACGAGGGAACTATCTTAGGATTCATATTTACCATGCAGTTTGAGGTCATCCATAAATAGCAAATGGTTGACTTTTTGTTCGCGGCTTTTGAATACACACCCAGCTTTTGCCTTCCTCGGAATCAGTGTTAGTGGTATCAAGCACAGTAAACAGATCATTTGGAACAGGCAGTCCCCTTGGAAGATGTCCCTCCTGATTTTTACTATCCCTAAACTGCTTCCGTATGCTGTCAGGTCTGCCCTCCAATTCACCATACTTTTTCCAAGCAATCGCTCAACATTCGATGCAATACCAAATAGGATCATACATTCCATAATCCAAGAATGTGGGATCATATCGTACGCCTTACGATGGCTAAGTTATTTCTCCTCCTCTTGCAGTCTCTAAATACCGTGTTGACTATCAGGAGTTGATCCCTGGTGCCTCTGTACCTACGCTTGCAACACTTCTGCTCATGTGGCTGGATTCCATTTTTTCCAGATGTTCATACATTGACTCTGTGAGTATTCCAGTCAATAATTTCAACATAAGTGGAAAACAGGATATCGGCCTGTAATTGTCTACCATATTGCTGTTTTCGATGTTTTTCAAGCACCACACTGTCCCACCCAATGTCAACCACTCGGGTGTTCCTTGGTCGGCATTTAACAAGGCGTTGATTTGCGCAGCTATTCGTGCATGACATTCACCAAATCTTTTGATCCAGTAGCCTTGAACTCCAACTGGTCCCGGGACCTTCCAATTGCTCATTTTTTTGCTGATTTCCTTCACTTCCCTAACTGAAATGACTAGTTCTGCTTGTTTTAGACAGACTAATGTTTGTTTCAGTTCTTGCAGCCATTCAGCATCCTTCTTGTACCCTTCGTCTTCGCTCCAGATGTCACTCCAAAACCTTTGTCTTCCATTGTTATCTGGTATCAACTTTTCATCTGTACACTCTCCATTTATTTCTTTATAGAATATCTTCTGATCTGCTCTGAATAACCTATTCTTGTGGTAACCCTTCATTCTTTGGTCGTATCTTACCATCTTTGCTTTCTTCTTATTATTATTTTATGTTTGACTTGCGCTTTGTATTTGTACAAGTTGACTCCAAGTCTCACCCAGAGACCTCAAGAGACAAGTTAGAAGTTCATGTTGATGCAATGCCAAGGGTGCCATATATGTAGTTTTGTACAGTGTTGTTCTAAAGAAAGTTTAAGAAACCATTATTGTTGTTGTTATTATTATTATTATTATATTATTATTATTATTATTATTATTATTATTATTATTATTATTATTATTATTATCATCATCACTATTATGCTAGTGCATATTAATTTAGTTAGCAGGGATTTTATCTTCATATTTGACAAGAAATCTCTTCAAATCTCAAGAATCTTCTTCAGGATTCTAGCAGAAAGATACTCTATAGTAACAGGTGCTTTGGATGTCATTACTAAAACAAGTAGAGAAATACACAACCATATGTTACAAGTTTTTCAAATAGGCACAACAATCAGAGGTAAGATAGCTATATCAAATGCTGCGTCTAATTACAGAGATTACTCCCCATAAGCTAGAAAATACAAAACTAAAATAAAATACAGCTCATATTCGAGGCTCACGATGTTGAATAATCAAAGCCTGTCAACAAAACCAAGACAATTAAGCATTGATGATGATGATGATAGTGGTGGCGGTGGTGGTGGTGGTGGTGGTGGTGGTAGCGGTGGTGGTGGTGGCGGTGGTGGCGGCGGCGGTGGCGATGATTGTGATGACGACGATGACGAGGCACAGGGTTATGGTGATGATGGTATCAACACAGTCTTTATGCCACTATTGATGTATATATCTGTTGTACATGACCAACACTGATATAATGTCTACCTACTTACAATATTACTAGTTTTGTTGCAATTTTCATAAAATGGAAATTGTGACATGAATTTTCTGTCAGCGTGCGTCCAGTTTAATGATTGACATAAGCTGTTATTTCTTCTTATCTTTTTTTTATTTATTATATTGCAGTTTACGGAAATATGTTTAGGGGCGGTTCACACTCTATGCCTGATCTTTTTTTCTCGGACGAACAAAACATTTTCATTAGTTAAATACTCTGCGCAGCCAAATGCACTAGCTCGGACTGGCTGGGTATGCATTATACATACTGACAGAAAAAAATCCCTTGTATTCTAAAGGTTTGTCCTCCCATTTTAGTTGTATTTATATTAAGCAATTCGCTTCACTTTTATTTGATATACAATGGTCATAGATGTCATAAGTTTTAGTAGGATGAACAGAAGAGACAGTAATAGTATTATATAGTTTTATTTCCTAGAAAGTATTGTAGCTACATTGGTAGAAACCATTGATTTTTATATTATTACACACAAACACACGCACTCACACACGCACACACGTACGTACGTACACATATATATTACACATAAATACGCTTTACTGCCACATCTACCACTACTACCACTCCAACTACATTTGCTATAACAATACCTACTACTACTACTACTACTACTACTACTACTACTACTACTACTACTTTTGTAGCTACTGTTCTTTTTTATGCTACTGCTACTAGTCTACCATTTAAATTTAAGTAGTTGCGTACGTTGTAATCGAATAATACCAGCATCCAATTCTTTCGTTTTCGTAAAGACTTTTGATGTCCTTTCCTATTACAATCTATTTTTCATTCTTCATACAATGACACTCAACATTCTATACTTTAAGCATGGAATATGTTGTATAAAAAACGCTAACTGAAATTTGTTTAATATAAAGAATAATGCATACACACACACACATACACACACACACACACAAACACATATTACAACTATATTTTTGCATTTGTTCAACATCATATATTTAAACATTTTGTATTATGTCCTGCTTTCTTTGGGAATTGACTGTATTCGGATAGTCATATCTAACTAACTATTTACCAAATTCATTATGCATTTACTTTTCTCTTGTAATGAACAAAGAATTCTAATTTTTGACATGGTTCTTGTTTGCCCGCGTAAAACAGAATGGTGGATTTTGTTTTTCTGATATTATTTGAACATCCCACTTTTATCGGTTTCTTTCCCACGTGCATCTATTTTGAAATAATATTCCTGTTCGAACATGTGTCGAGAATATTGGAAGAGTTAGAAATTACATTCAATTATGCTGAATTCTTCTTCAATTTATTAATGTAACACAACAAATAACATCGTTTGTGTATGTATGCATGTATTTGTATATGTATATGTGTGTATATATGCATGTATGTATGTACGTATGTATGTATGTACGTATGCATACATAAAGATTATATCCCTGCGCAGATATGCACGCATGCATACCAATGCACACACTCAATTACGTGTGTTTGCATTTGTGAGTATGTGTGTGTGCTTAAGCTTGCTTGTGTGAGAAGATTTCTGGAGGTGTCTGCAGATGTTTAGGTTGAACTTTTGTCTTAGTTATAGTTGCCACTTGATGTATTTAGTGCAATGATAGATGTTTGCCTTGTTAATGTAATAGCTAGCATTCCCTGTTATTTACTTTTGTTCCTCTGGATTAACTATTGATATCTCGCTGGCTTCATTTTACTAGAATCTAGTAATTATAATTAATTCATTAAAATAGACCATGGCCTATCTAAACATTTTGATGGAGAAATATTTAACCGATAATTAAAGATTTAGAATTCATTTGTCCACCCATAGTCAATATTCAATATGAAGCAACGTTAGTAAATATATGTGTGCTTGTATGCATGCAAACATAGAAACACACAAATGCATGCAGATACAAACACTTAAACGCATGCACACACACAGACACACACACACACACACACACACACATACAAATATGCATGCATATACTAAAACACGAAAAACATTTAGGAAATGAGGTACAAATGTAATAAATATATTTGAATAAAATTGAAAAGTATTTCAATGAAAATATAAATAATTCAAATTCTAGATATAGGGTCGTTGTGCGTGTGTATTAGATCCAACCATTAGACTTGGTTGGGGCGTCGCCTGCGAAGAGTAGATTTGCTAAAACCAACTATAGTAAAACTGTAAACATCATATTGGACTACAAAGAGTAAAACGCAGTCTCATCGGACCCCAAATGCGCATTTTTTAACGCCATGCAGAATACAAAAGTGGTACAAACAAAACAATGCACAATATATTAGTACTACATTTACAATTATGAGGAATATAAAATATATACATTTGATGTATATATATATATATATATAGATATATATATATATTATATAAAATATATATATATACTATCAATATATAGAGAGAAGAGATAGTATATATATATATATATATATTATATATATATATAGTATATATATATATATATATATATATATATATAGTATATATATATATATATATATATATCTATATATTA
>NC_043019.1:23977475-24079655 GCF_006345805.1 Octopus sinensis | reverse complement strand
GAATGTTTCACTTCCAGCTAGTCCGTTCCCCATACCCCTAAAGCCAGGAACTTTTCAGCACCCTCGTTTTATATATGTTCTACTCTTATTCTTTTACTTGTTTCAGTAATTTGACTGTGGCCATGCTGATTGAAGTGAGGGGACAACAGCACAAACACACAAAATATATGAATATATATATATATATATACATATATACATATATATATATATATATATAATATATTATATATATATATATATATTAGAAAAAGATATTATCATATATATATATATATATATATATATATATATATATATATATAATATATATATACAATATAATGATCTATGCGCTTAGCTTAGTGTTTCCTTGGGGCTGGCCAGATTGGAGCAATCTCAAGATTAATCAGCCGAAATTGCGAGGATGATCCGGTTCTTGACTGAAGGTTGAAGGCTTCGAATGACCCGTCCGTGCTTTTTGTATCGTCTTCTGAATGCTTTGCGTTCGTGTCCCATTTTGTATTTATATATATATGTATATTATATATAGTATATATATATATATATATATATATATATATATAATATATATATATATATATATATATATATATATATATACATATATATATATGTTTATATATATATTATATATATAATATATATGTATATATATATTATGTATGTATGTATGTATGTATATATGTATGTATGTATGTATGTATGTATGTATGTATGTGCACTCACATGCGTGTATACGTATGTATATATAAGAAAGGCATCAAGTAGGCTATGGAGGCTGCAGAGGTCATAATAACTTGACGCAATTTGGAGTCCTCATCAACAATGACTGTTGTGGTCTGGGTGAGGGTGCCTCACTTTGAGAGACAGGAAACACTGAGTGACCCCAGGAAACTTAACTTATGATGCATAACAGGATGATGTAAGGGATATATGTTTGTACGTAAATGTGCATGTATATATGTTTGTATACCCGCGCATGTGTTGTGTGTGCGTGTGAATGTATATATATATTTATACATAGATACATATGTTTATACATATGTCCATATTTGCGCATATATATATATATATACATATATATATATATATATACATATATATATATATATATATATATACATATATATATTTATATTTAGAGAGAGAGAGAGAGGGAAGGAGATATATATTATGCACACACGCACATACACACGCATATACCCACAAATACCGTTCTAAGTACAACTGATTTACCTGCTCACTTAATTATGCATAAATGGCTGATTGTTCTACAACTACTTGCACACTTAAATAATTCGAAGACATTTTCAGCACAACATAGCGTGTGACAAGGATATACCATAGAAATACTGGAATATTACTTTGAGTAAGCTTTTATCTCCCAGCCATAGTCGATAGTTTTTGATTTTTTAAAATACTTGTATTTTTGGATTGTATATTGTGATTTATTTTCCTCTTATACAACTGTCAACTTCAGCCCATGCATATATGTGCGTAGGAATACAGTATGTACAAATTTACAATGAGTGTAAATTTAATGTGTTTTACGCGTGCAATTTTTTTTTTCAATGTTCGGACCAGATCAGAATCCTATATCTTTCGTGGGTAGCATTGAAATTGTCAATGACCTCTTGTTCTGATTACTTTGTAAGTTTTCCCAGTAAACACTCATATTGAACCTGTACTAAACCATTATGCCATTATTCAAATCTACTTGACGCAACACTTTCTTCAATACGCAAGCAAAACTGCATTTGTAACATCCTTCTCTTACGACGAAAACTAGCTTTGCTCCTCAATGGAACAGTATCCTCTTCCTCATAACAATATGTGTGACGTAAAGTAAGCATAAGTACAGAATTATGAGAACACGAAAGTTGGTGGTATAGAAACAAACACACACACACACACACACACACACACACACACACACACACACACACACACACATACACATACACACGCGTGCACTCAAGCGTACACACAGAGACACACATACGAGCATGAGCTGGAATGGTACTGAAAATTCATGTCATACTCAGATGCTACATACAGTTTCTAAACGTCTTGCTATGTGACAGAATTTCGTTTGTATATATATCAGCGGTCGCCCGGCCTTCGCCCCGCTCTGTTAACAAATGTATTCATAAGAACATCAATAGTTATGTCCATGAGTCAGATTGCAGTTAAACGAGATCGATAAAATGACTTAACGGTTCGACAAACGAGATCAATAAATTGACCTAGCGGTTCGACAAAAAAGGCCAATAAAATGACTTAACGGTTCGCCAAACGAAATCGATAAAATGACTTAGCTGTTCGCTAAACAAGATCGAGAAAATGACTTAGCGGTTCGCCAAAAATGATATCGATAAAATGGCTTAGCGTTTCGCCAAACATGATCGACAAAATGACTTAGCGGTTCGACAAACGAGATCGATAAAATGACTTAGCGGTTCGACAAACACATATATATACATACACACAAATATACATATATACATTTATGTATATGTGTACATTCATATTTATTATATCAAAGACAAAGTCTTTATGTGTTCGTGTATTACATTCGAAAACTGCTGCACCGATCATAATGAAATTTGGAACACAAAATCGAGCCTTAGGGAGAAGGGTAATGCTGTGTGTTTCATACAATTTCATGGACCAAAATCACTGAATGGATCCTTATGATATTTGAAACTTGATTCAATGCATAAGGACGAGTATAATGCAATATGTTTGGTTTGAATTTCAGATGGCTTAAAGGGGGCAGAACCCCGGATGGAAATTCATAAATTTTCGATGTTGATGAAATTTCAACCATGGGTAATTGACACACATAAAGAAGTATTCTCAAAGTTTCCACTTCACATGACAATTCTAAGATACCCTAATGGGGGCCTTAAATCCCAAATTTTAGTCATTTCTTTTATGATCCAAAACTAAGTCAAAAGTACTGAATGGATCTTTACGAAATTATATTCTATGCATAAGGGCCACAACCCCCATGACAATTCATATATTTTTGCTGTTGATGAAATTTTAACCATAGATATTATGTACAAATGAAGTAATATTTATAAAATTTCATCTTCTTACAAGCTAGAAAAACCCCTTCATGGGGACTTAACACCCACAATTTTGTCATTTTATCTAAGCAAAGACGAATAGTTGTACTCTTGGAAGCTGTGGGGTCATCCGAGCATAGAAGATGAGCATTATTTGTAATTCAATGCTAAAACAGTGTAACAGTTTACTTTGATATACACTTAGATTGTGATTTCTGCAATGTGCTGCATAAATTGTCAAGTAAATGAGAGGCATCTTTGCCTCCACTGATTCAGTTGCAAAGTGTTGAGTAAAGTTATTTGATTGCCGATCTCCTTTCAGTTTTTTTATTATCACTGGGTCACACATAGTCCCCACATGGTAACATTGATTTCAAGGCCTTCCCAGATGAGTGACTGGTTATTCAAAGACATTTATAGATTGTATATTTATTCTGTCCAGTTACGTATCAGTATAGTGGTCATTTGCAAACTCCAACTTTCAGTTCTCCTTAGCCCTCACGTCACAGTGTTGTTAATGTTTATTTCAGTTGGGTCACACCCTTCCAATTGCTATAGATTCGTAATGCATCTTTCGGCTGTGCCTGTCACCTGCATGGTGAGAAATACTACATTGGGAGTGGTAACGACTAAGGTAGGGTAGCTGACTGCTTATTGTGATCATTCGTCTTTTGGTTTCCTGTAGCTTTGCTCTCTTTTACAAACCCAGTGAACATATATTTCCTATTTCAAAGAAATTCAAACAATAGATATGACCCAAGTTAAAAGGATTCTCAACAATTCAACTTCTCTGGTTGACATTAAGATGCCCACCCCCAATAGGGGTATTAACTCTCACATTTTAGAGCTCATGGCCTCCATTTTTCAGGAGCAAAATCCTTTTAACAGGTTCTATAAGACTGGAATTTTGGAATATGCGCATAAAAATCAGTAATATGGGATACATGTAGCACGATTACAATTTTGTTTGGGTGTGTAAAGAGGGAAATAACCCTCATCTGGAATTTTGATGAAATTCGAAACATAGGCATTCCAGTTCATTACAGAAAATATAACAGAAAAGTTTAATTCTTCAATTGTATGTAACTCGGGCAACGCCGAGTAACTCTGATAGTATATATATATTGTTATATTTCGGAATGGTCATTTTGCCAGTTTAGCCAATAAAAACACACGCACTATATATTTGGTGTTATTTTGCTTCAGTGTTATTTATTGTTTACATTAATCTTAATCTTATTTCGGCCAGAGTTCTTTCGTCACACTCCTGTGACCGCATCAGTGGTCCTTTGTTTTCTTCCTTCTTATTTGTGTCTCTCCTTACAAATAAGAAAGAAGAAAACAAAGGACCACTGATGCGGTCACAGGAGTGTGACGAAAGAACTCTGGCCGAAATAAGATTAAGATTAATGGCAAAATGACCATTCCGAAATATAACAATATCTGTTTCAACACACGACTTCACATAAAAAATCTTGCACAACAAATATTTAAACGTATATATGTATATATATATATATATATATATATATATATATATATATATATATATATAAAATATTATTTGAGACAAAACCACTATTTTGCAAAACAAACAAGGAAAGACTTAATCAATACATAAATATTATTAAATTTTATGTATTGATTAAGTCTTTCCTTGTTTGTTTTGCAAAATAGTGGTTTTGTCTCAAATAATATTTTATAATATTTTACTATAAAATTGGATTTAATCCTAAATCTGATTTTTTTTCCCTGTAAATTTGGATATATTCCCTAATATTTATTATTTATATATATATATATATATATATATATATATATGCATGTTCGCAAAATCACATACATGGATATATTTGTATATAAATATTTATGTGTTTATACTTTAAAACTTTGTACGTGTGTGTGTGTGTGTTTGTGCCTGTACGTGCGCGTGCATGCGTGCGTGCCTGTATTTGTGTTCGCATATGTGTGTGCATAAACATCTCCATCTTTTCTATCTTTGATGTAAGGCAAGCAATTTTGAGTGGTCTGTGAAATCGATTACATCAATTCCAGTACTTGACTAGAATTTATTAGAAAAGAAGCAGATTCTTTCCCGACAAAAATTTGTAATTTGAATGTAATAAGTCAGAAGCAATGCTGCTGATCCGGCATGCTAGCGATTCAGGCCACTTGCTGCATTAATATATAAATTCACTCATGCGCGCGCTCGTGCACACGCACGCACGCACACACACAGACACAGACACAACACACACACACACACACACTCACATATATTTACATAGTGGGGGCACATAAGTGTGGTTAGAGCATCGGGCTTAATGTCAAGAGGTTGCGAGTTTGATTCTCGCACCAGACTCTGTGTTGTGTTCTTGAGTAAGTCGCTGTATTTCAATAACAATTTGTGTTCATGCTCTCATTATGCTCTCTTATAATACTATTCTCTGAATCTGCCCTCAGCTTCGATGACTGCTTCGATGTGGAACCGAGATCGTTGACAACATTCCACTAAATGGTCCGTATTTATTTCAAAGTCCACCTGGACAATGATGGCTCTAAGTGAAACTATGTAATTCTCAGAATGTCAATTAGTCTATCTTTCAACAACGCCATAAACCTGCACGGGATTTAAATCTGGTTTCTTTGGAGGCAACAAGTTTGATGATACGTGATCGAAAAGATGGTCTGACAGGTGCTACATTTTGCTGAAATAAGTATGGCCTTCCACTATTCACTTCATCCATGCAGAGCTTAACAACTGTCTCCAGCCCCTAAACGTATCCAGCAGCACTAATTGTAAGACCTTGTGGAAAGATATGAAGTAGCATGACATGACCTTCGTAACTCACCACTCTGGAAACCCCGACAGTTGCTAGTGCATTGCGTCACTTTGGGAACAATAGAAGACTCTGCACATAGACATGTCATTTCTTTTTTAAAGCACTTATTCATAGTGTAAGTTTTTCACATCAAAGAACCAAAGCAAGCCATATTCAGGAGAGTTTTAACCTTGTTTAGTAAACACGACACTGATCAAACGGCTTTCCTGTATATATGAAGGTCTGAATTTAGTTCTTCTCGGTATATATGACAAGTATCAAATTTCCACGTGCACAACAGCTCTCCGACACCTGGAGTTCTTTGGTAATGATTGTCATTGATTTTCCGGGATCGTCATCGATAATGATTTGAACCCGTTCGATGAATTCCAATGTCCTTATAGTGCCCGAACGTTTAAAATATTTTGTTTTGTTATTTTCTTTCTTTGATACAGTTGGAACATTCCCAACAGAGCCTTGCAATTCTACCCAGCCTCTGTATACGAAAGATCTTACAACAGAAAGTTGGTAATTTCTAAATTGTTGTTGCAATTTATCTGCTGTGTGTGATGTGAAAGACAGAAACTTTCTAATTGGTTTTAAATATATTGATAACACTGATCTACAAAAAAATTATTTTGCTCTGAAGCAAGGATGTGAATAGGAGTTTCTTTTTACTAATTTTGATGTGGTGAATTCAATTTCCTGAACAGTTTTGCTCTATAACCTCTTGTTATTTTGCTTTCATATATCACATTGTAATTATACTGCTCATAAATTCAAAATATAGTGTGTTTATTTCATCTGTTACAAAGGCATATTACAGAAAAAAAACTGCATAGATACAGAACATTGATGGAAATAAATTACTTGGACAATACAATACACACAAATCATAGTAGAAGTGAGTTTTTTGGGACGAGCTTGTCTACTTTGCCTCCCAGATATCAAGCAAGACGCATCCAGCAAAAGTCCCTCATCATGCTCGGGTTTTACTTGCCTTCGTAGTTGCTCTCCATCTTAGTGATATCTTGGTGGAACCTTTCTACATGCTCATCACACACTGCTCCGAGCTCCAGAGGGAAGAAGTTGAGGTGGGAGTGGAGAAAGTGAATTTTGAGTGACATTCATCATCCCATGTCTTCATAAGATTGTAGCAACTTCTCGATACTCTCTTGGTAATCTAGTACCCGTGCGTTACCAAAGAAGCCATGGCAGACTGACTTAAATGTTTCCTATGCTCTCAGTTCCTTTAAGGTAAGAAGCTCCCCAAAGTCCTTATCCTTCAGCACCTCTCGAATCTAGGTCCGATGAAGATGCCCTCCTTGGGCTTAGAAGAACTCAGAGCTGGGAACAGAGTGCACAAGTGTTGGAAGGCAGCGCCATTTTTGTCCATGGCCTTCACAAAATTCTTCATTAAACCAAGCTTGATATGAAGAGGAGGATGGTGATGTATTGTTTCTTCTCCATCACCACATATTCTGCAATTAATTGTATTTCTTTTCATTATATATTTTTGGTAATTTCAAGTGGGAACGCTTTGATCTTGTGCTGCAATTAAAAATCCTTTAGTTTCTGCTTTGAGTCCTGATTTTCTTTTGTCTATTTCTTTTCTGTTTAGCTTAACCCTATATTTGCCACGTAGGGGCTTTTCTTGTCATCGTTTTATTATGATCCGTTGCTGTTCCAGTTTTAGTTTGGATTTCATTTTTTTTACAGCTTTTCTTGTTTCTTCATAGATGCTAGGTACTATAACTTCTTTTTTGCATTTATTATTATTATTATTATTATTATATTATTATTATTATATTATTATTATATTATTATTATTATTATTATTATTATTATTATTATTATTATTATTATTATACAGACGGCAGTATCATTAGCACTCCAGGAAGAATGCTTAACGACATTTCGTCCTTTTTTACGTTCTGGGTTCAAATTCTGCCGAGGCCGACTTTGCTTTTCATCCTTTCAGGGTCGATAAAAGATGTACCAGCTGAACACTGGGGTCGATGTAATCAGATTATTCTCTCCTCGAAATTACTGGCCTTGTGTCAAAATTTGAAGCTATCATTATTGTTGTTGCCGTTGTTGTATTTTCTATACTATAACAAAATACATGTAACATGGAGTTAAAAATATACTAAATTTGCCAGTCGTTATTTTAATATTTCGTGTGTGTGTGTGTGTGTGTGTGTGTGTGTGTGTGTATCCTGTCTGTGTTTGTGTGCGTGCATATGTGTGTGTTTGTGTGTGTGTGTATATATATATAAATACACACACACATATATATACACATGCGCACATACGTCCTCCCATTTATTTCTGCGCCTATTTGTCAATGTAAGTCTCACTGAAACATCTATGTAAAGTCTCCTTAGTTGTTTGAGTGCGCGAAATGAATGAAAGTGTAATGTAATGTGTTGTCTATGTATGAGTGTATGTAATGGACTTGTCTGGGTATGAGAGGGGTGAGAATATATATGATCATGCATGCGTGTTTATGCGGGGGATGTTAAGTGCAGAAATGTGTAAGCGGCGGGAGAGAGTGAAATGGCTTGTGTATCAGTGTTTGTGTTTATGTGTGTGCGAGCGCGAATGTATTGGTTCTACTTGTGCGCATGAGTGAGACAATAAGTTAATGTATTATTATGGAGGAGTATATCGGATTAATATGCATAGTCTATGCCGTGTATGTTTGCGTGTTATAGTGGTAAGGGATTTGAATATATAACAGTCTCGGTATAGCATTTTGTATTGCTATAAATTGAGCTTATGAATATGTCATTGTGTTGGCACATGTATGTGTAAGATTGGAAGTATGTTCGTGAGTGAGTCTAAGTTATGCTTGTGTGCTAGTGTGTATAATATGTTCAGACTATATAGACCTATAAATATATATATAAGATTAATGCATGTGGTCTGCGACCTGGGTGTATTTGTGAGATAAGCTTATACGTGTACAGTGCCATGGCAGTGTGCAATGTGGAGAGCAGATTATAGCATGAGAGGATAGTCATATGAATGCAATTGTGACTTTCATCCTCAAGGAGAGGGAGCGCTGCATGCACACACACAATTATATAGGCACCCTTGCATGTATTTATACGTATGCAGGTGTATATATATATATATATATATATATATATATATATATATATATATATATATATATATATATATATATACATATATAAACTTATAGACACATACATATATAGATAGATAGATAGATAGATAGATAGATAGATAGATAGATAGATAGATAGATAGATAGATAGATAGATAGATAGATAGATAGATAGATAGATATACGCTCGCGCACGCACGCACATGTCTATATGTATTTATGTGTGTATGTATGTATATATATGTCACTAAAAACTGCCAACAGATTTACAATAAAGTAAGGGTCCTACCGCCAAACTTTATTGAATGGCCATTGCATCACTCATAAACAGTAGCCAACTTTTAAGTTAACAACAGAAATGCCAAGGTAAATGTTAATAAACATTACTGTTATTAATTTGCGGCAGACAAAGTGCAGAGGCTGACAGTGGGTGCTTGGAAAGCGTAACTATTTTTTGGCGCTAGCCTGATACTGTATTTCATGTTGTCTAACACGATAAGATGCCCACCTCGGGTCAATGTTTGTGATATTACTTGAATAGCATATCTTATATGAACGTAGCAGCTGGTGAATCATAATCAAACAAGGTAGGTATGTATAGCCTAGTTAAAGCATTATTGTTTTATTTGAAATGTGATAATTACAGGTGTTTTGTAAGGTAATCGGTAATGCACTCTCGTGACAAACTACACATGACCTGAGTCCCATCAGCAGGCTAGTTCCTATTTTTCTTTCTCAAATTGATTCATATAATGTCTAAGATAATTAACTTGAAGGATTTCTCAATTTACCGTGCTATCCATCATGTCGGTGCATAAGTTTTATAAGCACTAATTATGAAATATTCGCGATAGTAATAACTATTCAAATTAACTATTCAAATTCACAAGTTTGCCATACTTAAACGATATTACACAGATCTCTGGCATGGTTAATACATTTCAAAGTAGAACAGAACTGAAGGCTATGAGTGATGGCTTCGTGATGGCATTACTGAATCAAAATATTCTCACCAAAAACTACCAAAAGCGTATATTGAAGCAGAGCTCAGTAAAAATATTCAGAAAATGTAGAAGTGAGAATAATTAATTCCAACAATGTCTTTGACAGTCTAGAATAAGTTTACAACCATGATGGTGTTGAAGCTTTTAGATACTGGACATTATGCCAGCATAATGAAATATCAACAGCGAAAAAATTGAATAAAAACACCAGAAACGATTTTAGAGAATACCAAACGACCATAGTCTGTGGGTTTGTCAATCCATGAAAACAGAACATCGTTTCCTAAACGAATAAACATTCCCACTGACGATAATGTGTGGGAATACAGGCGGACATACAACCGTGATGAGCAATCCTAAAGACATAGCTTTACATGGCTAATATTTCCGCAAACTGGATATTCCATATATGAATTTTACAAAAGATTGTCTTTAGTTGCCGCTGAAACCGAATGAAGAAGTCTTGCTTAAACGAGACGGCAGGATTGATAACATTACTCGATGAGAAGGAGGCCATGGTCATTAGATACGCACAAATGGACAGCGACAACTCCTACATTATCGCTGGGTGATGTATTTTCTGGAACAATACATCAGATTATATTAAGATGGCCCCACAAGTTCCGACAAAATATGCTTTGAGACACAACAACTTAACAAAGCCGTTCTACAATACCCAAGACACCCAATTTCAACAGATCCATGAAAAGTCTGTGTAGAATTGATATGATATTTTACCCATCCTAGAAATAACTATATGACAATGCTCTGAACGACTGGCATAAAGACATATAGCGCATAAGCCTGATACCATTTTTCATTACAAAAATGACAGTAGTGTATTAATGTTTGAGCATATTAATACCAAATAATGTAATGTAAAACCTAAATGTAAAGCTATGCCGTTGCACTCGGTCTTCAAATTAGAAATATGGCAGTCAAGGTGTGTATATATATCAATCCATTTGTAACTGGCATTATTTGAAAGATACGTTGCCATTTATGTAAAAGCACTAGGATATCATCTTCGATGAAAATGGGCACATGTATGTATGTTTATTGACTGCACCTAGAACTTGATTTAAGAAAGGAAATACATAATGTAATGTCTATAACCATGAATGATGAACTGCATCAATTAGATCATTTTAAAGCTTTTTTTCTCTCCTTGGTACTGATACATAATAACCTTTTCACCTTTTGTCTTTTGTAGAACTTCTTTTTTACAAATAATTAGAAGACTACTTGTACCAGATATTATTATTTCTGTTTTGTAGCACTTGATAGTGCTTACACGAATCATCTCGAAGAGAAAAAAAACTGACACCCTCTCAATGTGTGTGTGATTCGTCAATGCTAATAACGCAGTTCTAGAGGAGTAAACTATGAAAAAAATATCCGAGTAGATTGTGCTCGTGAGCAGTGGACAGTAACAATCTAGAAGGACAACTTTGAAAACAAACCAAGTGGATTAGCAGAAATACCAGTATGAGATCTTGCATGGTTTAACTACCTCATTAAGAGGGTATGTGGAGTCTCTCTGAGCTTTGGTTGGTAATCCATCCAGCGATGATGTCACAGAAAGACACCACTTAAACAACGTCTATGAGAGAAATGTCTGAAAGAAATATAATGGATTACGGCGTAAGTGTGACTGGAATCAGTGATGAAGGTTCCGTGTCCAGCAGGTGTCTCATTGAGCAGTAGGATGGGCCCGGTTGTCAACCTTTGACTGTTAGCTTACGAACTGAAGAAAAAGTGGATCAAAAAAGTAAGTGTAGAGCGCTACTAAAATGGATTATTATTAAGAGGGTAAAGAGGAGGATGTGCCGAAAATGGCAGCAACAAGAGAACAACGATTATGCGAACAGGTAATAATAAGAAATAAAAGCTTGTTAAAAAATTTAGAACTGGAAATAATTCCGAGAAGAGTATACGAAGACGATGATAATGCAGAAGAACGTAATATTGCTCATAAGGAAGAGCTAACCAAGACTATTACAACTCCTTAAATGGCAGAAGAAATACAAATCAATCTGCCTCAGATATCAATGGTAACTGACACGGCCTTCACAGATGAAGAAAAATGAATTGTAGATCGAGTAGTGGAGTTAGTAAGGACGAAATATTTTGTAGTGATATGTGACTTTAAGAAAGTGGGCCAATGGAAACTGATGCAGCAAACAGGAAGAGGAAATAGGATCGTAAAGTATATACATACAAACCATATTACCGAAAGTAATAGACTAATAAAGGCTGCAAGTGTAGCGGTGGCAGAAAATATGGGATTTGAAAAAATATGTCTACAAAGCAACTGGTGTAAACCGAACAGAATGATGAACAATGAAGCAAGATGACTGAAAAGGATCCTTCGAGACATAAAAGTATACAGAGATCTTTCAGTACAAGACACAAGAAGGAATGGAGGACAGAAGAATGAGCACAAATACAATTTATTAAAACAAAATTATGCTATCGATTTCAAAGGATCACCGAGTTTCTTCAAAATTGATCAAAATGCATTTTTAACGATACCGCTAATTTTGATTTTGAGAAACACGAAAGCTGGACATGGGTTCAAGGGAAGAAAATATAAGGTTAATCATTTTTTTTTATATTTGTATATTTGTTTTGCTAAGGAATTCGGCCAGCGTGCAAACGTTTCTGCTAGTTTGTTTTGTTTCCTTAATAATAATAATAATAATAATAATAATAATAATAATAATAATAATAATAATAATAATATTTTTTATAGGCGGCCTATAAGAAAAATAAAACCAGCTTAATTCACTGATTCAAACAGTGCATTGCTTCAACACGAACATTAGAATAGAGTTTGAACTGCGAAAGTGTGAAGAGGCAGTGTTCAACAAACGGATGGTTAGAAGTTGCCCACAGGAGCAAGAAAATATGCAAGTAAGAGTTCAGGTATCTGGGCATATAGGAAGTAGGTAAATTGATGGAAAGGCATCAAGATACTTTATCGGGTGTATTACAGAAGGCTGAAGCTGATTTTGAAAACTAAATTGAATGGAAGAATTAAGTTCGAATCAATAAATTCATGGGCAATTGCTCACTTGAGATATGGACAGGAGTGCCACAATGGTGAACAAAGGAAATGCAATCCTTGGATTAGAAAACAAGAAAACTACTGCCAATACTCGGTGCATTCAACTCTTAAAGTGACGTTGACAGGCTACACCTTATGAGAAAAAATAAGAGAAAACCTGTGGTCAGTGGAATGAGTGTATACTGTTCCAATAATTGATGATACCTTGAGTACAGTGTGTAAACAAATAAAAAAGAAAGATTGGTTGGAAGTGACGGAAATTAAAACGAAAATAGAACATATCCATAAAATAGCATTACTTCGCTGTGCATAGAGTCTCCAATAATTTCTGGAAACTTGAACAGGAATTACCACCTTAGATCACAGGAAGTGAACAGCTGGCATAGTAAAGACAGCTCCAGCAATAAGCTGAGTATGTTAGATCTGAAAATAATAATAATCTTTTCCAATAAAGGCATAAGGCCTGAAATCTTAGTGGAGGGGACTAGTCGATTACATCAACCCCAGTGTTTTACTGGTACTTAATTTATCGACCTCGAAAGGATGAAAGGCAAAGTCGACCAACAACAACAACAATAACAATAAAAATTTGTGATGTTGTGAGCAACACCAAATATCTGTAGGCATTCAGTGATCCAAGAATGAGGCACCATATCAAATGACTTCTTAAAGTCAATCCAAGCCATGGAAGCACTCCGTCGGTTACGACGACGAGGGTTCCGGTTGATCCGATCAACGGAACAGCCTGCTCGTGAAATTAACGTGTAAGTGGCTGAGCACTCCACAGACACTTGTACCCTTAACGTAGTTCTCGGGGATATTCAGCGTGACACAGAGAGTGACAAGGCCAGCCCTTTGAAATACAGGTACAACAGAAACAGGAAGTAAGAGTGAGAGAAAGTTGTGGTGAAAGAGTATAGCAGGGGTCACCACCATCCCTGCCGGAGCCGCGTGGAGCTTTAGGTGTTTTCGCTCAATAAACACTCACAACGCCCGGTCTGGGAATCGAAACCGCGATCCTACGACCGCGAGTCCGCTGCCCTAACCACTGGGCCATTGCGCCTCCAATCCAAGCCATAGACATGTTTGTATGATGTTTTTTACAATGTCTCAAAACAGTTTTATCAATGACCAGGTGATTTTTGGTACCCCGAGAACTCTTGAAAATTTTCATAGCATGAGAGAGTCGAAAACCAAATTGTACTCATGTAGTGTATTCCTTGGAGAAGTTAATATTAAAAGGGTAATCTTCCAAGGAGACTCTTTTTCTCCGTTACATTTTGCAATTGCACTAATACCCATTATAATGACACTAATAACCATTATAATGACAGGAAAGTTAAGATGGGTTACCGATGTAGGAAGAAAGGCCCATCTTTGAACCATCTTCTGTTTATGAATGACCTGAAATTGTTTTGGAAATCTGAAAAACAGATAGATTCCTTAACCAAAACAGTTATGAAGAGTGGTAGGGACATCGGTATGGAATTTGGGATCACCAAATGCTCAGTACTTAATATGAAAAGAAGTAAGAAATCAACCTGCAGAGGATTGCGGTTACCATCAAGACAGACCATGGGTCAACCCGACGGTAGTGGGTATAGGTATTTAGGGATTTTGGAGCTTGATGACATTCTACACAGAGAAATAGAAGTCAAGGTCAGCGAGGCGTATCGAAAAAGGGGAAAAAAGGCGTTGAAATCCAACCTTATTGCCAAAAATTTGATTACAGCAATGAATATCTGGGCAGGTGCCGTGGCCAGATATAGTGCATCCATCCTCAAAAGGGACTAAGGAGGAAATATCAACACTGGATAAAAGGACGGGAAAGTTGATGACGCTGCATGGGGCGCTACACCCTAAAGCAAACGTAAACAGATTGTATACGAAAAGAAAGAATGGTGGCAGAGGATTAATTAGTATAGACCATTGTATAAGGAGTGAAAGGAGAACGTTTGATGAGTATTTGATAGATAGTGATGAAGACCTGCTGCAAAATGCCTCAAGAGACATGGGTGTAAATGCAGATGAAATGATAGACATTTGCAGAGGATACAAACACACTTATACGTGAAACGTGCATAGTGAACAAATGGCATTAATTGCGTATTGTGTTTATCATATTTTTCCTGCATTTGCTCTGTATAACATAATCGACAATATTACTAACTACCAGAAGTACACTGGATGCTGATAGCTCTAAATTCTCCAGTATCAGCCGTATGTCTAACTGTGCTCACAATATCCACTGTACTCATGACTGCGGGGAGGCGCAGGCGTGGTTGTGTGGTAAAATGCTTGCTTCCCAACATCATAGTTCTGGGTTCAGTCCCACTGCGTGGTACCTTGGGCAAGTGTCTTCTACTATAGTCTCGGGATGACCAAAGACTTGTGTGTGGATTTGGCTGACGGAAACTGGAAGAAGCCCGTCGTATATATGTTTGCATGTGTGTGTGTATCTCTTTCACCGCTTGACTCGGTGTTGGTGTGTTTACGTCTCCGTAAATTAGCAGTTCGGTAAAAGAGACCGATAAAATTAGTACAAGGCTTTAAAAATAAGGCCTGGTATCGACTGTTCAACGAAAGCCCTTCAATAAGGGTGCTCCAGCATGGACGCAGTCAAATGACTGAAGCAAAAAAATAATATGTACACATGCATGTATGCATGCATGTATGTATGTATGTATGCATGTATGTATGTATGTATGTATGTATGTAGGTATGCATGTATGTATGTATGTATGTATGTATGTATGTATGTATGTATGTATGTTGTATGTATGTATGTATGTATGTACGTATGTATGTTTCGGTTTTGTATTTAGTTTGCAAGATTCATGATGTGAATTCGTGTGTTGAAACCAATCTTTTTATATATCAAGAGATTCATTATGCCAATAATAAACACACGCACAGGTTCAATTTCAATGCTTTATTATTCGTTAATTGGTTAATTTTTTTTAATACTAACAAATCGATTGTTTCGGTAACCATTTGCTTACTCAGTAAGTTAGTCCTTTCGACGTCATTTGTTACCTCTTTACTGACATGCCTTCTTTACTCCAGGAGAGCTTGGAGTTATATATACATATATAATTTACGACTATATTTATAAGCTAATAAGTGGTCGTCTGTCCCATTTTGTCGTAATGAAGCTGCGCTGTAATTGGACTGTACGGTAAGAGTTTTGGGCATTATAGAAAAAAATGAAGATTATCAAGTGCAGTATTTTAACTAAAATATATTAGGTACTCCAATGAAATGGTTTTAAAAATGAATTTGATACTATCCACGTTTCTTTTCTGAGACAATGTCCGGCTTTGTGCACACAAGTAATGGAAAAATTGAGGTTTCACAATCGTCATTGAATTTGTGTTGCCTTCTATACTATTGATTTTTTTCACATTGATTTCCGGTCTTATTTTCGTAGAGAGAGAATGGGATTATAGAATGTCTATATCTTTTTCTGAGGCACGTAAATCTCACGGTGAACTGCAACGAATGAAACTGAATTATAAGGAACACAGTTCAGGCAGGCGGCATATACAATATTTTGTTTTCAATAAGTTTTAATCGCAATCCTAGCAAAACTGTTGGCTATTGATACATTAAATACTATCCACCTTGTGACTTGGTTCTGTAGATAGCTGAATTAGAAACTTCAAACTAAATAGGTTATTTTTATTTTCCAGTTGGAATAAATGTAATACTCCGAACTATATAATAGAATTGAACTTCCGACGAGCCTGATTCGTTAGTTACATTCGATTTTTGCTATGAGTTGTTTCACTTCACTTACTCTGTTAACGCTTTGACAAAGGCGTAAATGTTTCCCGCTCTAATTCTACATCGCATATAAAGTCTGATCTGTTGTGTCAATGTAAGTAATCAATATTGGGAATAAATAATAAAAGGTTCATAAATAAATATTATGTTAGCTGCCTTTTAAAGCATATGAATATCAATATTGTATATTTCATATTGTTTTCATTTTGTTTTGGCTTGTTTATTATATTTCATTGTGAACAGTAAAAATATTTTTAAAAGATTATTCATACAAAATAACATTTGTAGGTTGCACTCAGGAACTGAGAATCAAAAGAACATATTGTTTCGAGAAATCATTTTTAATTGAGTCGATGAAATGTCTTTGATCTACGTTAGTTGAAATATCTTTGATCAGCGTTCAGATGGTCTTTCAACAAAATGTCGAATTGAACAAGTTTCAGCAGGCTCGTGCAATTGAAGTGAAATAATATCTTCGTATTGTAGCTTTATATGCATTAGATAAAATATGAATGTTCTGAATAACATTCAAGTACACACACACATACATGTGTGTGTGTGTGTGTGTGTGTGAGAGAGAGAGAGAGAGAGAGAGAGAGCACACACACAACATATGTAAGTATGTATGTGCATGCTTGTGTGTGTGTGTGTATGTGTGTGTGTGTGTGTGTGTGTGTGTGTGTGTGCGTGTGTGTGTGTGTGTGTGTGTGTAAGTCTTTACAATTTTATTAATTGGAAGTCTTCTTAGAATGAAGGAGCTGATTTCAAACAAAGACAAAAAGGTTCCATCATTCGAACTTGAATAACAGCAAAAATTATAACAGGTAGAGCTTTAGAAAAGTTCTGCAAGTTTTAGCTGCTTTACTTACACATTGTATCTGTAAAGTTGGTGTTCGCTGATCTATATTTTTGCCCGAAAATCCCACCTTTTCAGTAGGGTCTCGTTCCTCGTCAGAGATATCCGCGATTTTTCTCTTCTCATGAACTACAATGAGGCAACCTATCTCTTTAACCCTGGGTAGTTGGTGGATGCCTCTAACGAGAAAGAAGACCATACTGGTTAAATTTCGAAATCACGTTACAAGGCTTTGTCCAACTTTTTCTTTCTGTGAGTTTATCTCACAAACGAAAGTTCGTTTAGCTTGCTGTGCCCGCTTCCTGTAAATATAATGAGGTTAGAGTCTTTTGTGGCTTTTAGAGTTAAATTCTGACTCTCATTTTTAACAATCGACGGTGCCATTTTACACCCTTCATTTATATATATATATGCATCAAATGAAATAAAAAGCAGAACACAAAGGATGTCGTGGTACACGTGTTTCAAGCTTTATAAAACAATCTATTCTTACATCAATGTATAATCGACATAACAGATGGTTTAAAGCTCTCTTCAGCTGCATGCAATTGCTATATCAAAGCCTTACATCACATTATGAAAAATCCGAAACTGTACATTTGGTATTATCTATAATGGTGGGTATATACCCACCATTATAGATAATACCAAATGTACAGTTTCGGATTATATACCCACGATTATAGATAATACTAAATGTACATTTTCGGACTTTTCATAATGTGATGTAAGTCTTTGATATAGCAATTGCGTGCGGCTGAAGAGAGCTTTAAACCATCTGTTATGTCGATTATACATTGATGTAAGAATAGGTTGTTTTATAAAGCTTGAAACACGTGTACCGCGACATCCTTTGTGTTCTGCTTTTTATTTCATTTGATGCATATACCCTCTCACCTCTGCTACTAGCTGGCATATACAGGTGCTTACACTTATCAAGTATTCACCCTGAATTTATTGTACCTATATATATATATATATATATATATCTTTATATATATAAAACTGAGAATGTGTGTCTGTCTGTCTGTCTGTCTGTGTGTTTCCCTAAAACTTGAGAACTACACAACCAATTTCATTCAAATTTTATACATGCTTTACGTGTAGTTTCATGGGCAAAAAAGATGTTCAACTTCTTGCCTAGAGCGAGCCCATAGCAATATCATATCTTCTCCACTATTTCAGTATTACGTCTCTATTTTATGTCAGATACTTTCACTTTAACAATAAAAACAATAATAACAATTGAATTATATGTAGTAAGTAATAATTAAAATCAAACTAAAGTATAATATAATCGTAACATAAAAAAAGTAAAAATAGCAATTAGTATAAAATTGCATCAATGACTTGAACTTGAATAAGTGGTTTTACAAGATTGGGTATAAATTAAAAATAAAATTAGCGTGCAGAAATGGAATAGTCCAGATGGATAATAAAAAATTAAATTAAAGAAAAGACTATTGTCTATAAAGTATACAATGTAGAGAAAAAAAGAAGATTTGAACACATGGAGGAAAGCACCTTCTTGGTGGAAAGGGAGTACTCGACTCGAACTTGCAAAGTGGAAATATTTTATTTTTACCTTTATATCTGGGACGTAGGACGTCCCGGAAAAAATGTTTAATGCTCCCCCCCCCCGAAGTAGAGGTAGGCTGGATTGTAGCCACACTACAAGAGGGAGGACAAGATACAATTGATCGAAATTACAAGAGACGGGCTAACAATTCCAGTCTGTTATATATTTTGAGTATTGTTATCACTAGCGATATCAAGATATAGCTTTGTATTTTGTATTTTATGTGTAGATGTATATATATAGATGTACATGTAATATGTACACATATCTATACACATATATACATGCACTAGCACTATGACCCGGCAACGACGGGTCTTTAATGCTAGTATATATATATATATATATATATATTATATTTTTATATACATACACACGCAAAAAGTTTTCTTGCGTAGAATTAGGGACAAGAACAAACAAAGCAAGCAAAACGACACAGAGTGTGATTTCGGACGGTGGACGAGGTCAAACAGTCGGCTAAATTATAGTCTTAGGGCCAAGGAGACGAGAATAGTGGGTAACACTTAGATAATGTGTTGAAGGATGGAGGACGGAGAGACAGAATTTGCGACTGGTCAGCTAAGGGACCAGTCTAAGAAAGGCCGCTGGTCACGTGACAGTAGCTGGCAGAGAAGAAAGACACCAAGGAGAAGGAGCGACAGAGAAAAGAAGAGGGAAGTGGATGAAGGGGAAGGGGAAAGGCTAGGAATACAAGAGGGAGATATTCTTTCTTTCTTTCTTTTTTAGTTCCAGTCCGAGGACTGCGGCCATACTGGGCTACTATCATTTGCTTTGGTACACTTTCACTAAACCTCCTTTGATGTGTGACATTTATCGGATGAGGGAGTTTAACGTTGCTGTCCTAACCTGTATTTCTTGCCTTACGGTAGGTTCATCTGGAAGTCTTGACAGAAGGAGATCCAGTTTTGTTTTGAAAACGCCAACATACACGTCGTACAGGTCTCTCAGGTTTTGTGGGGCGATACCGAAGAGCTGTGGGCCCTTGAAGCCCAAGTTGTTGCAGCATTTGGTCCTGTATCCTGATGGCAGTGTTGGGATTGAGAAACAACTGAAGCACTCCTTTGAGAAGGAAAGAGCAGACAGAGAAGCCTGAGTCCTGCAACGAATAGTCCGAAGGAAATTAATTGCATTCCTTGAAGAGACAGGCACCCAACACAGTTTCCGACCAGGTAATAGCTGACTGACACAGCTCTTGCAACATTACGACTGGGTGCTAAAGCAGTTGCTCAACAACTCAAATATGGATGTGATATACCTCGACTTTTCAAAAGCCTTTGACAAAGTCGACCATGGTATGATTTGTCACAAGCTGCGTAATCTTGGTGCAGTTAGAAAACTTGGAGAATAGCTACATGATTTTCTAAACGATAGAAGTCAGGTAGTGGTGGCCAATTATTGAGACTCTTACGAAACTCAAGTGATGGCCACAACGGACCATTACACTTATATCCGGGACAGTGGTGCAATTACACATACAGGAATCCTAGACAGGATCTACGAAGGAACCGACCGATTGATTAGCATAAAGTCGGTCACCATCAGCGTTTCAACCCCTGGTCCACATGCATGTTGTCTTCTTCCAATTCCTTTCCTGCTGATACTATAATGGCGTTTGTGCTGGCTGGACTCAAGCACTCTCATCTCACAGGTCTCTCTTTTTTATCATTACAATTGTTACAGCTTAGCTCCCATAGGCGGCGAGCTGGCAGAAACGTTAGCACGACGGGCGAAATGCGTAGCCGTATTTCGTATGTCGTTACGTTCCGAGTTCAAATTCCGCCGAGGTCGACTTTGCCTTTCATCCTTTCGGGGTCGATAAATTAAGTACCAGTTACGCACTGGGGTCGATATAATCAACTTAATCCGTTTGTCTGTCCTTGTTTGTCCTCTCTGTGTTTAGCCCCTTGTGGGTAGTAATGAAATAGGTATTTTGTCTGTCTTTACATTCTGAGTTCAAATTCCGACGAGATCCACTTTGCCTTTCATCCTTCCGGGGTCGATAGATTAAGTACCACTTGCGTACTGGGGTCAATCTAATCAACTGGCTCCCTCCCCAAAAATTTCGGGCCTTGTGCCTAGAGGAGAAAAATTTATCTTAGCTCCCATATACCCGGCCGTTCTAATGACTGGTTTCCTAGAACGTCGACTTTTTGCTTGTCTTTCTCTCAGCGATCTTGTGGCACTATTCCTTTCCCCTAGGCCCAACAAGCAAAATATAAGGGAATTACTATTACCTTTTTGTATTTGCATCACAATTATATATGAACATATACGTTTAAGCCACGTTTACTTAAATAATTAGTGCGTATTTCTGAAAGCAGTCTTTTTATAAAGAATTATGCTTATACATGTAAAGAAAAATTACATTGGATTTAAAGATCTATTTATTTGGATTTATTTTCACAAGGCTTATAAAACGCAATCATCAATCATTACTAGGGCAGATTACGAAACGGTGGATGTTTTACATGAAATGTAACGAAAAGCAACGAATGGAAACAATTAGATATGGAGAATATAGTATAAAGAATGTTTTCTTACGTAGATGCAAGTCACAGATTTTAATAGGAAGAGAGGACACTTGATTATATGGATTTCAGTACTTATCTGGTGCTTTATTTTATCGACCCTAGAAGGATTAAAGCCAATATCGAACTCAACGGTAAATAAAGGAAAATTAATATCCTCCTATTCACTAGCACCAGTCCATCGATCATAATTCTTTTCTGAAATAGCAATATTATGGGAAGGGGTTTAGCCAATTTATTTGACTCCCGTACATGAATGGTACTTTGTTTTATAGATCTCCAATGGATGAAAGGCAAAGTTAACCTCGGCAGGATTTGAACTCGGACTGTAAAGAACCACAAAAAATACCAAAAATGTCCTGTGATCTTGTTTTTTTTTTATTCTTTACATTCCGAGTTTACATCTCATCAAGGTCGACTTTGTGTTTCTTCAATATCTACTTTTAACTTAAGCACAAAACCGGCAATTTTGAAGTGATTGCTTAGTAGATCCTATCAACCACCGTATTCGACTCGAAACAATGACAGACTATACGTGTGTTCTGTTTATAGTTACAATGATCTGTGCTTTACCAAAGGAAAACGTTTCAGGTGAAATTCCTTGGCAAGAGCTTCAGTCTATGATCAGATTGCAAACTCTTACAAACAGAAATAAGAATGAGAAACTAACACAAAAACGATTGTGGGCGTATCAAGTATGATAACATTAGTAACAAAATTAATGATTCTTTAATTACATTTGTATTATGTGTATTGTAAGGGGGAATTTATAGAATACAGATTCTTTTATAAGTTCTATTCAAAATATCTGTGATTTCCCACGCACTCGGAAAAAATAAATGAAGCACGATAACAAAAAAACTATTATAGCAATGTTCTGATCAAAGAAAATGTTCACAACAATCGCTTTGTGCGGATAAAAAATGTGAATTTTCAGTTATAACAAACCAGGAGTATCTCGATTTACGATCTCAAAAAAAGATTGTCAAAAAGAACAGTTTTCTTTCTCTCTTTTTTTTTTTGTCCCTCATCATCATCGGTTAAACAGAAGTGGATATTATTCAATCTAAGATATAAACCGAATTTACTCCTATTTTCATATAATTTATAGCACAGTTCACCAAGTGAAAATGGGCACGTGTCTAAATGTCCTTAACTCCCTTACAGCATTTTCGTGTCAGAAAATTGTTGCTGCTATTTTCGCTTTTAGCTGAGTTTTATATGTACGTGGGGTGTGGGCGTGGCTATGTGGTAAGAAGCTTTAAGAAGCTTGCTTCCCAACCAAATAGTTCCGACTTCAGTCGCACTGAGTAGCATCTTGGGTGAGTGTCTTCTGTTATAGCCTCCAGCGGACTAAAGCGTTGTGAGTGGATTTGGTAGGCGGAAACTGAAAGAAGCCCGTCGTATTTATATATCTGTGTGTATGCTTTTGTGTCTGTTTTGTCACCCAAAACTGCTTGACAACCGGAGTTCGTGTGTTTATGTCCCTGTAAATTAGCTGTTCAGCAAAGAAACCGATAGAATAATAACCGGATTTATATTTTAAAAAAATATATACTGAGGTCAACTCATTCGGTTAAAAACTCCTCAAGGTGGTGCCTCAGCATGGCCTCAGTCTAATGACTGCAACAAGTAAAAGTTATATATTATATAGATTTCAAATGTTGGCACACTGTCAGCACGTTCTGGCGGGGAAGTAAATCAATTTCATCAGCCCCAGTACTCCACTGGTACTTATTCTATCGACCACAAGAGGGTGAAAGATAAAGTGGACCTCAAAATGTAAACACAGTTGAAATGCCGCGAAGCATTTTGCCAAGCGTGCTAAAGGTTATGCCAGGTTGCTGTCTGATACACACACACACACACACACACACACACACACACACACACCACACACACACATACACTCACATACAAGCATGCATATTCATACAACTCAAACCTTCATACTTATATGTTATGTTGTGTAAAGAGTTTCAAAATCCGAAAAAATACTTTCTGTTTTTATTTAAAAATTTTATAATTGTTTCCAATTTTAGCAGAAGCTCAAAAAGCTGAGAGAAGGAGTCAAGTCGATTACATCGACCCCCAGTATTTGTTTGCTACTTTGTTTTATCAACACTGAAAGAGGAAAAGCAAAGTTGACCTTGGTGGTATTTGAACTTGGAACATAAAATGTAGGATGATATGCTTCTAAGCATTTTGTTTAACGCACTAACGCTTCTGACACCTCATGACCTTTAATTGTTTCAAACTTTGGCTCAGCATCAGTTTGTAGCGATCTGTTACAACATTGGTTCTTCTTAGTCATGATGTGTCAATCTGTATTTACATTTTTCGGCAACCAATAGGTTGCTAAACAGAGTAATGCAATTAGTCATAAGTATTTTGGCCCACCACTATCAATCGGTAGAAAACTACAAATATATGCGTTCGCCATCATTTGGTAGCTGTCTGGAAACACATTTGTTGAGCATCATATGGTAGCAAACTGCAAACATATTGGTTGATTATTCGTATGTAGCAGCCGTTAGTACTTCGATTCAATATCGATAGATTGCAGATTGTTGTCGGTAGAGAGCAATCTACAATTACTTTGATTCAGTGCGCAACAATTTGCTGGCTCATTGGTTAACCATCGGTATATAGCAATCTGTAGATTGGTTCATGAGCAGTAGATAGCAATCTGTAAGTACATTGATCCATCATCAGTTGTTCGCAATCTTCAAATACCAACCAACTATTCAAATTCAAGATGTCAAACATACGAAATACACCCAGTTTTTTTTTTTCTGTTAATAATTTCATACAGTTGACCAGTGAACATGCTGTACTATTACCTTCAAAAGATCATATTGACGAGGGTTCCAGTTGATACGATCAACGGAGCAGCTTGCTCGTGAAATTGACGTGCAAGTGGCTGGTAGTTCTCAAGGAGATTCAGCGTGACACAGAGTGTGACAAGGCCGGCCCTTTGAAATACACATACCACTCAGTGGACTGGAGCAACGTGAAATACAATATCTTGCTCAAGGATACAATGCGTCGCCGGGAACTGAACTCACGATCATGCGATCGTGAGCCGAATGCCCCTAACCACTGAACCACGCGCCTTCACTGTATATATATATATATATATATATTATATATATATATATAGATATAGATAGATAGATAGATAGATA
Organism: Octopus sinensis; assembly: GCF_006345805.1. Lineage (NCBI taxonomy): Eukaryota > Metazoa > Mollusca > Cephalopoda > Octopoda > Octopodidae > Octopus > Octopus sinensis. Next base: position 24,054,588 of record NC_043019.1, on the reverse strand, counting down.
GATAGATAGATAGATACATATATATACATATATATATACATATATATATACATATATATATTATATATATATATATATATATATATATATATTATATATATATATATATATATATATATATATATATATATTATATATATATATATATATATATATATATATATATATATATGCAGAGAGGGAGAGAGAGGCGGAGAGAGATAGAGAGAACTGTCTTCTGTAAAGTTTTCATCGACCAAGGTCCGAGCCTACAACAGTACCAGACACTTGAGCAAAGTGCCGCGCAATGAGATCGACTCCGAACAATGTGGTTTCGAAGCAAATGCCTCAGCTGCAGATTAAAATAAACTTCGATCTGTTTTCTGTACTTCATCTCGATTTATATCTTCTCCGGTGATCTGTAAGAATCATCTTTGTAGTGACATAGTATTGAACTCATGAACACTCACTGAAACTCATTGATTACAAGAAATGTATTTGCCATGCTGCTATCCTGTAAATTAAGTCCTGAAACATTTCTTTCTTTACTAAGAGAATAATTCACGGCAAGTATTTTTTTTTCTTTTATGTTTTACCTGGCGACTTCAAAGTATTTCCAACTGCAAACACCCAGGTGTTTCTTTTAAACTTAAACTTACGATGCGACATTTAAATCAATCATTTTAGTTTGACTGTTACTAACTATTCGAATACAATAAGCAATACAAAAAATTTTTTTTCAAGAGTCTTTTTGATAACTTGAAACTTTTATCTCTATATTAAAAATATAAGACGTGGCTTCACGATTCGTAGTTATTTTTGCACAGAAAGATAATATATTAAAATGGACTTCTAAAGAATCTAAAATAAGTAACGAATTATATAAATAAGTATATAAACAAGTAAAATGGTTGTTTTCGTGCCTTTGATTTTAATTTTATTCAGTACCAATTCATTCATCAAAATATTGTGGACCAAAACTGTTTGTCGTTTTTAGAAAAGAAATGAAAACCATGTAATCTGAAAAATAAAACGTCTCTACAACATAACAAGGTGGACAATTTGTTAGGGCAGTACAATTAGATTTTTGTTTTGGGTAGGATACTAGTTTCGAAGTGATGTAACTCTCAGAAGAAAGGATTCGGCATGCTGGTACCTCGTGTTGATGAATATTGAATAGTAGAGAAATCCACGATTTGGATCTTTTCGGTTTGAACGGCAGTTTTTTTAACATAATTTCCACGTAACTAAACACTTTTAAACTTCGTATACTGGTAGAATGTGTTTATAAAACATCTTTTTCTCTTGGATTTATTGAGAAAATTCTATAGTTTGTAAGATATTTGTTGTTTTTTTCTTCAATTTCTGCAATTTCAACCAATCAATGACGTTTATTTGAGGTGAAAACATTCTATGTCCCTCGTTTAAGAAACAGATTAGGTTTATTTACATTTCTGAAGAAGAAAGATACCCTTCCCCACACTCCTAACCCTAACCCTAAAACAGATTGAAATGCAATAGATCGATACTAGGATCATAATTTCATATGACACCGCCAGAAAAAACTGCCGTTCAAACCGAAAGATCCCACGATTTTTCTGATATATTTTTCACTTTGTTTTTCCTCCAATACGAAGATGTAGAATTTTTCAGCGATCTAAGCGTTCGATAGGGTAGACCATCAGTATCTGGCGGCAGTCCTCACGGCGGCTGGCTTCGGCCCGACCTTCCGCGGATGGATCAACGCTTTATACAGCAACATCGAATCGGTAGTTCGGGTGAACGGTTTCTTTTCGGAGCCGTTCCGCATTGAACGTTCGGTACGTCAAGGGTGCCCTCTCTCCCAGCTTCTCTACGTTTTGGCCCTCAAGCCGTTGCTGAGGCGGTTGGAAACTATGAGGGCACTCCGCAAGATCTAGGGTGCGGAAAGTCAGCTTCGGCGTATGCGGACGACATCTCCGTCATCGTATCCCGGGTCGAGCACCTACAGTGGGTGAGGCCTTAAGGGATTACGAAGCGGTGACAGGAGCGAAAGTCAACCGGGATAAATCAGTCGGCTTGCAACTCGGCACCTGGAGGGGCAAGTCGATGCCTTCCGACAGCGCCGTAGGACGTTGGACGGAAGAGCCAGTGAAAATGCTTGGAATCCGGTTAGGTCCAGATCTCCAGATAGAGAAGAATTGGAGCGAGGTGGCGAGAAAGGTGGCTCTCCTAACTCAGACTTAGTCTGAGCGGAAGCTGTCCTTGAAAGGGAGGGCGGAGGTAGCAGAGGTATTTATCGCCTTTGTAATCACAGTCAAATTGATAGATCTTGATAGAAATTTACAAAGTATGTATAATTTAAAGTACACTTGTACAACTCTGATTACATTATATTTTCAAGCAAATTAGCTGTTCAAACAAATCAAAAACAAATTTAAAATGTAACTAATTATTTCACACATTCTAAATAGTTCACAATCAATTATTTGGTGGTATGAAATTAAGATTAACTAACATAGGTGATAATTTTGAATTATTTCAGAATTGAGAGGTAAAATTTGTAATGCTTGTACTTTCCTGGCCGTAGATTCAGCTCACTGCAACTCTACTTTCACTGTTAAGCAGTCGGCAAAGATGAATGATACTTTAATGTTTGAGACTTACCATCAATTTGATATTGTCATCGTGTCACATCAGTAAATAAGTTTCTTGTCACGCTTGTCCTTTGTTTGCTTAATATTTCTTTGTACAGATTTCACACCACATGCCAAGATTTATACGGATAATAATAAAACGAGAACAGAAACGATGTGACATTGGCAGGCAGGTTGTATGTAAATAACAAAGTTTCGAATGCTACTGAGAAAACCTTTTCTACATATACATCGAAGGATTTTGTTCTTGTGTGTGAAGTGGTGGGTGTTTTCTGTTTGTTAATTCGACGCGAATCTTTATTCGAAAATAATTCACGTGCCAGAGGTTTCTCACATGCACATGTCAATGTTAAAGCCAATGTATATAGTACCCTAGGAACTAATAAAACCCACTCACGCGTAGCTATATATTTAAATGTAGCAATGTATTAAGGAGAACGATCAGTGAATTTTCTTTTGGTTTTCGAAATTAATTGAGCACTTGAACTTTTAAATATGTTCACTGAATTCAATAGATGAAAAGTCAGAACAATAAGTTATTTCGAATTTTTCCACATTTAATCCTCTACCTATGTATATTGTCCATTATAACTTTCTATACCTTTCTTAAATTCTCCCACAACCTTTTGTGTTTCTTCTTACAAATTCGTATTCTCCCATTTTTGCTTGGTGGAAAATCAATAGATAAATACAAAAATACAGAAATCATTCAAGCATCAAATACATATCTTTTAGTCTTGACCTAAGTTTGATTCATGACTGAGGCAACTTCATTTCGGGATACTGTTGAATGGATGCTAGTTGGGTATCGACCTTCTGATTTGACATAGAAGGCTTTCAGGAAGTACAAAATAATCCTGGGATGCGATTTAACTTTTTTTTTTCATGCGGCAAATCAATGCTACAAATTTACCAGTGAAGAAGCTTTTACGTGATCGTTCGACTTACAAGAAGTAGTTACCAAATTTCTTCCAAATTAAACTTAGCGTTTTGAAAAAAGAAGATACTTTGAATACCGTAGTTCGAGTAGAGACTACTTTCCTCCTTCCCACCAGTCACGTATCCCTTGCTGGACATTGCTTTCTCTCTTAATGAATAAAGGATGAAAAACAGAAACATATTTAATGTTTAAAATGGAATAACATGATGAATTGTGCCACCAACGAAGTTATCTATAAGCTAGCCATTTATTTATCAGCTTTATATCCAAAATAAGACAGAAAACAAGCAAAATACATTAATTTGAAGTATAGCTATTTTCCAATTATTAAACTATTTTATGTTTGAGATTCTCATACATGCGAAACTAGTTGATATAAGGAAAATAACTATAATCTATTCAAAATATGGATTTAATATGGCAAATAGTAAATAACTTGTCACATCACAAAAATCATAAATTTGCTACGATAGTTTCTTTTTTTCTTTTTTGTCAGCAATGAAAGAATGGAAAAGACAAATCTGATGGAATTTGTTCCGAACATACAACAATGTAACTAAATACTCCAAGGATTTTGTTTGGCACTCGTCGCTATGATACTTTCTAGTATTAGAACAATGTCATACATTTGTAAGGAAGAGTATAGTGAATAGTGGTGGCTGCACTGCGCATCCTATACTTTTTTTATAGATTCCTGTACAGACCTGTTATTAATATTAGTTTCAAATTTTGGCCCAAGTCCAGCAGTTTTGCGGGAGGGAGTAAGTTGATTACATTGACCCAAGTACTCAACTGGTATCTATTTAATCGACCCCGAAAGCATGAAAAGTAAAGCAGACTCGGCGACATTTAAACTTAGACGGTTGAAATGCCGCTAAGCATTTTGCCCGGCCTGCTCACGATTCTGCTAGCTCCCCGCCTGAGACTCCAACCTATTGAGCACTGTAATCGACAAGCCCCCTTCCCCCGAAATTGCCTGACCTTGTGCCAAAATTTGAAACCAATAGTGTAGTACGTGGATGTGAATTTAGAACGCTGGACTGCGAGTCTATATGTTTAGGAGTTCGAATGTCAATCACGTTTCACGCAGAGTATCTTACATTAAAGCGACGAACTGGCAGAATCGTTAGCACACCGACCGAAATGTTTAACGGCATTTCGTCCGTCATCACGTTATGCGTTCACATCCCACCGTAGTTGATTTTGCCTTTCATCTTTTCGGGGTCGATAAAATAAATACCAGTTGGATACTGGAGTCGATGTAATCGATTTTCCATCTACTCCGACATTGCTGGCCTTGTGGAAAAATTTGAAACGAATATTATAGATTCCAGGGGTACAAAATCTAAAGTGGCGTCCAAACATAAGAGCCAAATGAAATAAACTTGATCGACCTAGCCTGTCTGTCACGTGACCTCAGTGTGTCATTAAAAGATTTGGAGAAATACAATGAAGTATCAAATGTATATTTTCTTCTTAACAATCCATGATCAAACATGTCGATTAAATTGGAGGTGGTAATATTGACTAATAATAAATGAGGAATGCAGTTGTATCATTTATGGAATTTCAAAAGATGTAAAGTGGTAAAGCTACATTCAGGAATCAAAAACGATTATCGGATACAACTTATCTCTAGCTTATCTATACGACGTTCCCAGCCTTTATTATAATAATAAGCCATTTCTGAACGGGTACTTTTGTACTTTTTATTATTTTGTTTTCGATGTTTTAAAGTGTTCTGTTTATTAGTACTAATGTCATATACATTTATATCTTCACATAGCTTGCGTACCTCATCGCATAAAAAGGGAGACTAAATAATATTATCAAGATAACGACCAAATTATTTTTAGTTAACGTACTCTATTTAATATCACTTTCATAGGAGACGAAGTAGAGAATGAACAAAGTTTTGAGTAACCAACCGTTTCAAATCTTAAGAAAGTAATGTAAGACTGACTATTCAGTGGAAACAAATACACATCAGTAATAGTCACCTGGCAATAAGCACATAGAACCGCCTTGCAGTAATGATAATATGGTACATTTAAGAATAATGAACAAGAGTCATTCAGTGCAGCTACTGACTTCTTCATAAGGTAAGAAGTCAAAGTTCAAGTGAATAGATTAATGTATAAGCTCAGAATTTCGAAGCTAAATATACGACATTGTTTATACCTATATCTTTTGGAGGTGTGATTTCATATTTTTTATGAACAATATTATCTGGGTGGATCAGCTTATAACCTACTAAAAATTGCTATGTTATTCATCAAAGCTGTGGTTTGAGAAAATAACCATTATACAAACATTTAAATAACTTTTAAGTAAACGTAACACACACAGTGAAGTTTCAAACAGTAATTTATTTTTTCGATGTAAAGAAATGGGTTGCACCAATATTGATCTCATTGGCCTTGAAGTAGCTGTCTTTACACGTCTTTCAAGCGCGGGGAGATCAACACGATTATTGATACTCTTGAATTGTTGCAAGTTTATGGTTGCAGAAACAAAAATGGGCAAGGAAGGAATTCCATACAGTCGATATTCTGGTTAAGGACAGAGAATTATATAAAGTGAAATTTAATGCTCACCGGATATAAAAGATAGGGGATCTGAGCAAGAAAGATGAGTTGTCAAAGACACCAAGCAACTCAGAGGAGCCACTATCGTAGTAAGAAAAAAGTTTGAAAGAGTAGACAGCGTGTCCGAAGGTAAGCAGTTGGAGTTGGCGAGCGACATGAAGTAGCTCGCCAAGCCAGTTGCGTGGCCTTATCGCCAATACGGGACAGGATGAATGTATGTATAAGCATATCGGCGCCCCGATTATGGAAGCAGTATAGCATTATGAGTATTAACCCTTTAAAAGTTGCCGTATTTCCTGGCCTTGAAGAGAAATGGACATCATTGTGATACACCCCTCGCTACATTCAGAACTTTTTAGTGACAGAGTGAAAGTGGGAGTTAGTATATGTAGTAACATGGACAGTCCTGAAAACAAAACGATTATGTTTAAGAGGAGATATAACATTTGTTTACTTATTTGTAGTGATTGCGTTTTCATACTGTTAGGGGAAACAAGATTAGCACGAACTTAAGGGATGTTTCGATGTTTCTGTTCGTGGAATTAATGCAGATTTAGCGTGAGATGTCTAAGCGACATGTAGGAGACGCTTAGGTGGGATAGGCTAGAGCCGAATAAATGATCGTATCATTTGCATAGGAATCTTTGGAATTGATAACAAGCAGTTCGTTAATGTATAGGGCGGAAAACTTGGGGTTATAAAGCCATATACTGAGCCACGCCAAGGTTGATAGCGTGAAAATCAGAGGTAGCTCCATCTGAACACACCACCATTGGGCTATCTGACAAGAGCCTTCGATCCAACAGAAATGAATGGAAAAGACAGAAATTTTTGCTACATGAATTACGTGCGAAACACCAAATGTTCACATTTCTGGAAGCAAAAGGCACTTTGGTGTGTTATGTAAAAGAATAAGTCTCCAGTAACTCTGGTCTTACGAAAACTATACCGGTCGTCACTGAGAAAGGAGAAGAATACAAGCTGTTGGAGAAGTCGATTGCTAAACGTTGATTCTCCTGCTTTTGGGAGGTCTGGAGTGAGATTGATACGTCGTCAGACAATGCGTCTGAGAAATTTAATGTTTATTGAGTAAGACATCTTAATGTTTTGAAGGTAATACGTAGAATGAAAACAATTTCTCCCTTCACACGACCAATCATAATAACTTCAATCACATGGGCCATAAGATTTTTGACAGCTAGTCATACAATTTTGCTGCATCCAAGAACCAACTTCTCATAATGAGCGTTCCGACTCGCATTTGCAGACTATGATAAGAGACAGTATAGGTTGAAAAGAAATGAGAAACTCTGTTGGATAGCTTCCAACTATCATGCATAATGTCACTTTTTTTGGAGACAGGATGTCACGTCCAAAAAGCCAAATGCATTCTCTATAATTCTGTGAGGATAAATTCAATATCATTTATGGAGATTTGATGACGATATCTCGGCAGCTTTTGCTATTTTTGACAACTCCATTCTCAGCTAACTATTGCATCCAAAAGAAGTAAAACTTTTACAAATTGGGCTGCTGAGAAATCTTTAAGTACTTTCTCATCGAAGCACACTCGCCACTCCTCAACAAGTTTACACTTCGCGATGACTAGAAGAGTTTATCTGAAAGCATCCGAGATCGAGACTTTAATTCCAACCATCATATAAGCCTTAATGTTATTTTGTATGTTGCGATCGAGAGCCTTAGTTACAAATCTGTGAGATATTGTGCACATACGTACTTTTAGTCGGGCCTGATTTTGAGTCTCTGTTGTCTAGTTCCCAAGCTAATAGTGCAGTAAGGATTGCCGTTGCCTGCGAAGTCGAGTGGCTGTTTAAAAGCAAAATGAGTAGTTTTGAAACATGTGACCAACGTTGCATTAATTTCAGATAAAGCCACTGCTTGAGTGAACTAACTTTTATCAAATTTACCTGTTTCATCAGGGAGAAAGTGTGTGTGTGTGTGTGTGTGTGTGTGTGTGTGTGTGTGTGTGTGTGTGTGTGTGTGTGTGTCTGTGTGTGTGTGTGTAATATGGAGGCACATGGCTTAGAGATTAGGGGATTAAGGGTGTTAGATTCCGGGACGTAAGACACCCATCTATTGTATTTAAAAACTTTAGCCATAAGATCACAAGCCTGTCTTCTTCCAAAGAAATATTAGAAAAGGCTGTCTCATGTTATAATAAGGTTCTGCTAGATAGCGGCTTTAATGATGAAATCTTTATATAACCCCACCTGCTTTATCATCTAGGAGTAAGAGCAGGTCTCGAAAAGTTTTATGGTTGACTCCCGCCCCTCCTCCCTTAATGTTAGGACAAATGTAGGTAGAAGATTCTTACACTTAGCAGATATCCACTTTCCTAGAACCCACAGATGCTATAAAATCTTTAACAGACACGCGATTAAAATAACCTTTTCTTGTCCCTCAAATGTTAAGTCATCTATCAACAAGCAGCAGATGGCTCGAGCCTACCCTGGATGCACATGCAAAGGTAAATCTAAATGTCCTCTAGAGCAGAAATGTGAGATAGCACCCGCTGTTAATGAAGTACAGGTTTCAGCGAACTATGGCAATGGTCGAGCAGAAATCAAATGTTATATCTGAGCCATGGGAGGAAAATTTAAATCCAGATAAAACAACCGTCTTACGAATTTTAGAGGCGCCGTGATAAGAGACATTCAAAGACCCTTCCGGCTTCAATGTGGAGGCTTAAAGACGAAGGGACCAACTACAATATCAAATGGAAAATCCTCTCCGAAGCTAAAGCCTATATTAAGGAGTCCCAAAGATGTTCAGTATGTTCTCTTGAAAAACTATATCTCTTAGAGAACCTGAGAGCCCCAAACGACTACATAAATTCCAGGAATGAAATTTTTATTCTGTATGTTCAGATTTTAAGAAATACTTCTTGGCGGAATTTTAAAATAGATCATGAGACATATAGTAATCCAGAAATATTTTGATAACATCTTTTTAATACTGGCTTACATCCCTTGTGCTATCCTTTTTGTCTTCTTTCTTATCACTGTCCCTTCTTTAAACGTCAACTGCTTTAAAAAGCAACTGGGAGACAGTCTTCTTCTCAGTTTGAAAAATGAAGAAATAAATTTTTTCGATCAGGAATCCCTGGGTAGCCCTATTTAAAAAAACCTGTGATTTTTATCATATTATCTTTCTCTCTTAGGTGATCGAGTAGTATTAAATATGTTGAAGCCTTACCACACACACACACACACATTTAATATTATATATATATATATATATATATATATATATATACATTAATCAGAATATGGTGAAATCTTGATCAACAACAATTGACTAATATTGAGTATTATTTTTTAATACAAAAAGTTTATCCCATCTAACAGCCGTTTCTACTTCCAATGTCCTACGGTGTTGCCATTGAAAATATTGAGAATAATAGATGGGATAAAGTTTTGTATTAAAATAATAATCAACGTTAGTCAATTGTTGTGGATCAAGGTTTCTCAATTTTCTGCTTAATTTAAATTTTATTCCTGATAAACTCTTCTTTATCATTGCCATTGCCAGTATCCTATGAGCATAATATGGTTGTATATGTATGCCCAGGGTTAACATAGGTAATTTATACCGGTAGTAATAACGGATATTCTTATTCCTTAGACGGTTATTCCAACCGCTAACTCTATTATATATATATATATTATATATATATATAATATATATATATATATATTATATATATATATATATATATATATAATATTAATTAGGGACAAAACCACTATTTTGCAAATCAAACAAAGAAGACTTAATCCAATACATAAAAAAATTTTAATATAAATTAAATAAAATTATATTCGCCACTACAATTGTTTCATGTCTCTTCTCAGGACATTCATCAGGTGGATTTCAGATCTTCTATTCTATTTTAAGTTATGAAGTATCCTATGAGCATAATATGGTTGTATATGTATGCCCAGGGTTAACATAGGTAATTTATACCGGTAGTAATAACGGATATTCTTATTCCTTAGACGGTTATTCCAACCGCTAACTCCATTATATATATATATATATAACTTAATATATATATATATATATATATATAACTTCATAACTTAAAATAGAATAGAAGATCTGAAATCCACCTGATGAATGTCCTGAGAAGAGACATGAAACAATTGTAGTGGCGAATATAATTTTATTTAATTCATATTAAAATTTTTTTATGTATTGGATTAAGTCTTTCTTTGTTTGATTTGCAAAATAGTGGTTTTGTCTCTAATTAATATTATATAATATTTTACTATAAAATTGGATTCAATCCTAAATCTGATTTTCCCTGTAAATTGGATTTATTCCCTAATATTTATTATTATTATTATATATATATATATATATATATATATATATATATATATATTATATATATATATATATATACATATATATAGATACATATACATATATATGTATGTATATATATATATATATATATGTATATGTATGTGTAAGTGAGAGTGTGTGTGTGTAAATGAAGCTGATGGAAGACCGTCAGTGTGCATTGCCCATGCAAAACGTCGGCAATGTCTGTGAGACTATTGCACCAGCAGTCGGCATCACCCGGATTTGCAGCCTCGGCTTCTATGCCCGCCGCGGCACTCTCCTCATACTCGACTGAGTATCAGATAATCGCCTCCCTAATTGCAAATCCTAGGATTTTAGGTCGAATAAGACTTGCATATAATCTTGCAAACTCTCTCCTCCCTACTAACATGATCCAGAGAAAGATATCCAGAATGAAAATGAGTCGTAGACTCAGATATGTGGGAGCACCATGATCTCAAGCACGAGCAAAAGACCCCCAAAATGTTCAATGATATTCCCTGGTTTTATATTAGTGATCTTACATCAACCCGGAATGTCTGAGAGTCCGTGAGTTTGCTAGATAGTCGTTGAACCTATTCTAGTTTCACCCGATCTTTCATTTTTAGTCCCGTTGGGTTTCTAGCAACACTCCTCACCAACCAAGCTTAGCGGGGCTGTCGATTTAGTCGTCGACGACCCGGCCATAAACAGGTTGTAGTGGATTCCATGTTACCAGTAGCACTCATGAGAGTACCACTCTCTATATATATAGAAAGAGAGTGGAGGGAAGGAGAAGGGGAAGATAAAGGGAGGGTGACAGAAAGGAAGAAAGAGAGAGAGAGAGATGAAGAGAGAAAGAGAGGTCAAATCTTAATACAAGACCAAACCTTATATCAGTAGGTCAAAAATATGTTCTCGCTTGAGAAACTATCCTTTAAACAACTTAAGAACCTCCAGTAACTGTGTAATTACCAGGAGTAAGAGGTTTTCTTCATGCCCGCATTTTACAAAATACATCTTAGCAGAAATCTTTATATATAAAAGTGAAGTTGTGTGTCTGTCTCCTACGATTTAGATTCCTAACTACTCCCACATTTTGCGGTGCAGTTTAACCAAAGGCGGGTATCTTATAGTCGTGATTCATATCGAGCCCTTCTGGGTATTAGCACGCGTCTACGATGAGTCTACGATTAAAAAAAAAATTTACCATCGTTTTTCCCATTTTTAATGCATTTTTTTGCTATTATATAAGGGAAGTAACTCTCTAAAAATGGTTATATAGTTATTTCCCTTACAAACCCGAGCAACGCCGGGCGATACTGCTAGTTAAGGATAAACCACTGGAAACATCATATCTATCCCAGTGTTTCTTTTTGTAATTTTCATAAGACACTTCTTATATTTACTGTGAAGTTTAAAATCTACCTTGTGTTTTTTTCCATCTTTTTCTAAATGCCTCTGCTCATTCTAACATCGATGGCATCGAACGCAGTTTAATAAGGCGTTTCTTTGATTTTATCTGCTTGATAAACGGCAAAAGTAATTAATTTTGTGGCTTTTATTAAAATATCTTTACTCTCTTAACTGATTGCGTGCTATACTAATTACTACTTGTTAAAAATCATATCACACTATGTGTGTGTGTGTGTGTGTATGTGTGTGTCTGTGTGTGTATGCATATGTATGTATGCCTGTATGTATTACGCATATGTATGTATGCATGTATATCTACCTGTCTATATATACATATATATATATATATACATAGATGTGTGCGTGTATACACGCACACATACACACATACAAACACAGACACATACACACATACATACATACATACATACATACATACATACATACATACACACACACATACAGACATACACACATACATACATACATACATATATATATATATATATATATATATATATATACATATATATATATATATATATATATATATATATATATATATATATATATATATATACATATATATAATATATATATATATATATATATATATATATATATATATATATATATATATATATATATATATATATATATATATATATATATGGTGCACGTTGCTTACAGTAACGTTTAAATGTTGTACATTGTAGCTTGAATTAATAATAAATCAATAATTCAGAGATCAATAATTCTCTGCAGAGAGATGTAGAGTGTGGCCGAGACATGCGAGCGATTAAAACTTAGGACAAAGAGCAAATTCAAGACGAGTAGTAAGACATAATACATGTTGTGTGGGTGGAGTTCTCGCCATTCCCAGTTTTATTCAAAGCTGCACACCTACGATGGATGGAAAGTTTTGTTGGAAGTACCGAAATCCCAGTATCTCCAGCCGTCAACAAATGAAGTTAATGTCCCACAATGCAAGTTGTATATAAATATGTGAGATGAACATGGATTATGTTTATTCATTCATACATATAAGATTTCCTATAATTATATTTTTATAAAAGTCATGCACTTGTCAATATCAGCACTCCTCATTTACACTTTTCCTTAGTAATCATCCTTATTCCCCTCAAAAACCATCCTACTTTTCCATACCCTTTTCGAAAAATAATTCATCTCGCTTTGAATTTAGCCTCAATGGGAGTTTCAATTGGTGGCATGCAATAGACCTTTTTTTTTATAGAAAAATACATACTCTTAGTTTTTATCTTTATGAAGGATAGTTTAGGTCTTTAGGTTAAAAGTTACAGAATATCCGACCAGAGGCAAAAGTGAACGCGCTGGGACGTGTTCGCCAAAATGGCATTAAACACAAACTTTCATTTATTCTCCATATTTTATTTCTCTAATTTGTCGTTCACCTCCTGAATCTCTTCTCTTCACGTTGTTTTGTAATATCTTTTAGCTTCGTTTACAGCATATTTTCCGTCTTCATTATTTACCTTTTCTTTTTTCTGGCGACTAGCTTAGATGTGCTACTTTTCTTTTGATTATTGTTCTTATTTAATGCGGACGTTCGTTTTTTTATTGCTAATATTATTTTACTTTCCTTTTATTTTCCAGTCCCTGGCATTCTTTACAGGCAACTTATTAGTGAAACGAGAGAAAGCATATAGAACAAGTGAAGTAAATACATCAAAGTACTAAAAAAGATCTAACTGGGATAAGGTCGAATGAACAAAGCGTAGAGTTGGAATTTTCTGATTGATCAGTTGAAGGGCTATTTATATGTTTTGAAACATTTTTATTTGTTCCGGTAACATTTTGATTTGTTTATTTGATCGGCAAAAAGAAAAAAGAATGAAGGTAGATTAAAGTTGCCGGAGGTGACATTTTTAAACAATCAAAAGGAGTGGTGTGATCTAAAATGTATTTAATCTTTTAAATTTGTTTTAACTCTAACTGCACATATTTAACTGTTTACGATACTGGTAGATTTTCTTGGTGGATAGCAGTGTGTTTATATTAGTATAATCCATAGCCTGATGACCTGAAATCACATTAGATTATTTTAATGAAAAATTGAAAGCGACGAATAAAATATATCTGTATAGTGACCAGTATGCATTTTCACAGAGAAATAGGTTTGTGAACAAATCGGGGTAGCGAGTGTTTAATTGAAAATAAATAATTGCTATGAAAGATCATTTTAGATGTTAGAAGGTTCAAACACAGAATCTCCCGAAAGAAATATATAAAGCAAACACCTTACACAATTGATTAAATCTCATGAACGCTGTGTATTTGTGACTAAGATTTGTAGGTTTTACTCCGAAATCTGTAAAAAGAAGACCTTTTTTATATACACCATCATAAGATATATTTTGTATAAACAAAAATCTTGTAAATCAGCATCTCAATAATGCATGTACAGGCAATGGACGATGATCGAATATAAAACAACAAATATTTACTCTTACATATTATTGAGTTCGGAAAATATACAAGTGTGGGGAACAGTAGATATACAGTTCCTTAATATGAGTGGAACTCGAAGTCCCCAGAAATCATAAAAAAGGGCTTCCAATGAACTAGGCATTTCCCGCAGATCCCTTAGTCGACTGATGAATCGCTTAGGTTTTAAAAAGAAATAGAAGAATGAAAAGAATATTGCACTCATGTTAGTTAGTTAGTTAGTTAGTTAGTTAATTTGGCTCAAAAGCAAATAGCAAGGCCATGTAGGGGGACATGGAGTTAAGTACAGGGTGGTGTTCATGTAAAGAGTTCAGGCCACATGAGGTCAAGGGAGGCTTTGAACAAAGCGGTCGTCGGCATCTTCACCATCTCGTCTGGCAGCTTGTTCCACGGATCCGCAACCCGGACGGAGAAAGCTCCTCTCCTTCGGTAAATCCTGACAAAATCCTTTAAAGAAACTTAGATACAGTCTCAAGTCTTGTGACTTTTCTATGATGTGAATAGATTTAGAATGTATTCTCCTGTTTCAGATAATTGTCTCACAATCGAGACAATGTTACTTGCGCTTTGGCTTTGGTTTTATAAAATTTGTAAAAGCCATACCATGAAAAATGGGCAACACCTTTCTCTTGGAAATTCCTAGTTTCCGGTAGAGTGTCGAAATAAATGCTCTGTTGTATTTCTTAACGGCTCTTTAAATGTGAGTTCAAATCACGCCAAAGTCGACTATGACTTTCATCCATTCAAGGCTGATAATATAAGCAGTAAGATCGATACCTATTTCTTTACTACCCACAAGGGGCCAAACACAGAGGAGATAAACAAGGACAGACTGACGGATTAAGTCGATTATATCGACCCCAGTGCGTAACTGGTACTTATTTAATCGACCCCGAAAGGATGAACGGCAAAGTCGACCTCGGCGGAATTTGAACTCAGAACGCAGCGGCGGACGAAATACCACAAAGCATTTCGCCCGGCGTGCTAACGATTCTGCGATTATAAGGGGTAAGATCGATACCACCGTCATTTTCTTTGTAAAGTTGCCTATATTAGAAATTATTCTTATATTTAGTATGTTATTTAACGCCGGAGGATATCATATTGCACCTGTCAATAAAACCTACATGAACACTTCGTGCGGAAGTACTTTTTTATTTTCAGTTTTTTAGGAAAGAATAATGTCTACCAATTATCATAAACATACCGGTATTTAAATTATACTTATAGGCGGTATCGACAGATGACATTCTTTCTTATCCAATTTTGAAAATAGATATTAAAATCAGAGATTGAATGAACTGCAAATAAATTCAAGATTATTCTAAAACTTTCGAACTCTTTTATAAATTATCTTAAAATGTGGTTTTAACATAATCCATAGTAATGTACTTAAGAGTGGTTTAACATAATCAACACCCAAAATTTGTCTACTAAAATTACATCCGCAAAGGCAAAAATCATAAATTAGAAATAATGTGGTTTCATGTCAAAAACAATGCAGATAACAGTGAAAACTCAACTGAGCAATGATTAGATTGTGCCATGCAATGTAAAGCGGGATCTCAGAATCCTATTTTACCTAATCTTAGAATTATAAAAATATGAGGATTTTCAGTCACTGATTTAACAAATTAAATTAATGGCGCTGGAAATTTTCCCGGCCGATTACTTCGATTGCTTTAGGCAAGGATCGACTGTTTAAATCATAAATGGAATTTTAAAATTTTCATGAATTCCCCTTGATTTTTCTTTCTTACTCTTCGCTCTGAAAATCATCAAAATGAAATTTCAGTAAATATTTCTATCTGCATGTGTGTGTGTGTGTGTGTGTGTGTGTGTGTGTGTGTGTGTGTGTGTGTGTGTGTGTGTGTGTGTGCAGGCGTGTGCAAGTAAGTGTGCGTTGACATGGTGTAATTTACTCTTACATCATATTCAACGATGTGTTTATAGCGTCTGAAGAACTTTCGATTATGCAAAGCTAAGTCACAAACTCTTGACACAATATATAACTTCCGCGACTTGTGTTGAGTGCTCTTTCTTTTTTTTTGTACACCTCTCTTTACACACACACACAAGCACACACAGACACACACACACACACATAAAACCTTTAGAATTGAACACTACTTACATCACAGTCAGTTCATTAATTAATGATCTTTAATGCTTTCATTACTATTACACTCTTCAAATTTTAAAACCATAAATATGCATTTTCTTTATTTGGACTGTTCTCCTTTTCTTAATACGGGAGTTTATTCTCTGGTTTTAGCCCTAATTTTAGCCCTAATATGCTTGTAGCTAACCTGGAAGCAATGCTTCCTTTACTCAATTTCCTAAAGTGAACGATTGAAAAGAGGAAGTAGCAAAGACACGCACTTCGAAAGAACAACATATAGAGTTTTGTTTGAAAGAGAGATATACTTGGTGGTGGAAGTTTTATTGACAGGTGCAATATGATATCCTCCGGCGATAAAGAGAAATGAAAACAACAAATTTCGAAGACTGATGAACATTATAATGCTAGGATAGAAAGGAGACGATAAACAGTGGAGAATATGGTAAGACTTGAAGTTTATGCAAATAGACGCAGGAGTGGCTGTGTGGTAAGTAGCTTGCTAACCAACCACATGGTTCCGGGTTCAGTCCCACTGCGTGGCATCTTGGGTAAGTGTCTTCTGCTATAGCTCCGGGCCGACCAATGCCTTGTGAGTGGATTTGGTAGACGGAAACTGAAAGAAGCCTGTCGTATATATGTATATATATGAATATATGTGTGTGTGTGTGTGTGTGTGTGTGTATGTGTTTGTGTGTCTGTGTTTGTCCCCCTAGCATTGCTTGACAACCGATGCTGGTGTGTTTACGTCCCCGTCATTTAGCGGTTCGGCAAAAGAGACCGATAGAATAAGTACTGGGCTTACAAAGAATAAGTCCCGGGGTCGATTTGCTCGACTAAAGGCGGTGCTCCAGCATGGCCGCAGTCAAATGATTGAAACAAGTAAAAGAGTAAGAGAAGAGGTTTGTTCATTTTATGATTATGTTAGTGAACTGTCGTTGTTTAAATATCGCATGTCATTTTAGATGGTGAAAGGAGGGCGTAATTATCGAATACCATAAACCTTGATGCATTCAATTTTATCATCTTGCTGACTTGATTTTGGAAAGAATGACAATTTATCTATATTTTCAAGCTTTCCAGTTTGAAAGACATAGATTCTCACTTTAGATCAGACGTTTCCAGCGAGTGTACTGTAACATACTTGTGCATTATTTATGGCTCGCAGACCTATCTGGTTTCTGAGAAATTTGAAAAAAATGTTGAGATATTAAAAAAAAAAATTAGCGTTTTTAATACACCGTAGCACTGCCTGTGAATTCCTTTACAATTAAGTCTGTCCATAGGCATGTGTGTGTGTGTGCGAGTGTGTGTGTGTGTGTGTGTGTGTGTGTGTGTGTGTGCAAGTGTGTTTGTAGATGTGTGTGTGCGTGTAGATATGTGTGTGCAGGTTTGTGTGTGCGAGTGTGTCCATCTCCATTATAAAACAATTATAATACTGGCATAGAGACAAACAGACAGACAGACAGAACTTTTAAAATCTGTTGATGTGACAATGTGTCATTTGCACCTTCATTTGGTGTGTGCCGTCTATTAATAAACGTTTGAAAATCACTAATTTAGAAGCTTCGTTGTTGAATCCGTTTCTAACATGAATGACGCCAACTGTTCAAACAAAGTTAATTCGTTTCAGAGCGAACACCATAATTATTATAATGCAGCGGCATTGACACTCGTCAAATTACAATAACTGCTTTGACGAAATTTCATAAAAAGTTCTTCAATTGAAATGTGCTTGGTCTCTATTACATGCAGAAATGATCAATATGGACTGTGAAGCAAGTAACAAATTTTATGTAGAAGTGACAAGTGTCGTGAACTTTGCTGATCATCTCAGACTGGTGAGATCGAAACAGTTTACGTTCAGTTTCAATGACAGGAAATCAACGTCTGTAGGAAATACCTAGTAGATGCGGGAAGCGAGAAGCGAGTCTTCAACAGCAGATGTAACGATGTAACAATGGCTTTCAGCCTATGCTACATATTTATCTATCAACAAGTCAATCCTAGAAGACTGTCAACAATATCTATTCCCAAAAGTTGCGACAGTTAGTTGTAAGAAGTAAATTTCAGCAGAATATAAACCCTTGTGAAGGGTTTATGCTGGCCCCATTGAATACTTTTACCTACTTGATATGTTATCTAATTAGGATTAGAATAAGATTAGCATTACAAGAAGAAGAAAGAAGACATGCACCCAACACCAGAGCTGAAGACACCTCCGAAAGGGGGTGGGGCGCCACGTCAAAACGGTAGAGTAATAGGAGCCGAAACCGGACGTGGTTCCTCCTGATGATGTCTTGAGCTAACTGGATCCTATAAAGGAGCTCTTGTGGTAGCAGACCACGAAACACGGTTGTAATTCCTCACAAATTTCTAAAATCTTAACTCTTTATTCAATTGTTTTTATTTCTTTTCGCGAGTGCCGACTATATCATAGTTTATTAGGTTTTGCTTGAAACGCAGTAAAGATCGTTAAATTAAAGACAATTATTGCAAATATGTGTTCCAATTGGCATCAATTTTATCATCACGAAATATTTAATCAAGTATTCATTTTCTCGTTTTATTTTTGCTCTACTTACTAATTAATACCATATTCGCTAATTAATGTCATGTTTCTAATAAGCTTTCTTATGCTGTTTGCTCTGCGCTGAGTTTCAAATATACAGCTTTGACACTTTTTGCGTCAGAAATACGACGGAGCAAGGGTCGATCCGTTGGAAGATTCACTGTTGTTTCTATGTTGTTTCTATATATAATACAAAAGAATAGAATAACTAAGTCTATGATCTTTCATCTTAACATGTTCCATACAGTAACGATCGTTAATTACTAGACTTTATTCACAAAACCTAAGCGAAGATAAAAAGGAGACTTCCACTCAATAGATATTAAGAAAAACAATAACTCTTCTTAGAAAATATTTTTGAAATAAATTTACATTCATTTAATAAAGGAAGAATAATATATAGAGAAAGTGAATGTAGTTGAAAGAGGGGACATCATAGGTTGCTCATACTCATACACACACGCACACATAAACACACGTACGTATATATAAACATATGAATATATGTATGTATCTATGTATGCGTTTTTGTAGTTTATGTATGTATGTATACATCTATTCATATATATGTGTGTATTTGTGTGTGTATACATAGAATACTCGAACTATATATGTATATATATATATATATATATATATATATATACATATATATATACATATGATACTCGAACTATATGTGTATGTGTGTGCGTCTGTATATATAGTTTAAGTATTATTTTCTCTGCTGTTTAATCAAATGTTTTATTCGGGACTTCAGTACACTTTCCCTTCATCTTCCAAGCATTAAATATTTCTTATGAACAATAATAAAGCTATAGATTTCTCTTTTCTTTTGTATTTTCATTATTTGAAAACATTTATATTCGTTTAATTTCTATACCTATATAAATACTGATAAGTGCCGTAAAGGCTAGAGTAACTTTATAGTTTTAACATTTCTCTGCCTGTGAGCAATTTAGTAATCTCTACATTACCTTCCGCACGAGCGATCTACATGGGTGGCTTTTTTGTTGTTTTTGACATTATCTTCCTATATGCGTGGAGTGTTTTCATTTTAATCTGAGAGCGACTGTTTTACCTCAATATAGTCAACGTTTTGACAGAAGTTGTATTGTATGATATAAAGAAATGAACTTTAAAGAGTGACTTCGTAAAATAATATGAAAACTATCACTTCCTCTTCTACGTTTCCTTGCTTGTCCTCCACTGACTTTATGACCAATCTTTCACACCTATCATAAACCCTCGATTTCAGTAAAAATAGAAAAAAAGGAACATGAATTAGAAAGCACCGACTTAGGCCAACAACGCAACTATTGGCTATGATCTCTGCCGCTTTGACACTTCACTAGATACAGGTAAATAAACATAAAACGTTAATACAAAATCCAAGCAAATCCCAGGGCTTCATATAAAATATCCAGAAGTAGCGAATTGCTTTATTGAAAGCATAAAATCGGAATTCGCCAATTTTCAATCGTTAAATATATAAACCCATCGAAAAAAAAGTGTGCTAGTAATGAAAATACATCCGATAGCATTAGACAAAACTTCTACCCGTATGTGATTACTATCCATGGAAACCGAAAGGTCTTTCACTGGGACAATGCAGAAGCTACAACAGGTTATCATAATGTTTATATTTATTCGAATGTCGTTGACAGAAGCAGAAGCAACAAATGGCTTCAATTGTATCGTGTTTTAATTATTTATAATTATTATTAAATCTTAAAGCAAATTTGTTTCTGTAAAACGTTGTATAGCAAATTTTTACAATTTGCTGTGTGGATGTGTGTATATACTAATGTACACGTGTAGAGGTATACTTTTAATACAACCACTCATAGAAATGCGTGTACCTTGTGCGGGAGGTGGGGTTGAGTGCGACATATGTTGTAATATGAATTACATCTATTTCATCAGATCTATCTATCTATCCGCTCAGTCGAAGTCGACTCTCGGTTACTCGATGGATCAGTGTCTTCCAGTCAGTTCTATCCTGGGCCGCTTCTTTCAGATTGGCTATGTCCATTCCGGTATCACTCTTGATGGTGTCAAGCCAGCGGGTTCCTGGTCGGCCTCTTCCTCTCTTGCCACTGACCATCAGATACACTGCTAAAATTAATATAATGCCAATAACATTCTCACTACTTTTACGAAATATTTTATCTCACACACTCACACTCTCTCTCTCTCTCTCTCTCTCTCTCTCTCTCTCTCTCTCTCTCTCTCTCACACACACACACACACGCACACACACATACACACTTCCCCCTCTCTCTCACACTCACACACACAGACATATTTATACACAAACAGAGATGCATATAAAAGTATATATATATATGTGTGTGCGCGCGCGTGTGTGTGTGTTTTTTTTTCTTTATGCAAATATATACATATGTATATAAAAATTCAGACGCGCCAAGACAATAAAGTGTGACAGAAAATGGGGCCTCAGAAAGCTATGAAGAAAGCGGAGACATACTGAAAACACGAGGTGTTAGTTTGGAGTAGTTGGACGGCTAACACTTGGCTACAGCACCAAGAGACAGAGGGAGCTCATAGTGCAAAGGATCCGTGATTCAATAATAGTCAATTGTAGAAGGGTTTGCCCATCATATACAATAGAGTAGGATCGCTATTCTGGAAGGAACTCTAGAGCAATGACCAAGAAAGATCGTCCTTCCTCCTTCATGCTGTCACTGATCTCTTGCCAACACCAAATAACTTTGAAATATGGGGCAAAGAAGAAGACCCATCCTTCAAACGGTGCAGTGTAATTCTTCGTTCCTTGAACCATATTTTGACCGGATGTCTCAGGGCATTGGGAAAAGGCTGATACAAGTGGAGACATGACAAAGTCCTTGCACAAACTGAATTGCCAAGGGAACTGATCTGCAAAGGAAGAGGGAGGCTCATTATCACTAGCCACCTTCCACCACCACCAAAGGGTATCAAATTACTAAAGAAAGGAGACAAATCTCCCGAAGAAAAAGCAATGGCAGTTTTCTGTTTTCCGTTCAGCCCCAAAGTGGGAGATGTATGTGGGTCTGAAGGGCAGTGTTGTCTTTCCAGAGAAGATAGTGTTAACCTCACTCCGATCAGACATGTTTCTGCTCCCTAGGAGTACAAAAACAATTATCATGGTTGAACCCACAGCGCCCTGGGTGAACAAACTCGTTATCTCTCACCAGATAAAAAAACAAACAAATATCAAGATTTAGTCAACAGGGCCCTTTTAGGGAGTGGCATGCGGCTTCATTCCCCACTGAAGTCGGCTGCCGCGGCTTTCCAACTGGTGCAGTGCGCTATTTCCTTCATAAGATACGCAGACAACTGAAGAACGTCACCGCGGAGACAGGCACAACAGCTGAAATAAGCTGAAGATGGTTAAGGTTATTAAGAAACCGCAAATGGAACTCTTCTTTAGCGAAAACCAGTTCAATCTTCGATACACCACAGAGGCGAAGCGTACAGGCTAAGGGGCGAAATGCTTCTGAGATACCTGCTGACAATACGTACGTGTTCGCAGCATTGCGATAAATTGGAGCAGCTTGCAAAACCTGTGCAGCTTCTGCAGTGTCTGTGTGGGGCAAAGCATCTCTGATATTTATTTCACCTATACATATCCCTTCCGATAACTGGCCCTGTTTTGTACGTAGAAAGTATTGGTAGAAATTTTATACAGTGTACTCAGTACACTATGGACACATAAGAACTGCAGTGGAATCACGGGAATGTTAAGAGAGAAATTAAATATTCTAGTAGCGGATGCATGCGTGTAACAAACAATAATAGCACACGGGAATGAGAAACTATGGAATGCGCAGGAGGATCCCTAGAGGTTACTTTCTGTTACCTAGTTGATTTAACGGGCAGTGGAGGAGGATGTTCTGAAAGTATGGTTGTTGCTAAAATAACAACTAACTTGAGAAAGTTCGGAGAACTATTACCGCTGTTTGGTAACGAAAGGCCTCTCTCTCTCTCTCTCTCTCTCTCTCTCTCTCTCTCTCTCTCTCTCTCTCTCTCTCTCCCTCTCTCTCTCTCTCTACCACTCTCTCTCTCTCTCATAGTGAAAAGCAAACTTTATGGTCATGTAGTGAAGCCCGTCGTATATATATATATATATACATAATTGTGTGTCTGTGTTTGCCCCACCACCAGAATAAGCTCTAGGTTTACAAAGTATAAGCCCTGGGGTCGATTTGTTCGCCTAAAGGCGATGCTCCAGCATGGCCGCAGTCAAATGACTGAAAGAAGTGAAATACATACACACAAACACACGCACACATGTCTATCATTATATATAAGTTTGTGTTTTGTGATCCTGTGGTCTACTGAAGGATGGTAGGTGCTCACTCCTCTGCTGGCAATGTATATGTTCGGGGGGGGCAATGCTGTACAGATAACCAGCTGGCGGAAGATCTGCCTGGGGTTAGACTAATAGTAACATGGAACAGTCACATTGATGTGACGATTAACTTTACTTGTCAGTATAGTTACTACTCCCATCTTTTGTTGAGATTTTACAACTGGCTATTTATATATATTCACCGAAGACGATGTGTGAGTGTTCAGCTATTTCTTTGCCGAACAAATGATCTGTTAGCAGTAATCAAATGCATGTGCTGCACATTAGCTCAATGCCTCCAGCAATTCGACGTTGCCTGAGAAGTTTCACTGTGTACCACGCGTCAGGTGTCGAAATGACCGCAGAGCAACGTGAGATGAAGTATTTTTCTCAGGAACACAACACACCGCCCGATCAAGGGATTGAAAACACGATCCCATGATCGTGAGCGCGACACCATAACCACTCGGCCACGCGTCCTCATATATATATATATATTATATATATAATATATAATATATATTATATATAATATATATATATATATATATATATATAATATATATATATATATATATATATATATATATATATGTATGTATATATATATATATATATATGTATGTATATATATATATATATATATATTATATATATATATATATATATATATTATATATATATATATATATATATATATATATATACTTTGATAGGTTTCCGCCAGTTTAGGCCCAGGACATTTCTACTTAATAGCACCACCTGGTGAAGTCTTTTAGTCATGTGTGTGTGTGTGTGTGTGGTGTGTGTGTGTGTGTATGTATGTATGTATGTATGTATGTATGTATGTATGTATGTATGCATGTATGTATGTATGTATACATCAACGCATAAAATATTCAGAATTGGATAGACATACATATACATATACTAGCATAATATACGTCTATACACACAAAGCGACATATATGTGCATGTATGTAGCATTGTATATTTGTGAATATATATATATATATATATATATATATATATATATATATATATATATATATATATATGGCCAAACTACCTCAACATTCGTCTATCCATTTTGGTTGTTAGATTGTCTCTCATTCCTGCTCGTCTTCGCACCTCCTCATTCCTCATCCTATCCATCCGTGTCACACCAACCATAGCCCTCAAACATCTCATCTCAAACACATCCAGTCGCCTCCTTTCCGCCTCTCTCAACCCCTACGTCTTCTCGGTCAAAGAAAGGAGGCGGGAAGAGCTCCATAATGGACTCGAAACAGAACTTAATGGAAGAAATATTCTTTTCTACTCTAGGCACAAGGCCCGAAATTTTTTTTTTGGGGGGGGGGCAGTCGATTAGATCGACCCCAGTACGCAACTGGTACTTTATCTATCAACCCCGAAAGGATGAAAGGTAAAGTCGACCTCAGCTGAATTTGAACTCAGAACGTAAAAACACGAAATACGGCTACGCATTTCGCCCGGCGTGCTAACGTTTCTCCCAGCTCGCCGTCTTAATTAGAAGAAATATTATCATAGTAATGAACACATTGGTCTTGTCAGTTTTAAGATCTGATTCTTTACTAAATTGGACAAAGACAAGACAACAGGAATTACAAAGACTCTGGAAACTGCCGGCACTGCATAACAGAACCACCTTAAATGAGAAGATGAATCACCTGCTCATGAACTAAAGTGCAACGGACTAAGTAGTCCACAGATTCGTGTGTTATTAAAATTCTTGAGTGTAATCACATTGTGTAACCATTTGAATTTAAGCGAGAAAACCATCCGATACATTTCTATATATTTCCCGTCCACCTAATTTCACTTACAATATATGTATCGACCCTATTGCCCATGTTGTCATACAATGAGATCGAACTCGGGTACTTACTGTTGCGTTACCATTCAGCTATACACTCCTTATCTCCCTCCCTCCCTCCCTATCAATCTTCCTACCTACCTACCTACCTACCTACCTGCATACATACATACGTACATACATCACGTGATCACGTGATGTCTATCACGTGACGGACCAGACCATCAGATGTCGTTACACATCGCTGGTCACAATGCGTTCGCATATTTTTAGCCTTCGAATGACGCCATCCAGCTGGCTAAGCGAGCAGGCCAACAGAAGAAAGAGTGGGAGAAAGAGTGGTGAAAGAGTACAGCAGGGATCACCATCCCCTGCCGGAGACTCGTGGAGCTTTTAGGTGTTTTCGCTCAATAAACACTCACAACGCCCGGTCTGGGAATCGAAACCGCGATCCTGCGACCGCGAGTCTGCTGCCTTAACCACTAGGCCATTGCGCCTCCACACATACATGCATACATACGTATAGTAATTCTTCATTTTCTTATAAATTGGCCAATGTTTTAATTGGCGATTTATAGAATGGAGAAAAGAGGAAGAGAAGGCAGGATTATGTCTTGGTTAAAAACGAGGAGGTTCCCCTCCTTCTCGCCCATCCTTCGCGACTGTTCCTGCTTCCTGTATCAGTATCTTCTCTTCTTTATACCCCTCTATTCTTACAGAACATCCTCCTTCCTCCTCATTTAAATCTTCTAACTTGTCTCCCACACACCTCATTTCTCTGCGTTTAACCTTTCACTTTCCCTCTTTCAATTTCCTCTATTATTACGTCTACTTCATAATTCTCTTTCTTTCTTTCTCTCTCTCTCTTTCTCCCTCCCTCTCTCTCTCCCTCTCTCTCTCTCTCTATCTCTCTCTCTCTCTCTCTCTGGCTTCCACATTATCTCATTGCTTATATTATCTTAGTAACCAATCTTTTCATTGTTCCCCAAACCCTTTCCCTTGTTTCTTCAGAAATATCTGTATACTTTATTAAATCTCAGAATGATATGTAAACAGTAATCGCTCGATAATGTAAAGTATAGAAGCCATCTTAATATGGCTAACCACAAAGGGGAGGGGGTGTTACTGTAGCTCTATAGCCCTAGGAGATCATCGTCTCCAGCTGGCTTTAAACACCATTTCAGTGCCCTTGAAGTATTTGCAAAGGGAGGCAATCCTTTTCTCTCAAGCCTGAGTGATACGCACGGACTAGTTTCGGGATTATTGTCCCTTATCAACGGGCGGTAACCACCAGGTCGCGATGAAAGACAAGGCTGCTTTGCAAATATATAAGAGTTTTTCTAGTGACGGGCTATCTGTTGTGTTCTTGAGCAAGACACTTTATTTCGCATTGCTCCAGTTCACTCAGCTGTAGAAATGAGTTGTGGTGTCAATGGTGCCAAACTGTATCGACCTTTGCTTATCCTTTGGATAACATCGGTGGCGTGAAGAGTCGAGGTGAATGTAATGACATTAGTTAACCTCAAAGGAGTAAACTGCAGACGCCACACCTACAAGACCGACCGGTAAGGGTTGCAAGGAAAGAGCGGAGAAGTTATGCCGGCACCCAAGAAATCGACGCAGAATCGGGGTCATCCACCGCACATCAAAGCGAGGATTCTCCACCCACGCAGTCGTTGGCAACGATGTCACCTGATATTGGAAACAGTAACGGACTGAGTCCTGTCACGATCGCTATGAACAGTGGCCTTTGATGACGTGAGACTCTGACGTGCAAACTGTTAATTTGTAAAGAGAAAGTCTGTATAAACATAAGCCATCCATTGTAAAAAGAGAAGCACAGAAACCGAAACCAATTTGCTTTCTGACGATAATGCTGATATAGACTGGATACTTTGATAACTATCAATTTTGGATATGCATTTTCCCAGACTAACCATGTGGGCTTTTTTATTATGGTAAATAAAAACTATTAATAAAAAGTTGTCTTCCATTTGTGTGTATGTGTGTATACACAAATACACATATTTGTAAGGTAAGATACACACACATACACAGACACACACGCACACACACACACACACACACACACACGTACGCACGCACGCACACGCACGCACACACACGCACGCACGCACGCACACTCAGTCACCTCGCTCGAACGTGCTTCCTTGCTCTTTTCTGGTAATGTCAGCGTTCAGCCGTTTCTTTTCCTGGCTCGAAGCATCTCACCAATGGTTTGTGTCAAGTGAAGAACTTTTCCTATGGAACTATTTTATGTATTCTGTTTCTCCATTCCTACGTCACTATTAACCAACTTATACCTGTAGATTAGATAGATAGATAGATAGATAGATAGATAGATAGATAGATAGATAGATAGATAGAAGATAGATAGATAGATAGATAGATAGATAGATAGACAGACAGGCAGACAGATAGAGAGAGAGAGAGAGAGAGATAGAGATAGACAGACAGACATATTGTATATTTATATGTATATGTGCGTGTGTGCGCGTGTGTGTGAATACTCGTGCGTATGCAGTTGCTACATGTGTGCATTGGCTGTGCAAGTGCTTGTCTTGATGGTGGATTTGCGCATGTGCGTGTGTATGTCGTTGCTGAGATGTTAGTGGTTATGTAGTAAATATATCCACAGAATTTCCAATTTCAGCTTATTATCCGGGTATATTTGAAATTCTTTTATTTCAATGCTGGGCAATATCTTTACTCTCTCTCTCTCTCTCTCTCTCTCTCTCTCTCTCTCTCTCTCTCTCTCTCTCTCTCTCTCTCTCTCTCTCTCTCTCTCCCTCCCTCTCTCCCCCTCTCTCCCTTCCTCTCTCTCTCCCTCCCTCTTCTCTCTCTCTCTCTCTTCTATATGTTTCTCTTTAAGTGCTGACAGCATGTGTGTCTATAAACACACATGCACACAAATACATATATATAAACATAATCATATATACACACATAAATGTGTATGTGTGTTTGTGTGTGTGTGTGTACATATATGTAGCCATCTATGGGTTATAATTCATGTATATACACCCTCGACAGGTAAATTACTACGGTTTTCCTCGGAGATAAAATCTCTTATGGACGTGTGTGTTTGAAACAATAATCAACAGAGGGAGACAAAAAAAGGCTGCAAGCGAGAAATCCATATGCATTTCTGACTCGATGAGCTTTGTCAATGATGTGTACTCAAATGCCAAAAAGTTCTAGAAACTACCCATGACCCTCAAGCTGAAAATCCTGCAGAATAGACGAATCAGTTGATTCTCTATGACATCCAAAGTTTTCTCCGAGAGCGTCGACGCTATTCTCCGTCCTAATTCTCTAGAGAAAGCTAATATAGATGTTCCCCAGGCCACATTGCCCGACTGCTAGAGGGCTGTGAGTGCTTGACAACATTCCAGAAGATACAGAGGTATATAGGTTGAATTCAAAGTGCAACATCGGTAAAGCTCATCAAAAAGCACTTAGTATCACTTTTTTCCCAATCCCAAGTGTATATTCTGATGGCTGCTTGATATTAGATAACACTTGAGGCTTTATAGAAGACCTCAAATCCCCTTTGCATGGAATCTACATTAACCATTAAATGAAAACTATTTGGCCTCACTTTCAACGCATAGCTTCATCCATTGATCTGTTAACTCGTTATTATAAGCAACAGAATCAGTTTTAGTCTTTTGCTTCTTGGCCGGGGTTACTTAGTTCACCAAATTGAAAGAATGATTTTTTTTTGTTTTTCTTCTTTATTTTTATTTATCTATTTATTTTAGAGTGTCATTTACAATTATTTACGTTATGAATAATTTGTTTCCAGTGAAGAAAGCAACACACAATCAGATTGTGCGGTATATGTATAGAAAACTGTATAAGATGTTAATTACTTGTGCTTCTTTACATATATCACCTGTCAATAGCAGAATCTCCTCACCATGGTCACAGTCTCTGGACTGGAACTAGTCAGACTTGCTAGAATGGAATTAGCTTATCGTCCCAAAACTACTTCTTTATTGCTGCTGCTGCTGCTGTTTCTGCTGCTGCTGTTGCTGCTGCTGCTGTTGCTGCTGCTGCTGTTGCTGCTGCTGCTGCTGTTGCTGCTGCTGCTATTCTTGCAGCTGCTTCAACTATTCTTCCTACCACAATCTTATTTAATCGACCCCGAAAGAATGAAAGGCAAAGTCGACCTCGGCGGAATTTGAACCCAGAACGTAACGGCAGACGAAATACGGCTACGCATTTCGTCCGCCGTGCTAGACATCTAGGTTCCTTCTAAAAACCAATTTCTTGTACGAAAATTTAAAGTAGAAATACTGGATGTAAATCCAGAAAGAATGATGAAAAGAGTAAAATACAAACCATCAACTGATGATGTGCACAAGTTGAGGTAAATGGGAACATCAGTAAAAACTGAGCCATCAAACCGCAGCTCAGATCGTTAATAATAACTCTTTTACGACAGGAAACATCGAAGAAGCTTTCAGTATAATAACATTAACTTATGTATAATGAAGAGTAGTATCATTGACATTTTCGAGCTCTCCCAAGTTAGTATAAATTGATATCTGTGTAAGAATTCTAGAGATTAGTAATTCTGATTGGGAAAGATTGGATGCAATGTTCAATGCCGTATTTCGAGCGTGATACACGGAATGAGGACGAGAAGTTGGTACATTAGGTTTCTTATTTCTACGTAGCTTGTTGATTGAAAGCAACATAATTCGTTGTAGCAGAGGTAAAAGAACAGCAGTAAGCAAAAACACTATGTGTTTGAGATACTAGTTGTTGTGCCAATCAGATACTAGTTGTTGAGATACTAGTTGTTGAGAGCCAATCAGATTTGTTTTTTGCTTTTTTTAATTTATTTATATTTATCATGCAGGATTTGTGCGTGTCATCGTCCCTGTTATATGAACACTAATCTAATGTACAGAGTACCTTAACAAACAAACAAACAAACTTATGCAACATGTTAGAACATCAACAATTAAAAATAAAATACCGGACGGGGAAATATGTAGAGCTGATCTTACCATGAAAAGCTTGTTTGACTTGGAAAGGTAACAAAAGCAATAAGCATCGCTTCAGCAATAATGGTAACTACCGTTGTTACTCTAAATATAGCATTTATAACAAAGATAAATCAGCATGAGGTATAAAATAAGATGAAATATAAAACAAGATATTCTCATACCCGAATCGATACTGTAACCACCAAATATTTTTATTGCTATCTAAATGAGTTGGCAAATTGTCTGATTTTGTTGTTGTTGCTGTAAGGTAAATGTGCTAGCGAAGCCTTACCAAAACAAACAGGGGGAACACTGTCAGGAGAGAAGCTCAGCTTTTCTTCGGATAAAAATATCATAAACGAATCCAAGAGGACTCATGTCTCACATTTAACTTTGAATGTGTCGCACTGTCAATGGGAAACGTTTTATATTTATTAATAATTTTAATATTTGATGTGGCCAACTCAAAGGTGACAGTCGTTGTGGCAGATGATTTTGATGGTGCATTGTTGTGTTTCTATCGAAACAATAAGTGTCTTTCCAAATAACACAAAAGAATACCTGCAGAAAACGACCAGATCAGTGGTCAGAGCGAGACATAAAGTATGGCGTCCAATTAACTCAAAACTCTATACTTTAAGTGATGTATATGATGTGTACAATTGAACTTTTTGCTTACGTGTGGAAGCTGAGTTTTGCAGAAAAAAATTACAGTCTGATCTGCCCCTGAGGATTAAACGAAATAGCTGAAATAGTTTCACCCGGGAAATGGAATCAGGTAGCTGATTCAATTTGCCAAACCTCATCACTGCATTAAGACGCCCACCTTAATGCTATGGCTGCACAAACGAAACATTTATCTGATATAACGTAGAAAGAAACATGTCTATGCGAAATCATCCGGGATTATTAGTCAGAAATATATTTCATAGAAACATTTCTTTATTTTTATCAAACATTCGTATCTGAATCTTATTAGTTCAGACCGTCACTTACCAACTTCCTCATTTGCATCTTTCCTCTTATTCATGAAATACCCGCTCATTACTGCAGGTAAAGTTTTCCAAGCGTTGACTAGTGACACTTAACCCTCACAAATTTAAAGAAGCATGCATGTTGTACCAATCTGAGCTTTTTATTGTAATTCTAGAGAACAAAACTGGGATGTCTAAGCCATCACACAATCTGTTCGAAAGAGCAACGAAATCTTGTTCAAATCAAAGGTGGAATTTATCTGATAATTTTCCATTGATTTAAGAAATTCCTTCAAGTACTGTGGACAAACTTTAGATATTTAGTGTTGTCTTTTCTGTGTGTGTAAAATCTTCTTAGCTGAATA
Source organism: Octopus sinensis (assembly GCF_006345805.1). Classification (NCBI taxonomy): domain Eukaryota; kingdom Metazoa; phylum Mollusca; class Cephalopoda; order Octopoda; family Octopodidae; genus Octopus; species Octopus sinensis. Next base: position 24,022,947 of record NC_043019.1, on the reverse strand, counting down.
TTTAGCAAAAGCTTTTCATAAAAACAGTAGACCCTTCCTAACAGACTTTTCTTTCCCTATTATAGAAGGGAGAGCTTGTATCCCTTTTGTTTATTGAGTTTCGTTCAAAATTACACTTTATTTAAGTGCCGGTAAGCTGACATTCCTCAAGTATTAATATTTGGATTTCCTCTTTCTTTCGTTTTTCATTTTTTCCTTTTTATCCTACAGTGACTTTCTGTTCCCCTCTTCCTTCTTCAACTCTTGTGTATAAATGTATAAGAGCATTTCGCTTTGCCTCGTAGGAATTAAGGTATTTAGCTCACCCCTCTCTTTCGCTTTACTGCATTCACTCGTTCGCTTTTTGTTCATATATCTTGCATTTGTGTATATGTATGTTTATGTGTATGCATGTATATGTGTAAGGTACTTTTTTGACGATATATCTTATACACACACACACACATACACATATATATATAGTAACATAGATACATACACACATACACACACATGCATGCATACATACATACATACATACATACATACATACATACATACATACATACATACATACATACATACATACATACATACATACAGAGGGTGTCTCACTCTGTGTGTTAAGGTGGTTGTATAAATTACTGAAGACATTCTTACATCTTGAGTTAGTAACGGAATCGTTATAACGATTCTCACGTCTCCTACAACTTATTCCGTTTCGCATTTTGCTTCGTTTTCCTCTTCACCATTCGATCCTTCTATCTCTTCTTTCACTTTCTCTTTATCATTGTCTCATTACAATATTTATTCCGCCCCCTTTTGCTCTTTTGTATTTTGTGTTTTTCTACTTCTTTTTCCAAATCTACTTGGCTGTCGACATGGAAAAAGAAGCATAGCACTAAAGTCTTACAGCTTTCGTCTACAACTTGATATACATTCATGCAGATTTGGGGAAAGATATACAGAAGAACTTCAGTTTAGGAATTTAATTCGTTCCTGAAGGCTGTTCTTTACTCGTATTATTCGTAAACCGAGGTTCTACCGTATAACCATCCACATGAGTGTACGAGCGTGGATGTTTTCGAACTGACCAACGGGCAGCCTTCGCGTCTCTGCCTAAAAAGGTTTATATATACATATATATTTATATATATATATATATATATATATATATATTATATATATATATATATATATATATATATATAGTTAATCCAAACAAGAAAACACAAAAAAACACAACAACGCGAGGACGTGGAACAAATAAAGTATTATTGGACGTTCAGGAAAGAAGGGAAGAAGGAGGGTTTAACGTTTCGAGCGGAATTCTTCGTCGGAAACATAGGAGAAGGAAAGATCCCGAGAAGGGAAGACAGAGGAAAAAAATTGCCAGCGGTACTCACGAGGTCACATATTGAAAGACCGAGAGAGAGAGAGAGAGAGAGAGAGAGAGAGAGAGAGAGAGAGAGAGAGAGAGAGAGAGAGAGAGAGAGAGAGAGAGAGAGAGAAAGAAATTGAATCCTCATTAATGGATGAATAATATACGGCTGTGTTGTAATCATTCCAGTTTGCACCTGTCTTTGGACGTTTAGCCGTAAATTTTCTATTTCATTTATATCTTTAACACTATTCGATATGCATAAAATATGAAAGCTATAATTTCGTTATAATAAAGCAACAGCGTTTAATGACCTATCATAAAATATATTCTACTTCTCTGCCAAGTACTGTGTCACTACATTGTGAAAGTCCACTCTTCTTACTTGCAATGTTTCCAAGAATTCAGCACAAGTTTTAGTCTCTGGTGGTGAAGTTTTAATAGACAACGCTATTCTCATTTTGTAATTTAATTTCATTAATATATAGAATTATATTCAAAAGTTGTAATCAAACTATATGGTCTAAAATTATTTTGAAAGCATAAGACCCAAACAAGTCATCATAAAACAATCCCAGTAGCAGAAAGCTAAAAATTAAGGAAACATTCCAGCACTTGAAGTCCTTTTTAATTGTTGACAAATAAATGTAATATATTTCAATGTGTAATAGGTGTGTGTTTACATAATCTTACTTACATAACTTCCTTAATGTTTCTGTTGGCATTTAGCACAAAGTTATTTTTAAAATAAGTTTTCCTCTTCTGAAGAAAGGTTATTCAGTGGGATTGGCGACCACCTACAAAATGAATACTTTCCAAAAGACATCAGACATATCCGAGTTCAGTCAACCATCAAAATAAGGGAACAACGTATTTCAGTCTAAAGAGGAAGGGGACTGCAGGCTTCATCCGCATATGGATATCCTATTTAACACTTGCATTTATCGTACGTTTGTTAGCCTAGTTTTCACAAGCCCAGCTTAATCCCGCAGCGAGATATAACCGCGACTGGTTAATTATTATATCAACGTATATAGACTAAAAATGAGAATAAAAAGATGTTTGAGAAAGATTTGGGATTGGTTGCGGTACATTAAAAGTTACGACTTGTAATTCTTGTCTATAGAATTATATCTAATATAAATGTGGGGTGGGGGGCGGATTTCCTTTTTACTAGTACATCCAACAAAATCTCCTGTGGGTTTGAAACCTCTTACGCGAAATATATTTGACACATGTTAGGACTGGTTACAGGCCAGTAGATCGAAGGTTTCGTAAGCATTCTGACTAATAAACACACACACACACACACACATACACACACACACACACCACACACACACACACACACACACACACACACACACACAGATACACACGAGCAGAGAGAGAGCTGCATTTCAACGAACCTAGGTAGTGCGACTTTAATTAACGTATGCTGGACTTTAATCACTGAGAACGCAGAACGACCCGACAGGCTGTCTGTACTCTGATAACGTTTATGGGTATTTAAGAAACGGAAAGAATGGATCTCATGGAATCTTTACTGCAAGTTATTTTTCGGGACACCAATATATCTTGGTAGCTTATCACCTTGTCAGCTACTGTCAAACTCAAGAAATAACACGTTTAGTTACACAATATATATGTAGTTGTTTAGCTGTCGATTTAGTTTGTGGATGATATATAAATCGATCAGAAATGAGCAGAGGGACGAAGCGGTTACTTATATATCAACTTCGAAAAGTTAAAGCTACATTGGAGGAATATAAGCTAGGATGTGTGTGTGTGTCTGGAATTTTGTGTATATGTATGTACGTAGATTAACCTCCATCCACTGCATTCATTAGCATTGTATAAAAGCCCAATAAAACCATTTATCATAGGGACACCATGCGGTTCTCCCTGTAATCCGATAGCTTTCCATAAATGTCTACTCTATTCCGAGATTCTTTGAAAGCGTTTGTGTATTCTCTTTTTTCTTCCCATAAACATATATATATATATATATATATATATATATATATATATATGAATATATATACATACACACACACACATGTATATATATATATATATATATATAATATATATATATATATATATATATATATATATATATATATATATATATATATATATATAGGAGATAATAAAAATATATGCATACATACAAACATATATGTACGTACCTACATCTACATGTATATATACATGCATATATAAATAATTATACGGGAGTACAGGACATCACAATAAGACGTAGAAACGGAAAAAACCAAAAAACAAAAAACAAGAAAACGGAAAACGAAAAACAAGAAAACGAAAAACAAATACAGGACGAGCTACACAAGGACAAAACCCCCGTCATCAGCTGTCGCTAGAGGAGTCAGGCATTTTTCGAAGGCATAACAGAACACTAATCCAATAGGCCTTCCTGCGAGAGAATTAAAATAAAATTCCAAGCAGCGGGGCAAAATGAGTACGAACACAAACAAGACGTAACAATAAGACTGCAAAATTAAAATACATGTACAAAAACAAACACACGAACGAAAAAGCCTTTTTTCTGGCATAGACAAACAATAAAACTGCAAAAATAAAAATACATGTACATATATATATATAAATGTATCTATAGGGTGTTCGGGTTAAATTTGATAGTTTGCATAAAAGGAAAAGAAAAGACAGTACCTTGTCCCAAAAATAAAAAGCAATTTTAAAATTCCAAAAATGTCAAGTAGATTATGGCTGAGAGGTAACAGTTTGCTCCAAATAGCCGCACTCAGTTTCCGCCATGGCCTCAAGACGGCTGCAGAACTTGACGCATGTGTCCCTCACAATATAGTGTCTCTGTGTCCCTGGGAAGAACTTCAAACATTTCTTTGACCAACAACTTGGCCTTGGTGCTGCAGGCAGAGCAGTTAGTGTCTTTCTCAACCGCGCCCCACACATAATAATCCATGGGATTACAAGCCGGGTAATTAGGGGGCTAGAAATTGGAGCTAGCGAAGTAGTAGAAATTCTCCGACAACCCAACCACTTCTGACTTTTCCTGGAGTTATAGCAAGGAAACAAATTCTGCTGTCCCACAAATGGCCTTCCAGCAGCATCCATCTCTAGCCAGGGGATCTGACATAGTCTCCAGTAGATTCACATAGCAGTGTGCAGTATGAACTGAGCCAAAGACCCTGTTCCTGAAGTTGTTTGATAAAGTCCGGTTTGCGGACGCAATCAGAAGGCTTGCTGCATTCCATCTTTACACACACACACACACACACACACACACACACACACACGCACGCACGCACACACACACACACACACACACAGAAATAAAATTCTTTTATAAGGAACACCAGTATAAAGGCGGCTTCTGCATAATTAAATATTTATTCAACTACAGTTCATGATCTTACACAAATACCATTGAACAAGCCTCGTTATAAGAAAATTGTTACAACAAATATTTCAGTAGAGCGAAATCGAATGAAAACACTTGCGAACCATTTTTTTTTTTTCAAATTAATGAGTAAAAAATTGAAATAAATAATCTTGTAACGTCAGATATCAAACGGTGTAGAAGGTCGAATGGGATCCAAACTATGTTTCCCATCGTAAACAGCCCAAAGCGCCACTTAATTCTTAATATTAGATTGCCGATTTTAATATGATGTACAAATCTATCCATCTTCCCAGCGTACTCAGTTTTTTATTAAATAATGTTTGCAATTCGTATAGAATACTTTTAATTCATTTAATACAGTATGGTATGTATGTATGTATATATATATATATACACGTGTGTGTAATGACAGAGTAGTTTTTCAGTTTGGCTTGTAACCGAATGGTTCCGTGTTCTTCAGCACCACTACGGGGCACCTAGACAGAGCGCTACAGAAAACCATTATATGCATGTGTGCATGTGTGTGTATGCACACACACGTACATACATACATACATACATACGTACATACATACATACATACATACATACATACATACATACATACATACATACATACATACATGCGTGCACGCACGCACGCACAAACACACACACACAAAAAAAAAAACTTGATGCAATAGCTCTACTCGATGCCTTAGGTGAAAACGAAAATCCGACGTGGGCGCACTCCATGTCTGTACTCTAAGTGCAACAGCACTCCATGTCTGTACTCTAAGCGTAACAGCACTCCATGTCTGTACTCTAAGTTATGTAGCCTACCGGTGCCCATGAAGGGTGATGTCACCTTCTACCAAAAGGAGTTTGCGGCATTTGTTTTGGCAGGAAAAATAAAGCCGGGTGCACCTCGTGTATATATGAAAAATTATATTTCTAAAAGTGGAGGTGGTTTCCGACAACTTAAATTGTCAAATTCGTCTTTTTAATATTGCAGGTAAAATTTGCGTAAAGAAATGTATTTCTTCGATCTGCTAGAATAAGAAAAGTCTATATGTTAGCGAAAGAAAACTTAGTATTAAGTTTGCAGCTTAAAATATCTTAGCATTTACCGATAGTTTTTAATAAATTATAATCATAAATAATACGATATCGCTCTAAAATCTACACGTACGTCGTAAATCAAAGTTTTAAAATATTTTCTTGACTTTTAACCAACAACGTTTGCTCTTAACGTTTCCTGTCCCTTCATCGCAATTTGTTCCTATTGATCACACGGTCTTCGGGGTTCCTTTTAAGTGGTTCCCTTCATTACGTTTTTTCTACGTTGTTGATATTTAATTTTTGAATGAATATTGTAGAAATATATTTTATCATCTGTTTCTAGTAAATCAAATGTCCCCGGAAGTATTCCAACTGCAACATTTTGCTCATTCTTTTAGCTTCTTTACACCTACTCAACCTTGTCATGTTCATTTATATGAACTCTTTAACATGTATCTCAAAAAGAGGAAGAACTTTGAAATTTATACAAGATAATTCCTGCCGACTTCTAATTGCCATGATCTCTTAAGCTAAGTTCTAAGCTGCGAGTGTTTTCTAGCTATTCCTGTTATAGATGACGATTACTCGCAACGTATTATCTGTAGTATAACTTATCACATCAAATTCAATTAAGCTGTAATTAAAATTTAATCAAAACTAAAAATTTAAATAAATATTATAGAAATATAATCCGAATATTTTCTACCAACCGTTAAATATCTGGTATCACTCATAAGATATTTTACAATTTGTCGCAAATCTCTCTCTCTCTCTCTCTCTCTCTCTCTCTCTTTCTATCTCTATCTCTATCTATCTATCTATCTATCTATCTCTATCTCTTTCTCACTCTTTCTTTCTCTCTCTCTCTCTCTCTTTCTCTCGCTCAATTAGAATACAAAGCTGTTGTTTTTTTGTCTTAAACAATAATACAACTTTGAGAATACATAAAAATTCCATTTATTATTAGATGTTTCCATTATAATTTGAAAACCTGAAAATATTCTTCCGACAATAAAACAATGGGAACCAACATTTAAGCAGAAAATCTGATAGTAAATATTTACCAACAATCATATAATTTCAAAAGCGCTAAATTACTGCGTAATGAATTCGTACGATGATATTTATTCAACAATCAACTACTTCGAAAGAGATATTTACTCAACAATTGACTTAGGTGACAGAAAATATTTACTAGTGTGAAAGAAAATACTCGCAACAACCAACAGGTGTGAAAGAAAATATTTACACAGAGATCATCTTATTAATAGATGCAGTAAGATTCATCTATTATATGAAAGCTTTTTCTTCACTTAATCAACTAAACAGTAGACAATATTTCATCAGAAGACTGGAGTATCTTTATAACAAATGATGTATCTTAATGTTAAACGTTGATACTTGATAATACATTACACACGTCTTTTACATGTTTCTTTTACAAACAGATGGTTCTTTTGAATAAACGTTACTTTTCATATCTACTCTATATTCACTTGTAATAATTACAGGCATAAACATTTTTTTTTTAAATATGAAATATTGAACTGCAGATATTTACAAATATTACCTATTTCTTTACTACCCACAAGGGGCTAAACACAGAAGGGACAAACAAGGACAGACAAACGGATTAAGTCGATTATATCGACCCCAGTGCGTAACTGGTACTTATTTAATCGACCCCGAAAGGATGAAAGGCAAAGTCGACATCGGCGGAATTTGAACTCAGAACGTAGCGACAGACGAAATGCCGCTAAGCATTTCGTCCGGTGTACTAACGATTCTGCCAGCTCGTCGCCTTTACAATATTTACAAATATTACCTAATGCTTAAATTGGTAAAGAATTATAGAATATCAGTTTGTTCAACCAATAGAACGTATTTTTCTGGAAGGGTGAACAATGTGCCAACAATCTGAAAATGTAGACAATGATTACTCAATTAAATACTCTACTGAAAAATCTCCATTGGGATTGAAACTTGAAACAATGATTGAGAAGAGTAGATTCTTAACAACGTGTCTCGACAAAGTTGTATGCTACTCTCTGTCCGTCTCCTAATACGTTTATTTCTTCTTCAAATTTCACAGAAGATTTTGTAATAATTTTCAGTTTATATTACTTTTGTGATGTTATTAATTGTATTGATAGCACTGCCAGCTTCAGTTGCTGATACCGTTTAAATATCTTTAAAAAACAAAATAACCCTTACATATTGATAGCTTTTTGAAGAGAATATCGATGTTAATAGTATCTCTGCAGTTGTATTCAAAGCCAAGCTAACGAATCGAGATTGTGTGCAGCCATAGTCTCTGAAAATGCCTCCTCAGTTGCCTCTAACAATATCGTAATGGAATATTTTAAAAAGCACGAAACAGCAATATTTCGCAGTCGATTTCCAGCGATGGATACCGTGAGACCTTCTCATAGAAACACTTACGTGCCTATTTTATTGGAATCTAACAGATGTGTGTGTGTGTTGTGTGTGTGTGTGTGTGTGTGTGTGTGTGTGTGTGTGTGTGTGTGTGTGTGTGTGTGTGTGTGTGTGTGTGTGTGTGTGTGTGTGTGTGTGCCCCTGGATAAAAGAATTAGAACCTTTTCTATTTCGCTGCCAATTTTCAATTTCTTCAATTTCTTTTCGAATTGATTTCATAATCAGTGTAATGATGTAGTTTTATATGCTAATCAATGCCATGAAATTCATTTTCGCCACAAATCAATAAATAAAGAGTTATTAGCTTTTAAAGCTAGTACATTTTGGTTAATTTTAGCTAATCGTAAACCACAGACACACTGGTGCCTGTTTCCATAGTAACAAGCATAGAATGCATTTGTAATGTACGAATTAACCGGTCGATTAATTACAAATCTTTTGCCTGTAAGATAGCACGTGTTGACAAATATATTTTATGCGAAACCATGAGCGTCGATGCTGTGTTCTGTGCTTATACCCTGGTCGAGAGATATGCTAAAAATAAAAATCACGCACCCCACAATTTCTTTTTTTTTGGGGGGGGGGTTGCATAATTGTATGAATTCTCGAGTGTAGAATGCAAATTTGCAAAAGTTTTCTGAAAATTCCCAAAAATAAAGTGATGAGGCGTCGTGCGTAAAGCAGAAGTTGATTTATTTACAGTTTCATATTAAAACATCTTATGCACAAAATGACAGCTTCCAAATTCTGTTTTCTGACTGGATGAAAATGATCAAACTTTAAACCTCAAAAAATTTTCTGGAAAAAGTGAAATATCTCCTGAGATTCAACTTGGAAAGCTACATTAATGTACCAAATTTAAAAATTTTCAATAAACTGTGAAATTTCCACAGCTGCAACCAAATAGAAAAGATCCAAGAATTATATCTGGCTGGAGCAATGTTACTACCACATCTGGAAAGAAAAGCCTTCCTTCCAGGTCTACTTTCATTTTCTGTTAAAGGCTCTTTGCAGAATAGGAATTGAACTTTCTACAAGCACTTATCACCTTCCCTGATGAAATTGACATCTTTGGGTGGTGAATTTTGATGCTGTTTCTAGATTTTAACTCTCTGCAGGTCCATCCATTTGGTAATTTCTGTAATAGCTTTCTCAGGCTTCCACTATTATCGACCTTCCTCAGTGCTTTAGAATATCCGGTTAAAATGTGATTCAGACTCAATGTACAAAGAGTTACCCTTCCTTGCTGGGCAGGATCGGTTTTCTTCTTTGCTCCAGATTTCTATATTTTTAGAACGTTTAGAATAAGATTGTCAGTGGGAGGTCAACTATCATTGAGGGAAGGGCAGAAGGCAAGGCAACTTACTGTAGTCGGCACCAAGGCTTCCTTGCAGGACAACAATCGCTCGACTATCTAGTCCTGCTTTATCTGCTCTCCTTGATGGAGAGCAGATGTATGTATGTATGTATGTATGTATGTATGTATGTATGTATGTATGTATGTATGTATGTATGTATATATGTATGTATGCATGCATGTATGTATGTACACATATATGTGCCTACATGCATGCCTACAAAGGGCTGTATGTGTGTATACGGGCATGTACGGTTGGATGATTATGTGTGTATGTGAGAGAGAGAGATTAAGCAATATAAATAAGCAATAAACCATTTATTCCACCCATTTTGAAGAAAAACTTTTGTATTTTTCTTCCTCAATAACATTTTATTCTTAAAACATTGCTTTTTATTTATCTGCTTCTATTTAGGACTGTTTGTTGCCCCACCTTTCACATAGGCAAAGTTTTAGTCACCGTGTAGCAAGCTACCAGAAAGAATAATTGTGGAGGCTGAAATTCGATTTTATTTATTCTTCCTCACTTTCACTTACTCTTTCTCTCTCTCCCTCTCGCTCTCGCTCTCCCTCTCTCTCTCTCTCTCTCTCTCTCTCTCTCTTACTATCTCTCCCTCTCTCTCTCTCTTACTATCTCTCCCTCTCTCTCTCTCTCTCTCTCTCTCTCTCTCTCTACCACTTGATTTTCTCATATTGTAAAGATGTTCATACACGTGTACTAACTTAAAGAGAGAAAACGATTGCTGAATAATTCCAACGCTCTATTTAAGATGTTTCTTTGAATAATTTATTTTCATGTTATTGTTTATTCTTTTACTCATCTAGCTATATATTGACTCATAATATTATTTAAGCCTTCACTTTTATTTACACTTTCATTCTGTTGGGTATATATTATAGTAGATTTCTATTCTATAATCATCGATAACTTCCGCTGTTCCCCGTCTTCAAACTGAAAGGTGCCCCCCCCCCATATTGTGTGCGTGTGTGTTCCGTATGCTGTGCAATTCCTCGGATCGGCTGAAAACAACTTTTCATGCTGCATAGACGTACAACTCACGACACCACTTTCATTTTTAAAAATGTAACTAATTCGATCGAAGATGTTTTTTCTTTGAAAATGTGTATGTCTGCATGTATGTATGTGTGTATGTATTATGTAGTCTCTTCTATTTTTTAATTATCATAAATCTTCGACTGAGGAGGGAGTCGCTTTCAAACAAAGATACAAGGCTCCATCTTTGGGATGTAGTTAACACAGACATATTCACATTTGGAACTTGAGAAAAGTCTTGCATATTTTACTGTTCCACTCATAGAATGCATTTGTAATGTACGAGTTAACCGGTCGATTTCTCTTTCTGAAAATCCCAGTTAATCCAAATGCTCCTTTAAATATTTATTAACAAAACCTTGTGCTCCAATTATTATTGGTATGAATATGAATTCATGGTCTGGAAATAGAAGCTGGAGGTTTCGAAGCAGTTGTCCATAGATATCCTCTTTTTCTTTGATTTTCAAAGAGATATTTATATCTGCAGGGCAGCTAACCACTAAGATGGTACATACCCCTCTGTCCCAAACAACAATAACCCGCCTGTTATGTTTACTTTTGACAGAAGTTTTGATGGGAATATTCCACCAGTATTCCTTGAGTTGGCGTTTTTGAACGTATTCCATAACAGAGGGATTTTCTAAGTTTATTTCAGGACAGTATTTTTTGCGGATGGCATTGTAAATTGTTTTAGCAACAACATCGGGCCGCATAAGGTGGTAGTACCGTGACGACATTTTAGGACAGCTGTTATTCACATGCGTGACGTCTTCCACAGAAACATGACATAGCCTACATATGCGGTTGCACCTTGAGATTGCAAGAGCGTTACTGTCTCTCTTGTTCACCAGGTACTTTGTGGCAATCCCCTGTTCCTGGATTGCAAACTCATAGCCTTCAAAGTGTGATGTGATGTAGTGGTCTTGCGTCCAAGAGAGGCTGCGCTTTGTGTCAATTCTACTGTCTTCTTCAAGCTTCCGAGCAACATACCTATGCATGGTTTTTTTTTTTTTTGTATGCTCAGTGCTTTTCATCCAGGTCTTCTCTGAGGTAAGAGAGTCCAGCTGTTTTGGGGCTGTATAAGAGATCATCAGGCAGTGTTTCTTGAGGAGTTCACTGCCTACTCCTACGATGTTGCTCACTTCACTTTTCAGTACTGCATTAATATATTTCTTTTTGCTGCTGTTGTTCATTGGGTGCTGCATGAGTGATACCATACGGCATTCGAAGACCGTCTGCCCCGATCTCAAACCTCTACCACCTTCATTTCTTCTTAGGTAGAGCCTGTCAACATCTCTGTTTCTGTGGAAGTTCCCAGTTGTCAGGATTTTGCGGGTTTTGATATCTATGGAGTGGATTTCCTCTACAGACCAATAAGTATCCCAAATGTTGGGATCAACATTAGTACTGCAAATGCATTGTGGGATAATGTTTTGTTGTGAGAGGAGTGTTCCGACTGCCATATTTTCCTAAGTCTGATGTAACATTATCGGGTCACTCTATCTTTATTCACTTTATACATTTTCATCTATGCCAAGGTATTTGTAACATTCTTTGTCTGGAATGGGGGAGATAGAGAGACCGTTGATGCACAGGTTTTGAGTTTGGTGGACTGACTTTGCTCGTTCTATAACCAAATATGAACATTTCTTTTGACTAAAGTCCATGCTTATATCAGCTGAAAATGTTATTAAATCCAGTTGTTTTTTGGCATTGTTAACACTTTTAGCATAAATCTTGAGATCGTCTACTTAGAAATTATGAGTTACATTGATATTTCTAGCAGTTGAAGATCCTAGCGTGTAGCCATTGGTTTTCTGCAGTTGGAATAATAATGGATTCAGTGCCAAAATGTTAAAAAGTACAGAAAGACTATCTCCCTGGAATATTCCTTTTGAAATGCCTATACTATCAGAAACAATTATTCTGTTCTCATATGTAAGGGTTAAGAATTGTTGCCCATGTCTTTGTGAGTCTCTCTATAGCAGCAATGTAAGTATGTGTGTGTGTATGTATGTATGTGATTAATGTTTTCCCTATACAGTTATAAAGCTGAAAAACGGCGCCATAGTGGAAATGTCATAATACTAAACGGGATGTTAGTTATTTGTGTTTTCTAGACCAGCAATGTTTATGCTAGTGGCAAACAAACTGTTTTTACCACGACCATTTGAATCTCATTATCTTATTATACATACACACACACACACACACACACAACACACACACACACACAACACACACACACAACACACACACACACACACACACACACACACACACACACAACACACACATGTATATGATGGAAGCGGCTTAGCGTTTTAGCGTTTTAGCAGCTTGCCTTGCTTCCTGCACAATACCCAAGTTTCTGAGCCATAAATGAGCGTAGAGATGACACATTACCAACCGCAAAATCTTTCAGCAGGTCAAAGTCCCGGCCAATGATATCATGTTGATAGTTGACCAAAAGAGACCTACAATCTAGAAGCGATCTTGAATTTGTCCCATATTCCTTTACGCTTCTCATGATGTCTGACGAGATAGGTGCATGGAGCTGTTATTAAACTGCTATTAAATTATATATATATATATATGTGTGTGTGTGTGTGTGTGTGTGTGTGTGTGGTGTGTGTGTGTGTGGTGTGTGTGTGTGTGTGTGTGTGTAATACAAAATGGAACAAGAAGGCAAAATATCTAGACTGCTAGGTGATACAAAAAGGGGAAAAGGGGACAACAAAACACCCAGATATACGATACAAAGAAAACAAGGACGTGTCATTCAGAGTTTTCTTTCCTCAGTAGAGTTCCAGTTTATCTTTACAATTTCAGCTGTTTATACTCGAGATTGTTCCAATCTGGCCAGCCCCAAGGAAAAACTAAGCTAAGAGCATTAGATTCCTTGGAAGAAAGCAGCGAAGTATACGAAAGCACGGACCGAAAAAAAACGGAGAATGTTACACAAATATAAATAACAGGACATAACAACAGGTGTCTTTCGACTAAGGACGAATTAAATTAAGCTGGCGTATATGGAAATAAAGCCTTACGGCAGGGATATATGGTATCACAGGTACAGGGAGGAATATAGATGTTGCACGGACGACGGCCGAACAAAGAAAGAAAGATCAGGCTTGGCCGAACACCGGTCACGTGGGGAGAGAAGAGATAGAAGTAGAGGCAGAGGGACAGAAGAATTAAGGAGGGGTGAGAAAAAAATGACAGGGAAACAGTGAAGTGAAAAGAGGAGGGAAAGTGAGCAAGAAGAGAAGGCAGGGAAATGTGAGAGGGGGGAAACGAAAGAACGAAGAGTAGAATTATATATATATATACATTCATACAAACATACAGACCTATATATGATGTATGTGTGTGTATGCAAGTATGCATCTCTCTCTCTCTCTCTCTCTCTATATATATATATATATATATATATATATATTATATATTATTATTATTATTATTATTATTATCATTACTATTATTCTTAAGCAGAACCAGTAGAGTGACTCAAGTACCCGAGAGATCCGTGCGTTAGCACTTATCAAAAACGCAGACACTCGCGCGCGCACGTAGACACACACACTTACACATGCATGTATATATATACATATATATATTATATCATATTACATTATCTTATACTTTGGGCACGTGCACGCTCGGGTGTGTGTGTGTGTGTGTGTGTGTGAAAGAAATCAGGGTTTATCATTTTTCCATACAAAAGACTCATATAAGTTTGCATTTAAATCGCAACTGATCAACAATAGCGTCGTTTGTTACAAATTTCTAGTGAACTGAACCAGTGGATCACTGCATATCCAGCTGCAAGAGTGAGAAGGGAGTGTCTATGTAATTCGCTGCAGAACAACTATCTCAAAAAGTCCAATCGGAAAGTATCGGTTTTTCGGTTTTCTCGCCGATGTTTACAACGACGAGAGATATATGCACACAAAAAGATGGTACTCCAGCATGGCCTCGATCACTATGGATAACGCGAACTGAAGAATGTACACATATTCACACATATTTATATATCTACATGTACGCGCATGTGCGAGTGTGTGTGCATGCGCGCGCGTGTGTGTGTGTGTGTGTGTGTGTGTCTGTGTGTGTGTGTGTGTCTGTGTATGTGTGTGTGTGTGTGTGTGTGTGTGCGTGCGTTTAGAAGACACTTTCCACCCAAGTACCTCTCCGTTGGATTGAATCTGGATCTTAATATGGCAGAGAAGTTAGTATCTCAACCATACAGCCGTAGTTGATGCTTTTTCACCATGTGTTCACTTGCTTCTAAAATACGGCTTTTCAATACTTTACAGACTCATACATACACACAAACACGCACGCATATACGCAAACACATGCGATCCCTTACACATAAACACAAATACACGCACGAGCGTACAAACACAATATAGTTTTTTTTTTTTTTTTTATAAAAAAAAACCGCATTTACACAGAAATATATACAAACTACAAATAAATACAGACAGATACAAACATCAAACACATATGACTTTAGAAACACTCGCCGAAACACATACATACGCCAAAAGATAAACACCGACATGCTCCGATGAACACAGATGTTGCTATAAAGAAATACAATACAGACACATACTGCCAATGGAGACGGGCCTACCTACATATATACACTCACTCACAAATAGAGATATACATACATCACACATACAAGAACATAAAGAAAGACACGCTCATGTCTCTCTGCAAACTCTCGAACACATAAAGGATACACACATCAAGCAAAATCGCATACAATGAATTAAACAGTCAGACATGCAGCACACACACCACACACACACACACACACACGCATACACACATACACACACACACACACACACAAATACGCACGCACACACAAACAGACACACGCGCGCGCCGCATACATACACATATACAAATAAGCACATCTAAGCAAAATCGCATACAATGAATTAAACAGTCAGACATGCAGCACACACACACACACACACACACACACACACACACACGCATACACACATACACACACACACACACACGCACACAAATACGCACGCACACACAAACAGACACACGCGCGCCCCGCATACATACACATATACAAATAAGCACATCTAAGCAAAATCGCATACAATGAATTAAACAGTCAGACATGCAGCACACACACACACCACACACACACACACACACACGCATACACACATACACACACACACACACACACACACAAATACGCACGCACACACAAACAGACACACGCGCGCGCCGCATACATACACATATACAAATAAGCACATCTAAGCAAAATCGCATACAATGAATTAAACAGTCAGACATGCAGCACCACACACACACACACCACACACACACACACACACACGCATACACACATACATACACACACACACACACAAATACGCACGCACGCACAAACAGACACACGCGCGCGCCGCCGCATACATACACATATACAAATAAGCCATCTCTCAAACACATGCATACAAGGCAGACATGAACAAATATCTTGGGTAGTGTTTTGTCAGAAATATATTTAGCAACTCGTTCCTTTTTTACTATCCTCGCCTTTTCCTTTTTCTCCTTTGAATTGATATCCACACGAGACCTTTCCCTTTTATAACTGCCTCTTCGTCGTCACCATCCCTCTTTACCTGTCCATTCTTCACTGAGCCATACCATCACCACCACCACCACCACCACCACCTATCCCTTCACACAACTCCAACTGTTCACGCTACACACTCGGTGTGTTGCTTTTAAGACATTTCCTTATTCCCTTATTCTCTCATTCCCTCTCTCTTTCTGGTCTCTTTCTTCACTCGTTCTCTTTCTCTCTCTCACTCTCCCTCCCTCTCTGTCTACCTACCTGTCTGTCTATGTATCTATATCAATTAATCTCTTTCTCTTTCTTTCTCTCTCGCTCGCTCCCTCTCCCTCTCTCTCTTTCTCTCGCTCCTCTCACTCCCTCTCTTTCTCTCTCTCTCTCTCTCGCTCCCTCTCCCTCTATCCCTATCTTCCCATCTATCTATCTACTAATTCCTCTCTTTCTCTCTCTCTGTCTCTCGCTCCCTCGCCTTCTGCCTACCTACCTACCTACCTACCTATCTACCTACTTACCTATCTATCTATCTACCTACCTATCTATCTATCTATCTATCTATCTATCTATCTATCTATCTATCTATCTATTTATCTATCTATCTATCTATCTATCTCAATTAATCTCTCTCTCTCTCTCCTTCTCTCTCTCTCTCTCTCTCTCTCTCTCTCTCTCTCTCTCTCAAATTCATGCATGTTTCTACATGTGAGTATGCGCGCGCATTAATCATGCATTAATCGGACACCAGAAAACTTTGGACTCGATATTAAGAGGGGCAAGTGCATTCTGAACCTAGGGCCCAGTTAAGATGTTTGAGATCTGTTTCGAAACAGGCCTCAACATGGTTAAAAACTGCGTGGTAAATAGGGCTGGTAAGAGGAAGCTTTCACAGGAAGTCGGGAGACATATCTAAATACAGTCAATATCGACTGTATTCGCATCTTTTCTGTTCGGCTTCACGTCTTGAAATTTTGTAATTTTTCACACTGAATCTGATATTGTTATTCACTTGTTCTAGAAAACTTTTAGCAACATATTACAGGGGTTTAAAATTTGATGATTTTTAGCCAATTAGACAGCAGGATTTGGAAGTTGGCATTTTTTACGTGATGACAACTTAGGACAACTGATGACAACTTGCGACGACAAAACATGCAACGACGGAAGTTTTTAATAAGTTTTAATGAATAAAGTCATGTGAAATGTTGGAAGAGGCATTACGAAGAAACAAGCTGTAGTTCATCTGACGGGTGAAATCAGGAAAACGCAAAGTACACGTGATGGGATAGGACAGCAACAGACGGCTAAGCAGACTAAAACAAGAGTTTGGCCTGTTCATATGGAAACAGTCACCGATATATCTGGCTTTCGATTGGCTAAAATTATCAAAAATGTGCAAACTTAAAAAGCTATTCATTAATTTATGGCAAAAAAAATTAATTTCATTTCCATAAATAGCATAAAAAACTACATCAATACATTAAATTTGATATCAGTTGGGACAAAACTGAAGGAATTGAAAAGTAAAAACTAAACAGAAAAGATCCTAGTATTCTACTGCCCTGACCCTTACATTTAACATTTGTGAGTTTTTGTTAGCTATGGTTGATACAGGTTCCACTGCTCAGAAGATCCATTGCAAAACATCCTCCGGAGACTGATACATTTTTACAGAGATTCTTAGGCAACGTAAGTAAGCAGGAACGATCACTGTTCGTGACATGTAAATTTGCATTTTGTTGCTATTACCAAGCACTGGGTCTTTCACAGACCGATGCTGGGCTTTCGTCATCTGCAATATTACCGGGCACTTAATGCACACTAGTAGGTGAACTATCTGGTCAATGGGTAGCGAAACTTTGCATTTATAGAGGTTAGAAAATGATACAGGCGAGGATAGTTAAGGGCGATTTCTAGTTGTCGACGAGAAAAGTCTTCAGGAAGGCATTCAGGTTGGGAATTATAGGCAATTTTCACAAGAAAATTTTGTAGTGCTTTCCCTATTCTTGATAAATTCTACCGGTAAAGTCAAGCCAGAATCGCGAGCAACAGAAACTGTTCGTGATGCGCTTATACTGTTGAATTATGTAGTTATGTCAAGTGGCTAATGTCAGATGTTAGGTGGGCCCGGCTATTAACCGAGTCTATCGTGAAGTTCGAACCTCTGCCTTTCTTTTGCAGGAGCGGACAATCTTCAGTTGGTTGACACGGTTAAAAGGCTGAAGCTTTTCATCAACTTTTTCAAGTCCTACTTAGGGAAGAAAATGAATGTAGAAAGGTAAGTGCTGGACATTGGTTGCACTCATAGAAGTAGATCCGTCGTTAGACGTAAACAAACAATAACTCGTGGTTATACACGCTCATGACAATAAAGCCCCAGGTATCAATAGCCTGGTGAAACATCGAAACTATTAAGATAAATATTTCTCAAAATAGATCACGACTGCATTATAAAAGAGGAATCCACTAAGATCCTCTAGAATGATATAACCAAGAATATGTAATTTGGGTTACAAACGATTTCACTTATTTATTTCCAACTAATGATTGTTCTGTTTGTGTCTCTATGAGTGCAAGTAGTTCCCAGACACAATTGTATTGAGGCATAATAAATATGCTTATTTTGATATGAATATGCCTTGAATTACTTTTTAATTCTTTATACCACACATCAAATCGCATTGCTCTAAACTTGCTTTGTGAATCGTTCTAGTGATTCCTGATTTCTGGTGTATTTTTGACAAGCTGTCATATTCTTCATTCTAAGTAAAACTACTGCTTTATTTGATATCATGCTAAGTTTTGGAGATGTGAATTCAGTTAAGTTTCAGATGTGCTTAAAATGGGTAAATCAGAATTTACATTTTTTTCCAGTTGACGACTATTCCGGTTGTGTCCGTATGGAAAAAAAAAACAGTTTCCAGAAACACACTTCTACCCTAGTACATATTTAGTTTAATATTTGTTTTGAATTTGTCTTTTTATTCAGTTGCTCTGCATGATATATATACAGTTAAGACATTCTAAGCCTATTCTATGGAACACTCTTGTGGATTCCTCTTATAAATGTATTCCAGCAAGACATAGAATCTGTTTCTTTCAAATTTTCTATTTAATCTAAATCTCAATTAAATGTACTTATCCAATCAAACAAGTTTTAATTTAATAAAATTATATCCCGAATACGATAGTATCACCACATACACCCAGCTATCTTCCCGCCAAAACGCCAGAAGCAAACTTATATTTTTTTGTTTTATTTCTGCGAGCTGGTTGTGTTGTTAAAAATCTTGCTTCCCAACCATGTAGTCATGAGTTCGCTCACACTGTTCGGCATCGTGCCAAATACCTTCTACTATAGCCTCTTGCCGACCAAAGCCTTGTGAGTAGATCTGGTGGACTTGATTAATAGAAACTGAAAGAATCCCTTCGCATTTGCATGTGTGTGTGTCTTTGTGCTTTCTCTCACCACTGCTTGACAACCGGTGCTGGTTTGTTTACGTCTCCGTAACGTAGTGGTTCGGCAAAAAAAAACGACAAAATAAGTAGCATACATACATAAATGCATAGCCAGTGTCCTTCACCAAAAACCAGCATTCCAAATTACTGCCTGAAAAATGTTCAAACCACCAGAAACGTTTTGTGCTCCCTAAAAGATCAAACTCGAATAATCGAACTGCTATTGTAATCAGTCAAACTGCTATTGTAATAATCGAAGTGCTGTTGTAATCAGTCAAACGATCCGCAGAGCGACATTGAGCATACAAGTGGTACACTTTGGCTCTTCTCTGACGAAGTTCTCCATTGAGACATGTCGAGCAAACATTTGACAACTGCCTCTTCAGCTATGCGGATGTATACTTGAGAGCCGTATACTTTACAATGTGCCGAATACTTTACTATAAATCTGGAAGTATTGTCTGCAAACCACACGTTAAATAACATGTCCACACAAACACTTCCTTTAAGAAACCTTTGCAGCAATGAAACACCCAGATCGTCGTGCTTTTTTTCGAAAAAAATTATTTTCTAAAAAAATTTTATCAATGGTCAGCATATTAAAAAATACCTTTAAAGGTTAAAATTATAAACAATTAATAAATAAGGGCAAACGAAAAAATTTCTAATGCCAAATATGCCGAAAAATTGGACATATTTGTCCATTAACCATATAATTTTTTTCACAATACGCACGCTACTCGAAAAAAGTTGGACAGAAATTTCTAAAAAATTCCATTATTACCATATCGGACCGATTTCAGGGTTAGCTTATAACAGCCGTCCCTTCGTCAGTGATACATGTGGCAAAAGAAATAATTGAGATACTTACTCATACCCATGGAAGAAGCAAATACTAAGTCATGAGCACAATTAAGTACCCCAAATACATCCAAAATAGAAATACTCTATCCCATTCGAGACATGTGCGATTTGAACTGATGCTCTCACAGAGTGAAAGAGTCCGGCATATTTGGCATTAGGAATTGTTTCGTTTGCCCTTATTTATGAATTGTTTATAATTTTAACCTTTAAAGGTATTTTTTAATATACTGGCCATTGATAAAATATTTTTGGAAAATAATTTTTTTCCCAAAAATTTTATCCTACATTAGATATACATACATACATATATATATATATATATATACATACATGCATATATATATTTATATATATATATATATATATATATATTATATATATATATATATATATATATATATTTAGAGGGAAACCACAATGTGAGGACACCCACGTTCCCTCTCTCTCTCTCTCTGACACACACACACACATACACACACATTGAAGACATGTTCGCACAATGCACATACACAACTACATATATATATATGCGTGTGTGCGTGCGTGTGTGTGTGTGTGTGTGTGTGTGTGTGTGCAGAACGTGTGGGTAGGTATGTACGTATTTGCATAAGGGTGTCCACTTAGTGGTTTCCCTCTAATATGAATATAATACAATTTTATATGCTAGACCACTGGTGTGAAATCAATGTTAATTAAATTAATATCTAATTTCTCACCCTCATTTTAATGTTATATATATATATATATATAATGGCGGTGCCCCAGCATGGCCACAGCTCATGAGCTGAAACTGGAAAAATCAAAATCAAAAAAATCATATATATATTATATATATACACGCACATACGTACATACCCACCCACATGTTCTGCACACACACACAAACACACACACGCACACACATATATATATACATATATATATATATATACATATATATATATATATATATATATATATATATATATATATATATATATATATATATATATACATATATATATATATATATATATATATATATATATATATGTATGTATGTATAAGTGCATTGTGCGAGCATGTCTTCAATGTGTGTGTGTGTCAGAGAGAGAGAGAGAGAACGCGCGCGCGTGTAAATGTTTGTAAGAAGGGGGCATCGATATATATATATATATAAATATATATATCCCTCACAGTATATTTTCTCTCTTCCTTGACTTCTTTTCACTGTTGATCTTTCTTTCCCTTTTATCCTAATCTTTTTTTCTTCTAAGGTTTTTCTTTTCTATTCCTCCCCTCTCTTTTTCTTCTTTGCTCTCAACGTCTTACACCAGAACCCCACCCCCACCCCATCACCGCCGCCACCCTACACCCACCCTACCCCCATCCGTGCCAAGCCCTGCTTTACTATGTTTTTTCCTTTTCGCATTTAAACACCTACTCTATGTGTACTCTCTGTCTGCTCGTTCTCTTTTTCATGACACCCAGAGGTACGCTCTGATATCGTCGACAGCTGTTTGTCTGAATATCGTTAGTGCACAGATTTGTGAATGATTGACAAATGCTAAAAATTCTCTCTCCATATTTGCTTACAATTGTTTCATAAATAATATTTTTCCGAAACATTTAACACGTGGTTCGCTATTTTTTAATTTTTTTTATAGAAAACTTTACAGTATCTAAGATAAAACAGAAGTAGACATGATGATGATGATGATGATGTATGTGCGGGCGTGGGTGGGTGTGCGTGCGTGCGTGCGTGTTATGTATATATATATATAGATTTATATGTATACACACACACACACACGCACGCACACACATACATACATACATACATACATACATATATATATATATATATAATATATATATAATATATATATATATATATATATATATATATATATATATATATATATATATATATACGTTTAAACACTGAAGTAAAATAACACCAGATATATAGTGCGTGTGTTTTTATTGGCTAAACTGGCAAAATGACCATTCCGAAATATAATAATATATATATATAGGCGCAGGAGTGGCTGTGTGGTAAGTAGCTTGCTAAACAACCACATGGTTCCGGGTTCAGTCCCACTGCGTGGCATCTTGGGCAAGTGTCTTCTGCTATAGCCCCGGGCCGACCAATGCCTTGTGAGTGGATTTGGTAGACGGAAACTGAAAGAAGCCTGTCGTATATATGTATATATATATAAGTGTGTGTTCCCCTGTGTTTGTTCCCCTAGCATTGCTTGACAACCGATGCTGGTGTGTTTACGTCCCCGTCACTTAGCGGTTCGACAAAAGAGACCGATAGAATAAGTACTGGGCTTACAAAAAAGAATAAGTCCCGGGGTCGATTTGCTCGACTAAAGGCGGTGCTCCAGCATGGCCGCAGTCAAATGACTGAAACAAGTAAAAAAAAAAAAAAAAAAAAAAAAGAGAATATATAGATATAGATATAGATATAGATATATATATATAGATATATTGGGCTGGTGCACAATTATTGCGGCTTTTTCTCAACAAATTTTATTCGACAAAAGCAATAGCAGCATGTAACCAAAACATCTTTAAATGATTATTCCGGAGCATATTCACCATCTACTTCAATTACCTCTTCCCATTTGGTTGGCAGACGGTCAGACCGTCATTTAAAGATGCTTTTTGTTAAATATTGAAATATTGTTATTGATTTTGTTGAATAATATTTGATGAAAAAAAAAGCCGCAATAATTATGCACCAACCCAATATATATATATATATATATATATATATATGTAAAAGTAGAAAAAATATACAAACTGGGACAAGAACGTGAAACACCTAGAAGACGACACAAGAACCACAGGACGGGACATTCGAAGCCCTCAATCGTGTCTGTGTATGTGTGTATGCATATATGTATGTATGTACATATGTATGTATATATGTATTGTATAGATTGATGGATAGATAGATAGATAGGGAGAGTAAGATGAAAAGATACAGATTCATACATATACACACACACACATGCATATATGCATACACTCATACATGCTTACACACATACACATACATACATACACACATATATACATACATGCACACATACATATACACACATATATACATACATACACACATACATACATACATACATACATACACACAAACATACATACATACATATATACATACATACATGCATACATACATACATATATATATATATATATACATACATACACATAAATACGTACATACATACACACACACATAGTACATACATACATACATACATACACACACACATAGTACATGCATACCCATACATACATACATACATACCCATACATACATACATACACACATACAGTGGTGCACACATTGACACCCTGTACTCCACTGTACTCACATTCATCTAATTAATATACATAACAATGGTCGCTGTATAGGGATGTGTGCGTGCATTTGTATGCATAAGGTATTTTTATATATTTATGCAAAAATAACTCGCATCCACACACAGACACACACACACACACAATCAACAAATATGCGTTAGTGTGTAGGCTCTGCTTTCCCTTTGTCTCTCTGTTCCTTACCACTTTCTCTCTCTCTCTCTTTTTTTTTTTTTTTTAGAATCTCATTCAGAAATGGGTTCATACAGAAGTGTAAAAACGCGTGTGAGCCTCTGTGTGTCTGTGCGTGCGATATTTGTCTGTGCGCAGGTTTGCGTCTGCTTGCGTGTGTAATTGTTGTTTTCTAGATGTTTAGCAAATAAGTTAACAGGATTTCAGGACAAACGAAAGATTAAAAAGAATAAACATCATCATCATATTATTTATTTTTACTATAGACCTTCTGCATCACTTTCTTCCAGTTTAAAATAGGACATATTGAGCACACACACACATTGTATATAAGTGTGTGTGTGTAATGTAAATTATACGTGTGTATTTCGTGTGTGTATCTGTCTGTCTCTGTGTCTCTCTGTGTGTACGTTCGTGTGTGCGTTTGTGTGAGTGTGTTTGTGTGGGTGTGTGTGTGTGTGTGTGTGGTAATGTCTAGAACGTTCTTTAAAACTATTTATCAATTAGGGCTAATCCAGAGCTAAACATCATATTTATCGCATAATTATATTATTCGAGCTGCAGAACCGTTAGCATGCCGAACAAAATGCTTAGCAACATTTCGTCCGTCCTTACGTACTGAGTTCAAATTCCGCCGAGGTCAACTTTGCCTTTTATCTTTTCGGGCTCGATGGAATAAGTTCCAGTTACGCACTGGGGGTCGATATTATCGAATGGCCCCCTTCCCCAGAATTCCAGACCTTGTGTCTATAGTAGAAAGGATTATCATCATCATCATCAGCAGCAGCAACATTATCATCGTCACTGTGCTTGTAAGAGGAGGTTAGTCTTTACGAAGCTCGTGAGTTCAATTTTATTGTTTGTTGTTTTAAAGAATGTTCTTTCTATTTTTGTTGTTCCATTTTGTTGATAAGCGGCGTAGTATCCTCTGAAGCTCGATGGCTTTGTTAAATATTCGCCTCTTTGGGGCAAATTCTGAATTTTTAAGAAAAAAACCGACACGGCCTCCCAAATCAAGGCAGGGGATAGCTAATGAAAGAGCAATTATAAAAATAGTTTGCTGCCACTACCTACTACTGTTAAGAGATAGTGTATGTATGACTACAACAACGGCAAGAATTATACATGAATGTACTGCACTTAAAACGAGGTGACTTGAGCGAACAATGCGGCCCAGATTAAAAAGTGCCTTAAAACCATTCTGGGGTATAAACAACCTATGTCGCTTGAGAAAGACAATTTGACAGAGATGAGGTGAGGTTTCCAACTGAAAAAGCAAGGAAGGATAATTCGACCACAACACTGAAGATTATCGTGTGTTTATTCCAGCATATCTTCATGGAAGGGTAGTGAAAATAAAAGAGGCTGAGATACCACCAACAGTGTACATTCCCTTGTTCACGGCAGCCGTAGTAAAGATTTCTCCAGTTGCGAAAACTCACCTGGTGAGGAAATCAGTTTGAAAAAAATTTCACTGAAGTAGCTACTTGTGAAAAGAAAGAGGAGAAAAGAAGAATGAAATGCGTAGAAATTAAAACAAATATGTTGCAAGTCGACAAACCGGGAAAGGGAAAATTGGTCTGGCACAGGGATGGAACTATTATCCCAGACAGACGGGAAAAGCATGTCGGTTGTAGCTGACTTGATGAACCTCCCAAATTGCTCACAGATTTTTATAGCAGTTGAGGACAGAAGGCCGAGATGCTCTATATGTGGAGATAGAAGTCAGTGAAATATTTTCTGCCTGCTGCAAAATAAATTTTAAATAACAAAAAGCTTCTCCATTCTGCTGCCGACACCTTCACCACATCAACATCTACAATAAAAACAGCAGTAGTACCACAAACAATAACCACAGCACCAAAAGGAACCGCAACTGCGAAGAAAAAAATTCCATCTCTACCACAACAAGGCAAAGAGGCTTCACCCACTCCAGTCAAACAAACAATGAACAGAAAAATATGCGACCGCAGTGACATTCCTCACCCCATTGCCACAGATGTCTCCGGCTGCAAAATAATCATCTGACGAAGAATGATGAGTTTTTGCAGTTTGAAAGAAATCACCAGAATGGATCCTTGTGAAGAGAAAGAGGGGGAAAATTGGAAGCGAAAAGCGATGTGGCAGACTAAAAACAAAGAGGCTAGAGGAAGAGACAGAGAAAACGACTCACATTGCAACAACAGATCAACCACAAACATTTCCAACACTAGAAACACCACCAAAGTTACAAACACCATAACAAACGAAAAGTCATCCGAATTGAGATTAAGTGAACAGCTTACCAGACCGAACAAACAAAAAGCATCATCAACTATGGCCGTAGATGCAAACAATAAGGGCTTAACGAAACATATTCATCAATACACAAACATAGCTCAACATGAATATATTGCACACCCACATAAGACTCCAGCTCATACGAAAATGATAAAAAAAACGTTCTACTCCTAAGTGCTAATGGATGACTGGAACGACATCTTGAATGCATGCAGAGATTGTACAGGGCTAGCCTATATGAAGGTGTGAGGAAGCCTTGCAAACTTGCCCATACGCTTCCAAATGCCTAACAGGTACCGACTGGATTTCCCAAATGCGCCAGTGTGGATCACATCGAGTTATCCGGATCGTACTTTGATAGAGTATGCTGTAGGCCAATAGACAGAGGTAGCATAGGGTGTCCAAAATTTGAAGTGATCACCTACATAAACCACGACCTACATTGGCTTCGTAGGCAAGGACCCGGTTACGGAAGCTGAACGTATTTCTTCCGGCGTGCCATGCTTACAGAGATTGGATTAGTAAATTAGTTAAGCGAGGGATAACAGGATACAATCGTCAACAACAAATAGTGGTTCGTCCTGAAAAGGTCCTTTGCGATAGAATCCATTAGGTCTAGTAAATTCGTAGCGAAGCAGAAATATATGTTACAGGGAGAACAAAAAACTTAGAAGATGTTCTTAAGAAAGACATCGCAACCAATCTCAGTGAGATTGGCTTCTTCAATTCTTCAACGTGAATCTCGGAGGCTACGTTGTCAGAGCTAAGGCGCCTATTCTAAGATTCGAAGGAACGAAAGACGTTCAGTGGGCCCAAATGGCAGAGATGCAACGTGGTAACAATGCTATTATTCGCTCTTCGGTGGACTATAATGGACGCATACTACTAAATCCCAAGCCGTTGTATATGGCTTTCCAGCAACACTTCGGTCTAGTGTTCAGGACGAATGATACACTGGAAAGCAGGATGGATTTCAGAGCCTACCTCGACGGCCTGCTGCGACTCTCGGCAAGGGAGGCGATGTGCAATCAGTGTCACTTGTTAAATGATCAATTTATCCTGAGATTATGGATATTGACTTGCTACCAATTACATACAGTCCATTTTATAGCATATTGAAGCAGTATTGTCTAAGAAAATTCAAGGACATCTGTGAAGAGATAACCTTGGTCACGGGATGCCAGGCTGACAGTAGTAGTAGTAGTAGTAGTAGTAGTAGTAGTAGTAGTAGTAGTAGTGGTGGTGGTGGTGTGGTGGTGGTGGTGGTGGTGGTGGTGGTGGTGGTGGTGGTGGTGGTGGTGGTGGATTTGCTTGTGGTGATGGTGGTGGTGGTTTTGGTAGTAGTAGTAGTAGTAGTAGTAGTAGTAGTAAGCATTCATGCAGGAGTCACTTGTTGAGATGCCCTGTAAGATAATTACAGACGACGACCATTGTTAACAATTTCTGGATGGTGGTGGTGAAGTTGTACAGGTGGTGAAGCTGTACTTTGGTGACACATTTTCTCGCAACTTGCTACTTTAATCAAGGGGCATTCCAGAGAGAAGCATTGATTTGAATTGATATTCAGTTGGACAATTGATTTTGTGATGTATGACTGTATCCCGCAAAAACTCCAACTGAAGGTAAGGATAGAAATATTCTGAGCGTAATGAATGCTGGATTATTCAGGCAACCGAAAAGGAAGTCTTACGGTTTGTATAAAGATGGGGCGATTATGTCCTTCAGCCAAGTTGACAGTGACATTGTGATTGATATCTGATGATAAATTTGATTGTGTGTCATCTTTTCGGACAGAGGACATTTGATGTTCCTTGTTACGTTTCTAAAAGAAGTAAATAAGGCGGATTAGAAATACCAGAGATTTAAGTAGCTTTCGATAATAATTTATTTATATATTTTAATTTTGTATCTAAGGATAAAAATGAAATAGTTGATACCAGAACTCTTCGCGAGCATAATCCAATTTCACACGTTCTTCAGCAAATTAATTTTTGATTCCTCTTTTAACAGCACACATGTATTTTCAGATGAAAAGCATTTCCACTCGACCTTAGCCTTCGGCGCTCTAGCATCGTCCACGGACAACCTAGACTAGCGCTGCCTCCACGAGAAGAGACGTACAAAAACATTCTTTCAACGGCACAAATTCATAAGCACCTACATAATTCAAGAAAATAGCATTGTAGTACAGTCCTTCTACTCATAGACGACATACAACTAAAACCTTCAAATTTTCTATGAATGCTATTTCAAAACATTTGTGATGATTTTACATGGCGACATCGTTTATATAGCTTCTTCGAAATTAGGCTTCCTCTACAGAGACAGAAACTACTTCAGACATAATTAACTGTTGGCCCTCCACAGAGCTCTAACAAGACCCGCACTGGATTACTGCTCATATATATATAACATGATGATGCAGTTACTCATGCGAGCACCCTGGACCATACCCAAACGATAGTCAACCGAATGATTCACAACGATTCACTCACCAATGCTGCATCGCAAACATACCATTTCTTCTATCGCTATTAGAACAGTTTTTATTTTCCTCAATTGATAAATATGAACGCTTCGTATAAGCGAGTCCCACCTGACACGGCTGTCTTTCTTCCACTTGTTATCTCGATTGTGTTCGCGTTTTCTCTCTACTGAACAGTCATTTTCAGTTCCCTGAAATTCTCTCTCCACCCACACTAGTCCTGTTGATGCACAAACTGAATACCTATTTCTTTATTACCCACAAGGGGCTAAACACAGAAGGGACAAACAAGGACAGACATAGGTATTAAGTCGATTACATCGACCCCTGTGAGTAACTACTGGTACTTAATTTATCGACCCCGAAAGGATGAAAGGCAAAGTCGACCTCGGCGGAATTTGAACTCAGAACGTAACGGCAGACAAAATACAAACTGAATACCAACCACATCAACCACACCAGTGTGCAACTGTTTCTTTCGACTCATAAAGCAAAGCCAGTTTTTGAAACGAACCAAAAGTAACTCTTCAATGTAAAGCAAACGGCCACGAACTGGCAGCCGAGGTTGGTAAGTGCTAAAGAGTCTACAGCATTAAACTTTAGTCTCATGTATTTATTCCATTGTTTTTTTGTGCCATTATTTCCTTTTTCTTTAATCTCTTGTTTTCCTCATTGCTTTTGTGTGGCTTCTATATTCGAAGCATTTATCTATTGTTATTAATTGTTCTATGTTCAATATACATAGCACATGAATACTATTACTAATAATAGCTGCAAATATTGATGTGTCTCTTATTTATTAAATAGGCATTGTGGACGGACTTGTTTTCTTGCTAATGCTGCCAACAATATATTTATCATGTAAATTCCTGAATTGCTGCTTGTTAAACTGATCAAATGTCACACGCTGTTATTGTGACATAACACTCAACAAGTTAACCAATGTGTTCATGTAACTGAGAAAAAAAAATAGGTTCCTATACATGGTTAGAATGATGATGATGTTGGTGAGGAGAGGGAGGAGGAAGAGGAGCAAGATAGTGATGCTGAGGAGGAGGAGGAGAGGGAGTATGAGGAGGAGCAAGATAATGATAGTGGTGGTTATGGTGGTGGTGGTGGTGGTGGTGGTGGTGGTGGTGGCGGCGGCGGCAACGGGGGAGGTGTGCGATAGTAGTGGTGGTAGCAGGGGCAGCGGCGACAGGGCGGCATTAGTGTAAAAGGTAATGGTAGTTGTAATGTTAATGATGATGATGATTATGATGGTGATGATGATGATGATGATGATGACGACGACGATGATAATGATGATGGTGATAATGATTAATATATTTCGAAGTATGTGACACGCATCGAGAGAGGTTCAAGTTTGATATTGTCAGCTGTTAACCCCATAAATCCGTCACTTTTCTAAGTACCTTAACAGCTTCTGACAACTTAACATGGCAACATTTCCGTTGAATCGCTATCAACGCCTGTATACTCGTATGGATTTGCCACTCTCTGCATATGTATGTATTTCTTTTAGTCTTCTATTCTTCTACTTGTTTCAGTCATTTGACTGCAGCCATGCTGGAGCACCGCTCTATAGTCGAACAAATCGAATCCAGGACCTATTCTTTGTAAGCCTATTACTTATTCTATCGGTCCCTTTGGCCGAACCGCTATATTACGGATATGTAAACACACTAACATCAGTTATAAAGCGATGGCGGACACACACACACACACGCACACATATATATGTATATATATACGACGGGCTTCTTTCAGTTTCCGTCTGCCAAATCCACTGATAAGGCTTTGGTCAGCCCGACACTATAGTAGAAGAAACTTGCCCAAGGTGCCACGCAGTGAGACTGAATCCGGAACCAAGCTACTTACCACACAGTCATTCCTGCGTATATATATATATATATACATGTATGCATACACACATACATACATACGCAAAATGCATGTGCGTATGTACATGCCTGTATTTATGAAATAGTATATGCATGTGTGCATACGAGATATATTAGTGTGCTGCTTGTATTGCTATTGCAGCCCTGTATGTGTGTGTGTGTGTGTGTGTGCATTCAGTACATACATGTAAGTCCACAGTTGTAGGTGCATATATATATATATACATATATATATATAGATATATATATATATATATATATAATATATATATATATATATTACGTTATTGGCTAAACTGGCAAAATGACCATTCTTAAATACAACAACATATATATATATATAATATATATCACGTGATCACGTGACCGACCAGACCATCAGATGTTGCTACACATCGCTGGTCACAATGCGTTCGCATTGTTTTAGCCTTCGAATGACGCCACCCCGCTGGCTAAGCGAGATATATATATATACATATATATACATGGGTATGAATAGTTGTGCGTTTGGAGACACGCAGTGAGGAATATATATGTACAATAACATACGTATACATTGATACCAGCATACACACACACACACGCGCGCGCACACGCACACACACAAACAGAAACACAAACAAGACATGCGTATATATAAATATATTCTGGCGGGAAAACTAAGGATTTAATTGACGTGATGAAATATTATGTCTACGAATGGAACAATATTGTAGAATGCCACGTGTGGGCAACATCGTTCATATTGCTATATCAATTAGTTCTGATATTTCCATTAAGTAATAGAAGTAGTTCTCGTCCAGGGTGCAAGAAATTGACGGTGCGAGGGTAGGGTCGTATTTCAATCTTTAGTTAGCTATGAGTTGTGTGAGTGTGTGTGTCTGTGTGTCCGTGAGTGTGTGTGTGTGTGTGCGTGCGCGCGTGTGAGTGTGTGTTTGTGTTTGTGTGTGTGTGTGTGTGATTTCCAGTGAGCAAAAGGGAAACGGGAAAATGCGGCAATTATGCAGTTTACAAGGTCATTTAAATAACAAACGTTTCGGGCCTTTTGCTTTTCATGAATGCCTTTCATGACTCGAATATGAATTACATCAGTACTAAACAGATTCATTAATGTTCTGAAAATATTGAAAAGAAAGATAGATTTTCAAGTGTAATGACATTTGTATAACATAAGATTGCTATTATTTGGAAAGTAAATTATAGGAAACAGTAACACACTGCACTAAATAAGTATTTATAATAGTTTTATCATTCAACGATTTGAGTTCATATCCGTTCAAGGTCGACAATACCCTTGGACAAAAATATATCACTTATATACTGTAGTTTGGTTCAATCGATTACAACCGATTCAAAAATATTTAGCTGTCAAATCGATTTAAATCAATTGTCATAATTTCTCCAAATAATTAAAAGACGAAATTTAATTATGTGTATATATGTGCGTGTGTGTTCTTTGTTAGTCTGCTTCTTTCTATGAAATCTTTTGCTCAGTAGAATACACGAGACATAATTGTCTCTTTAGATTAAAATGTTTAAGTTTATAATATATTTGCAACAAACGTTTAATTCATATTTAAAATTCCTGTCACTTTGTTTTTCTATTCAGTTTCCAGATATTTTTTTCCCCCTCGACCTTTGTCACTGAATGATGCGGCAACAATAAATAGCGCCCACTTTGTCTTTTTGCACACACCCTAAAATGGAGGTAAAGTGATATGTTAGCGTGCACATGAAAGAAGCACATTTATCATCGGTATCTTAGTTTATAGTAGGCTAGATACTTATGAAGTATGCGAAACGCCTTCAGTCTTTGTGTTATAAGGATTATACTTCAAGTGGTCATAGGGAGGCAGACTTCAAAGACAAGACGTTCAGTGCAGATTTCGATGATATATGAGTCATTCTATTCGGAAGTTGTACACTCCTTTTCATTTTATAGCTACACTAAGTGACATGGCTATGCCGTGAATAAACAGAGAGCAAAAACAAAGCGTAAACATTTTAAGGTTCATTAGCTTCTGACGCATCCGCTATACAAAACAGGAGAATCTATTGATCTAGAAACTCCAGGGACAATAGAAATGTGGCATGGAAAGGACTACTGTCAGAAGCGAGAAAATAGCCAATTGCTTTTGAAGAATATTTCCATGAAACCACACATGACGTGGTTTCATCATTTACTCAAGTATTTTTGCTTTATATTTTCGATTATTTAGCATGTAATGATACATTATTTTTACCATAAATCAAAATTATGTAGATTTGTACTATTAAATATTTTATTGATTAGCATTTCTTCATACGAAACACAGACTGTTATTAAAATAACAAAATACAAGAGTAAAAATAAAAAAAACAATTATAATAAACATGTTAATCTCATTACTGTCTAACTTTGTTTTTTTTTGTTGGTTTTTTTTTTGATTTTTAAAAATTTTTGTTTCCTTGGTTTTCTATCGTTTCCGTTTTCTCTTTTCTTTTGTTCTTTCATTGTGTGCGCGTGTGTGTGTGTGTGTGTTTGTTTGTTTGTGTGTGTGTGTGTGTGTGTCTGTGTGTGTGTGTGTTGTGTGTGCGTGTGTGTGTGTGCGCGCGCGCGCGCGGCGCGTGTGTATAGAGTGGAAACATTATAATCACGGATAATGTTATTGATATCAAACGTTTATTGCTATGAAAATTAGTGGATCCTCAAACATGCTCTGGATATCATTACATACTCTGCTTAATGTTATCAACCATTTATTACTATATAAAAGACTCCATACCAGAGTGATCATAATAAGCTGTTTTCATTGTCTGCCTAAATACACACAGACACACATGTGCATGCGCGCGTGTGTGTGTGTACTCTTGATGGGAATTTTAGAGTTTATTTTAACCGACCACTTACTCTATAAGCAGGATTCTAAAGTATAGTTTCTTTCTTTCTTTCTTTCTTTTGTCAGCCTTTGTGTAACCATTCGTCTTTTAAATGTTTCGATTATATACATTTTTAAAGTTCCGGATATCGTGATTATTTGTAGCCTAGGAATTATGGAGCTGCGTTCTTTTTCCAAGAATCCTATTCCAGCTATTCTTTGATCAAGAAGGTTTGTGCGCAGATATTCAGCCGGGTTGCTCCACAAATAATGAGTTGTGAATGTGGCAGTTTCGGTTTGGAAGTTTTGGCTTTTGCAAATTCTTCTCCTCAATGATTCATAAATATAATACAAGACCAAGTAAGCAACTGACTTCTACAACAAGGCATGTTTTTATTCTGTTATTCCGAACAACAGTATGAAATCGGACGTGGGATCTTTTCGGTTTGAACGGCAGTTTTTAACATAATTTCTAGCTAACTAAAAAATGTTAAACTTCTTATACTGGTAGAATGTGTTTATAAAACATCTTTTTCTCTTGGCTTTATTGAGAAAATTCTATAGATTGTAAGATATTTGTTGTTTTTTTTCTTGAATTTCTGCAATTTCAACCAACCAGTGATGTCTATTGAGGTAAAAAAAACATTCTGTGCCGCATGAATATGTCCCTCGTTTCAGAAACAGATTGGGTTTATTTACATTTGTAAAGAAAAAAGATACCCTTCCCCCACCCCTAACCCTAACCCTAACCCTAAAACAGATTGAAATGCAATAGATCGATTCTAGGGTCATAATTATGGGTGACAATTTCATATGACACCGCTAGAAAAAACTGCCGTTCAAACCGAAAAGATCCCGGACGTGTCTAAATTCGTTGAGTATTTCTATTTTTAAGTTGCATCAATATTCTTTTCATCCATCGGTCTCATTCTATTCACCTTTATATACCAGATTGTTCCGTCGACCGCATCATGTCTCATTGAAAAGTAATATCTACTGCGATGCTGTCAGGGTTGGCAACGATGCATTTGAGGCTTTTTGTTTTCTACATTTGTTAGGAGTTGATGATTTTTGTGTTTTCTGTATTAGATGCTTGAAGGAAACTTTTTGGTCCTGGATTATTTGGACGAAGACTTCAAAATAAGATATGAGAGTTTATAGTCAGGGTACCAGAGGTGTAAGTCACTCATGAATACACCATAAATGTCCGCTTTCTCCTGGACTTTTAATGGTACATTCACATCCACTGGGCAGCTGACCTCTGCAACAGTGCATGGCTTTTGTTCCCTGTTCTACAGGACAATATCAGGCTTGCTATGTTTGCACCGAATTGATGTTTTTAAAGGTGTGAATACCATTATTCCTTGCTCTTAAAGATGTCAATACCTGCCGGTTCTGACATGCCTTTGAGGTATACGCCAGGACAGTCCTTCCGGTGGATAGCATTGTAAATAGTCTTTGCAACTATGCCATGCTTCGGGGGCAGGTAGTATCTTGTAGACATTTTGGGGCAGCTGCTGACGATGTGAGTGATGTCTTTCACACTGGTAAAGTGTAGCCGACATTTTTTTTTATCAGAAAGTGGAAGTTTAGTGGTATCTTTATCCCTCTTGTATATCAGGTATTTAGTAGCTATTTCTTGTTCCTGGATGGCGAAGGCATTTCCTTTTAGGTGAGATGTAATGTATCTATCGCAGGTCCAGAAGAGGCTACTCTTCGTGCCAATGTAGTTTACAGGATATGTACCAATACATTGCTTTTTGCTGGTATGATGCTTACTTCTCCAACTTTCTGTTTAGGTAGGCCAATCTAGACTTTTTGGGGGTCACATGAGACAGTTGTATTCTCAGAGTACCTAACTACACAATAGTTCTTCTCCAAGTCTGAAAATGCTATTGCTCTTACTTTTGAGTATGCATGGAATGTACTCATTTCTATCTTTACTGTTCAGCGGATGTTGTTTGAGTGACACATTGTGACGTTCAAAGGCTATTTGGACAGACCTTATGCTTCAACCGCCATCACATCGTCTTATATAACTTCTATCGTTGTCACTGTTAATACGGAACTGCCAGTAGTGCCCAGTACCTTTCTGGTTTTGAGGACTAGGCTGCGTATCATCTCATCGAGTATCCAGTGCAATATCCCAAACGTTGGTACTAGCACCGGTACTTCGAAAATATCGAGATATGGTATTTTTAAGTGCAGACAGCTCTGAGTACAATACTTTCCGGAGTTTAAAGGTGTACTCTTCTGTTATTCTTGCTTTAGTCACAGCACCAACGTATGAAACATTCTCATAGATTCCGAGATAACTGTAGCTTTCACCATTAGAGATAGTGGTGATAGACAAGCCTTTGATATACATGTTCTCTGCCTGGTTTACAATCTTTCCTCGGTTGATTACCATGTATGAGCATTTACCTTGCCCAAACTCCATTCTTATATCTCGTGAGCCTTTAGGGACCAGTTACAATTGTCTCTTGGTGTCGATCATATTACCAGAATATAACTTTAGGTCATCAACAAAAAATGTGTGGGTGACATCAGTTTTATTCCTTTCGGCATTTAGCTTTGGCAAGGGGTACACTGACAATACAGACAACATTACAGATAAAATATCAGCCAGAATATACCTGTTGATAAGGTAATTCTGTTTGTAACAATAGGTGTTGCTTTACTAGGTTTCAGAGTTAATTGTTGGGACCATGATGTGGTCAGTTTTTCAATGGAATTCACCATAGCAGCTGGTACTTTGGAAGCGTGTAGCGATTCTATCATCGATGAGTGAGACACAAAGTCGAACGACTTCTTGTAGTTTAGCCATATCGTTAAGAGATTACAGCGATGTTGCTTGACTTCCTAAAGAACAGCTTTGTTGAGGAGGAGCTGTTCAGAACAGCCCCAGACCCATTTCTTTCGTGCTGCCTGTTCATCTGTTATCACACCATTTGTTTGGCTTAGGTCATTGGAGAAACATATTCCGAAAACCCGTATACAGTTTCTACATAACATTCAAGCATGCTAATGGGTCTATAGTTTTTCATCACACAGGTCTCTTTGTTCTTGGATATAAGAGTTGTCCGTGCAACTGTCAGCCAATCTGATATATTAAACTGAGCGTTTATTGCTTTTTGGGTTCATTTTAAAAACAGAGATGTGAGATTTCCCCATAGAACGTTAGCTTTTTGTACCAGTGACCTCGGCAGTTTCATAACACTTGTCAGGAGTGTTTCACTGGTGATGTTATATACTCTTTACTCTTACTCTTTTACTTGTTTCAGTCATTTGACTGCGGCCATGCTGGAGCACCGCCTTTAGTCGAGAAAATCGACCCCAGGACTTATTATTTGTAAGCCTAGTACTTATTCTATCGTTTTCTTTTGCCGAACCGATAAGTTACGGGGACGTAAACACACCAGCATCGGTTGTCAAGCGATGTTGGGGGGACAAAGACAGACACACAAACGTATACACACACACACACACACAACACACATACATACATACATACATACATACACATATATATATAATAACTATATATATATATATATATATAATATATATATATATATATATATATATATATATATATATATATATATATATATATATACGACAGACTTCTTTCCGTTTCAGTCTACCAAATCCACTCACAAGGCTTTGGTTGGCCCGAGGCTATAGTAGAAGATACTTGCCCAAGGTGCCACGCAGTGGGACTGAACCCGGAACCATGTGGCTGGTAAGCAAGCTACTTACCACACAGCCACTCCTATATGTTTCAGGAGAGGCATTAACACAATTCTCCCTTCGCGATTGTATTCTTTGTTTACATCCAAGACTCCCCGCTGGAACGACTGTAGGTTTTCCTGGAGAGGTGTATTTCCTACCTTGATTGTAATGCCTTTCATACTGCAACAATACACCTTCTGGGTTTCGGGCAAACTTGCGGTTTATCGTTTTACATTCCTTTGATTTTTTACAATAACGAAGTTTTTCTCTTTTCGCCCGTAGATTGTGTTTGAGGGTGATCAATTTGCTTGTGAGTGTTTCTCGGCGGTAGTTCCCAAATAATTTCGATAATTTATCATGCCATCGTAGCTGGTGATTCGTAAACTCGTTTTTAGCCTTGCATCTGATGAATGTGTCAAACCGTCCCAACTTATTCTTGAGTCCATTTATGTTAGTTTGGAGAGAAGTAATCCATTATGACTCGGTATTATCCCTTGGATCGGCCTCTGTTACTCCCACCAGTTAGCGTACAGTTACTACAGCACAACAGAGCAGTACATTGATTGTCCAAAAGCTGAAAGTTCGGATTTCAGCTAGTTGTTCTCTCGCAATTTCATCGAACACGAATAACATCTAGTTTGTGAGAGTTCCCAATTCGTGTCGGTGCCGTTCTCTTATACAGAGTCTTATGCATGTAAATTGTGAAGCTCTGCACGAACTCCGATGCAAGCTCTGGTTTTAGCATTTTACATTTTGTCACTCGTTTTTGTGAGATCATAAGCGATTGCCACATGTCCGTGGAATGGCGGCGGTTTGTTATTGCAATGTTCGTCTGAGTCGTGGTGTGTCTTGTCGTTCGTTGTCTCTCCGCGGAATGCTTTACAGTAAAGTCAATATGAATATTATCATTTGGACATGTTAGCTGAACAATTTTGTTCGGTTAGGTGGCATATTTCTTTTCAACAAACGTAGCTTACTGGTGGGACCTTCCCTTGCCTTTCTATACAACTAGTATAGGTCTATACGGTATGTATGTATGTATGTATGTAGGTATGTATGTATGTATTATGTATGTATGTATGTATGTATGTATGTATGATGTATGTATGTATGTATGTATGCATGCATGTATGCATGCATGCTTGTATGTATGTATGTATGTATGTATGTATGTATGTATGTATGTATGCATGTATGTATGTATGTATGTTGTATGTATGTATGTATGTATGTATGTATGTATGTATTCGTGCGTGTGGGTGGGGGCGAAGTAAGGCCAAATGGTTAAGTCCGCTATGCAGCCACGAAGTTTCGGGTTCGATTTCATTGCGTCGCATTTAGTGCAAATGTCGTTTCATATAGCCCTGGGTTGACTTGTACCTTGTATCTGAAGTTTGATAAACAAACACTGTAAAAAAAAAATGACCTTGAGGATTCGATAAAATCCAAAAAGCACATTGTGTCACGCTGATCTGCCTGAGAATTATGTTAAGGATAAACGT
This sequence comes from Octopus sinensis, assembly GCF_006345805.1. NCBI lineage: Eukaryota > Metazoa > Mollusca > Cephalopoda > Octopoda > Octopodidae > Octopus > Octopus sinensis. The sequence goes on along the minus strand of NC_043019.1, from coordinate 23,984,019 downwards.
ATCAGCCACTTGCATATTAATTTGGAAACAGGTAATCGAATTGATCGAAGAGCTGAATCCTAATCCTCAGACAAAGGCGAACACCCACCACAACAAAATATTCGTCTAGATTGTAGATATTTGAAATGCGCTCATCATTAAAATTTCACATTTAAAAGCCATACCTTCAAACAAATTTCTTTATTACCCACAAGGGGCTAAACACAGAGAGGACAAACAAGGACAGACAAACGGATTAAGTCGAGTATATCGACCCCAGTGCGTAACTGGTACTTATTTAAAAGCCATACCTTCAAACAGTTAACAACCCGTTTCAGCTACTACAGAAGACAGAAAATTATTTAGTCTCTCATTGTTTCGCGTTCATATTGCTAAATCAATCAGATTTTAATAGATTATGTTTTAAATATTCCAAATAATACAGTTTTAATTTATTCCAATAACGTATTATATAATATTGTTATATTTGGGGACAGTCATGTTGCCAGTTTAGCCAATGAAAACACACGTACTATATATTTGGTGTTAATTTGCTTCAGCTACATTTTATATTAATCGTATTTTGTTCCAGAGTTACTTCGTCACACTTCTGTGACCTTATCAGTGGCTGAAATACGATTAATATAAAATAAAACTGAAACAAATTAACACCAAATATATAGTGCCTCTGTTTTCTTTGGATAAACTGGCAACATGACCATCCCCAAATTCAACAATATCTGTTTCGACACACGGTTTCACATCAAGAATCTTGCAAAACGAATATATAAACGTAAGTATTATATAATATTGTAATATATTATGTTTTAATCTAAAATGCTTTAATGTATTCCAAATTCATAGAGCATTATTATTTTTGAAGTATAACCATATTTGAGGGGGGAAACGATAGAATAATTCTTTCTATTTTCCATGATATCTGAAAACTCTAGCTTTTTGGAGATATGGCATCTAAAGAAGAAGTTTTGATAAGCTAATTAAATCTCAGAGAACTTCTGCAAAATATTCATGACCCAGACTCATTCAACGACCTCAACATGATCTTGTGTTGATCTCATATGTCTGTATAATACATACCAGGACGCTTGCCAGTGAAGATACCTCTTGGCAAAATGCTACAGACCGAAAGAACACATTGTAAACATAGATATATAGATAAGTAGGTAGGTAGGTAGGTAGGTAGGTTGGTATAGGTAGGTAGGTAGGTTGGTGGGTAGGTGGGTAGGTGGGTAGGTAGGTAGGTAGGTAGGTAGGTAGCAAGGTAGATAGGTAGGTAGGTAGGTAAGTAGGTGGGTAGGTGGGTAGGTAGGTAGGTAGGTAGGTTAGGTAGGTTGGTAGGTAGGTAGGTTGGTATAGGTAGGTAGGTAGGTTGGTGGGTAGGTGGGTAGGTAGGTAGGTAGGTAGGTAGGTAGGTAGGTAGGTAGCAAGGTAGATAGGTAGGTAGGTAGGTAGGTAGGTAGGTAGGTAAGTGGGTAGGTGGGTAGGTAGGTAGGTAGGTAGGTAGGTTGGTAGTTATAGAGAGGTAGGTAGGTAGTTAGGTAGGTAGGTAGGTAGGTAGGTTGGTAGGTAGGTAGGTAGGTTGGTAGGTAGGTAGGTATGTTTGTAGGTAGGTAGGTTGGTAGGTAGGTAGGTAGGTAGGTAGGTAGGTTGGTAGGTAGGTAAGTAGGTAGGTAGTATTTGTGGTAGGTAGGTAGGTAAGTAGGTAGGTAGGTAGGTTGGTAGGTATGTATGTAGGTAGGTAGGTAGGTAGGTAGGTAGGTTTGTAGGTAGGTAAGTAGGTAGGTAGGTAGGTAGGTAGGTAGGTAGGTAGGTAGGTTGGTTGTAGTAGGTAGGTAGGTAGGTAGGTAGGTAGGTAGGTAAGTAGGTATGTAGGTAGGTAGGTAGGTTGGTAGGTAGGTAAGTAGGTAGGTAGGTAGGTAAGTAGGTAGGTAGGTAGGTAGGTAGGTAGGTAGGTAGGTATAGGTAAGTAGGTAGGTAGGTAGGTAGGTAGGTAGGTTGGTAGGTAGGTAAGTAGGTAGGTTGGTAGGTAGGTAGGTAGGTAGGTAGGTAGGTATGTAGGTAGGTAGGTAGGTGGTAGTAGGTAGGTAGGTAGGTAGGTAGGTAGGTAGGTAGGTAGGTAGGTAGGTAGGTAGGTAGGTAGGTTGGTAGGTAGGTTGGTAGGTTGGCATGTAGGTGGGTAGGTAGGCAGGTAGGTAGGTAGGTAGATACAGGTTGGTCCTAAAACTTGTATACACTTTTTCAGAGCTAAGGACTCACTTAATTTTCTTTTCTTTTTAAAATTTAACCTGTTAGAAATATTGAAGGGACATAGAATAAGCTGTGAGCAAATGAAGCGTAACTAAAGAGTTGCTGAAACGTGACTTACGATCATTCGGATTAGAGATAAATTAGAAGCGGATGGAACTTTTCAGAATGTTCACAAGAAAGGCTCCAGAAGACTGCGGACATCGACGAGTGCTACAAACCCAAAAAGCTTAATAGAAACTTTTTGCCAGAGTTTAAGAAATCTGTGCAATAAGCGAGAAGTAAAATAGGAATTTAAAAATGATGCGTCTCTCGCATGTTAAAGCGCTATCATTGGAATAATTACATTCCAAGAATAGTTCATACTGTCAACGAAGATGATCTGAACCGAAGGGTGATAGTTTGCAATTGGTATTGGCAAGATGCGCAAACGATACACGTATTCCAACAAAGATTGTTAGGGATGAGGAGGGGGACATTTAAATGAATGGCTCAGTTAACCGTCACAATAGCATGTACAGAGAGACCGATTTACATCATGTTAACTCTACAGGTTTTGAAGTATAGGGAATATTATCAAAAGAATTCATCGGACCGTTCTGTTTTGATGGTAACACACACACACATACACACACACTCGTACGTACATACATACATACATACATACATAATGACGTGGAAACAAGACTGATTAAAGACTAATATCTATTTCTTTACTACCCACAAGGGGCTAAACACAGAGAGGACAAACAAGGACAGACAAACGGATTAAGTCGATTATATCGACCCCAGTGCGTAACTGGTACTTATTTAATCGATCCCGAAAGGATGAAAGGCAAAGTCGACCTTGGCGGAATTTGAACTCAGAACGTAACGGCAGACGAAATACCGCTAAGCATTTCGTCCGGCGCGCTAATGTTTCCGCCAGCTCACCGCCTTTAAAGACTAATATCGAGTGATATAATGTTCTGGATGCTGAAATATGACAAATGGATACTCGTAGTTTCTCGTTGGCCATTTTGGGACGATCAGGGAAAATGAGACGTTTCTGAAAAAAATATAATGAAAGTGTTTGTATATTCAGAAAATTTTTAAACAATAATATTGAAATACTTTAGTTCACCTGGTTGAAAATGCAAATAGTTTGGTGGGTAGAGTGAAAAATGGCATACCTGTACTTAAGCAAACATTATAGTGTTATATCAATAAATAATTAGGTGTGTGTATATGTGTGTGTGTGTGTGTGTGTGTGTGTGTGGTGTGTGTGTGTGTGTGTGTGTGTGTGTGTGTGCGCGTGCATGTGTGCGTACGTGCGTGCATGCTTGTGTGTGTTCAACAATTTTATATAGATTACTTTTGTCGACTTGTGACATTTGCTATTGTTGCAATAAATACCAACAAAATAAAACGGTTCCAAGCTGCTAAGTTTCATCTCCTCACAAACTCTATCAGATTAGGGCGCCACCAATGACAGCCTGTAAATGACGAACGCTTGTAGTAAGAGTAACTAGGTGTAAGGGAGGTAACTTATATATTTTTACCCTTTAGGGCAAGTTATCTTTCTTTTTTACATATTTAGCAGTGGGTGTCAACATTTCATAAATGTAAATGCTGCGTGTAAAATTTTAGCTTGGAGTCAAATATGTAATTAATAATATAGTAAGCTCGGCTTAGTTCATTTTTTCACTTTTATGCAGAATCTTCTGCTTCTTGATTTGAAAATGTCAGGTTACTCCCAACCCCAGCATGATAAAATATCAATGATATATATAGGTCGATTCCAGCAATTAAATATGTCTATCCTCCAATTAAAAATGTCTATCATAGAATCAACAGTCTATACATTTGCAGGGTGATAACTGGAACAGAATCAACTGTGAATCGCTACAATAACAACTAGGATAGAATCAGTTAACTTCAAATCCTACAGTGACACCTGGTGTAGATTCGACTGTCTGTCTACATAGTGATAATTGACTTTGGAAAAAATATTGAATAATTATCAACATAAAACTAAGACAATAAGAGATGAGCTCCGAACCAACTAACATGGCTATCCAGCTTTAGTTATTAAAGTCCATCCAGGCGATATACTACATTACAAGTGAAAAGTGGTGTCTGAGCAATCTTCACTTTCCATATCACTTTTCTCACTCGTCAGGATAATAGCAACAAAATAACTTCCGCCATTTGCTCCTCAGAAGGTATCTGCTGTCGAGTATTTTACCTGTCCGAACTCGCTTCAGTATTTAATAACATCACCGATCCGTACACTTCATAAAGAAATAAGCATTTCAAATACCATTCAGTTCTTTCTAAAGCAAACTTTAACCAAACTGCTACTGTCGCTTTTCGATCGTCAGGCCAGTCTAACCAATATTATGTACCACATGTCCAATACCTTCCATATCCAAAAGCACTTCAAATCAACCGATCTGATATAAGATAGTTTTATGGTAACTGATGTCTTTCACCCTAGAATCGAATCATATATATATATATATATATACATTATATTAAATTAGAGACAAAACCACTATTAAGCAAATCATACAATGAAAAACTTAAGTCATTGACTTAAGTTTTTCATTGTATGATTTGCTTAATAGCGGTTTTGTCTCTAATTTAATATAATATAATATTTTACTATAAAATTGGATTCAATCCTAAATCTGATTTTTCCCTGTAAGTTTGGATTTATTCCCTAATATTTTTTATACATACATATATATATATATATATATATATATATATATATATATATATATATATATATACATATATATATATATATATATTATATATATATATATATATATATATATATATATTATATATATATATAGAGAGAGAGAGAGAGAGAGAGAGAGAGAGGGACATTCATACAGACAGACAGGGACAAACAGAGATAGATAACTGGGAAAAAAACATGTATCTAACGTAAATGGCAATAGTAAAATTGATATAGCAGAAAGAGTTATGACTTCCAGTAACAACATTGCTTACATCGTAGGTCACGTGACAATAACAATTTCAAATGACGTCTCCAAACAATAACACCAAGCAAACACCTTACGACGTATTTCTCCACAATCAGCCACCAAAGTCCACTCAAATCAGATAGGAACACAAAACGAAAACTGTGCACCTTCAACCTTGACCAGGAATTTTAACCGTCCCTTTCATCATAAACACGCGCGTGCGCACGCACACTCGGTGATAACAAAGTATACAATTTGCAGGACAAGTAGAGAATCTGAAGTATTCACTGCATTCGTCTGCAATAATAGCAACACTGTCAAATCCCTAGAATCCGGAAGTTGAACCAAATGACACCAATTTTAAAGCGTACTGACACCAAAATAAAAAGAAGAAAAGCCTCGAGTAACATCACACAATCATCAACTACCTCAGCCTAGCCTCGTCGAACATTCGAGAAATGCTAATCCTTGAGCTCGCTAATCCCTGCATCTTCTCTCTAAACCCCCGTTTGTATTCAAACCATTAAACTCAACCACCGTATTTCTCCCCAATTTAAGAAACTAAAAGATTACGATAGCCTCAACGACCAAATTCTTGCATATGTATCATTGTCACCATCATCAACACCAACAAACCATTTGATTCCATTCCCTGCTCTCCACAAATAATACAAAAAGTACTCACCACCACTTTAAAATGGGAGGAAAATAACGCTGGCAGGGTTGACCAGTCCTCCCATCTACTTTATTTAACTTATAAATATATAAACAAACCTGCCCACAACTTCCCAAAACATACAGGCAGTCTCATACCACGATGGCAGCAACATCATATCTTCCTATCAATCTTCAGACATTGTTACACGACTATTCCAATTCTAGTAGAATCCTTTAGACATGGCTTCACGACAGACTTCAGGTACCACCCACCAAATCCAGTCTCCCTTATTACTAGAACTACCAAAGAATATTTAATACAACCAACCGTGACAGTCAACACCATAAATGTATTTCTTACACAGAAGAAAGGAATATTGGAAGTTACATACAACTCCTCCACAAAGTGTCACAATGCATCACAGGAGACAGCAACGTAATCAAAATGATGCACAATCATACTGCGAGCATTCACAGGTAAGTTATTTGACCCGCAGAAGGTAACTACAATATTGGAGAACAAGAAATGCATTAGATGGTTCATAAGTAGGCTACTTCAGTATTGGGGAGGCGCAATGGCCTAGTGGTTAGGGCAGTGGACTCTCGGTCATAGGATCGTGGTTTCGATTCCCAGACCGGGCGTTGTGAGTGTTTATTGAGCG
>NC_043019.1:23969975-23972475 GCF_006345805.1 Octopus sinensis | reverse complement strand
AATAAGTCCATAAGTCCTTGGGTGCAATCCTGCGTAAATCCATGTGGGTTAAATTCCTGTTAGTGTTTATACCATCAGAGAAAGAAAAGTGTAGTAGTTTTACATTTCGAGCATAGCTCTTCTTCGGAAACAGGAAAACAAGAAAGTCCAAGACGAAGGAAAATAAAATCGACAACGGTCACGAACGGTTACATTTCTGAAGTGACCGGAAGTAGCAGGAATGAAGAGAAAGTGCTTTCTGGGACAGGAGAGTGTGAAAATGGTGAGCATGTGTGTGTGTGCGTGTGTGTGTGCATGGTAGCGTGTGGTGCTGTGTATGCGTGCGGTGTGTGTGTGTGTGTGGCAACGTGTGTGCCGATCGGTTCACAGAACACCTACGAGACGTTCGACTATGTAAGAACACCCCCGTCGCCCGTCATTTTCGCTTGACCAACAACTCTACCTCAGATCTCACCGTCTTCGGCCTTGCCCTACACTATGGATCCACCATTTCTAGACTCCGCGTGGAACAGCGGTACATTTTCACTCTACGTACTCAAACTCCTTTCGGACTCAATACAACCCCCTCCTCTTTGTGATTTTCCCCACACGCCCTAAAAAAAAACACATTTTACTCAATCTTTTTTATTCGTTTATGTTCTATAATTTTTTTATAAATTATTTTTTAAATAATTTTTTCTTTCTTTTTCTTTTACAGATTCTATTTCTGTTAACGTTTTTCTTTTCTTCTGTTATTGATTTATTCACATTTATTGTTTTATTACTACAAATTTTTATCTTTCATTATTTATTTTTATTTTTCATAATTTTTACTTTTCACCATTTATTTGTATTATTTTTCACTATTTTTCATTAATTTTCACCATCTATTTGTATTATTTTTTATATTTTATATTCCTATGCCACACACCGCACACACTATACGCACATCCACACACGTACACACACACCACAGGTGCGCGCACACACACGCTCACACATACACACACACACACGTCCACCTACATAATACCCACACCCCTGGCTACACCAGCGCACCTACACACACTCCATCTCACCTCTGTCTCCCTCTTACGCACGAACACATACCTCCACACACACACAACCCTCTACGCACAACACTCCACACATACAACCCTTCACACATACAACACACACATACACACGCACACACATGTACAAAAACACGCACGTACTTACACTTCCACACACACTCACACGCACACAGACACACACACATATCCTCACAGTACACACACACGTATATATATATATACGTATATATATATATATAATATATATATATATATATATATATACAGTAACAGAGAGAGACACACGCACACACCCATACACATGTACACACACACACATATACACATTCCCATTCCGTCAACGCACACATGTCAACACATACACACACCCATCAATTCACATAGCCACACTCAACCATTCTTACACCATCTTCAGACTGCCTCTGACTTACTATTGACCCTTCCATCTGCGCACACATTCAAACATACACATACACACTACCACACCCACCTTTTCATACAACTGTTACTCTAGTTGCTGACATCTCAGAGCAACATTAGCACACACGCACACATCCTATCACACACACACAGAGTTAATACCACACACACACGTTGCCACACACACACACACACCACACGCATACACAGCACCACACGCTACCATGCACACACACGCACACACACATGCTCACCATTTTCACACTCTCCTGTCCCAGAAAACACTTTCTCTTCATTCCTGCTACTTCCGGTCACTTCAGAAATGTAACTGTTCGTGACCGTTGTCGATTTTTTTTTCCTTCGTCTTGGACTTTCTTGTTTTCCTGTTTCCGAAGAAGAGCTATGCTCGAAATGTAAAACTACTACACTTTTCCATCTCTGAGCGTCTTATTAATACATTGCTTGTGCTAAGTCCACATGTCTTTGTTGTTTTTTTCTTTTCCTTTTCTCTGTTTTTGTAATTGACTACATTTTTTTTTCGGGATTAAATAAAAAGACAACAAACGGAAAATATGACGTACCTACATATATGACTTAAAAATGTGTAGCAAATAAACAAACGAACATGTACTAAATACACAGACGGACAGAAAACATAGGTCACCAATTTTTCATTAGTTATCGGACAGAGGAGTCAAACGCAATTTCAACCATTATCGAAACTACTGCTTCCACTCTGGAGGCACCGACAAGAAACTTGCCGGGAATGGGACGTAAACATAACAAAAAGGAAACGGGCTCGAGACGAGACCATTAGTGGACAGACGGGGGATAAAACAATAAACAGAATAAAGGCTTAGGGCCACACGAAGACAACAATTAATAATGGTAATAGATATGCAACGTGTGTATATATATATATATATATATATATATATATATATATATATAGCATAAATTAATAAATAAATAAAACACATACATATATGTACGTACCTACCTCTACATGTATATATACATGCATA
>NC_043019.1:23949975-23962475 GCF_006345805.1 Octopus sinensis | reverse complement strand
GTCGCGACAATGGAATTTACCATGCTACGCCAGACTTCACTGTCCATCATAGCATTACGGAGGTCCTGTTGCTGGATGCCTGTATCCCTGGAGATTACATCAGGGTAGGAGAGTGTGCACCCTCTGGTATCGCGAGTAAATGGCTTCCAGAGGAGAAGAGTAGAAATTGCCTCGTTTTCAGCTCTACAACAATGTCCAGCAAACTGGACTCTCCTACCTTTCACAAGAGATGACAACATAAAGAAATGATGGTAATAATCAGACACTTCAGTGGATATTACCACCATCAGACAATTATGAGGCAGATTGTCCTCAACTTGAGATTCATTCTCCTGTTTGACATATCGCATAAGTTTCTTTTTCCTGATGTTTCAAGCGAATCGAATCGAGTCCGAAGAAAAACCTAGTATGATTAGCCATCGCTAAATATTCGTTTGCGTCTCTGCTTTCTGTTCTTTTTGTTATGTCTCACCTTCTGAAGTAGCCAACTGCAAATAGTGACTTCATCTACTGACGTCGTACACAAAGGCACTGCATTCGAGTGCTCCAGCTGAAACTATACATCTCTCTATTTCTACAATTAAGGTTTTGATTATTAAATTTGTATCCTACATGTAGCCTTTCTCCATAACAATCGAAAATAATCATTACAAAATTACGCAGAACGTTGACAAAACCGATTGTAACTATGAAAAATCCTGCCAAAGGTTTAGTTCTGTCGTTAAGAAGTCCACTTCCCAATCATGAGTCCCTGAGTTCGCTCACGAGTCAGGCATTTTGGGGTATGGTTCTTTACCACTGCCTTGGATCAACCGAGTCTTATACGAGAAAATGTATAAATGGAAACTGTAAAGAAGCTCTTCCGATGGATTATGTCAGTAATATATAGGTGCAGCCTTGTCACACTACATCACACTGTTTACACCTATCTGTGAAATGTTCTACGACGATGCTTAGTCAACGAGCAGACAGCTCAAATAACTGAACGCTCATCGTCTACATCGACTGAGATCCATATTTTAAAGCTTTTATACCAATAATTCTTCGCTTAAACATTATTCTTTATTCAATTTATTGTTTTCAAGAACATTCATGTCGATAATTAATTTTAAAAGAAAAAGGTGATAAAGAATAAAACTTTGTGTTGTATTGAAATGATTGTTATTTTATTCTTAACAAAGCCATAATTGGAAAATATCAAATTTGGAATTTGTTCTTATACCGATTCAATGGTATCTATAGAAATATATAACTTAGTAAAAATAATATCACAGCACAATTGAGAGTAAGAAGCAATGCTGTAAATACTACAGCAATCTAAAACTTATATATATATATATATATATATATATATATATATATATATATGTGTGTGTGTGTGTCTGTGTGTGTGTATATATATATATATATATATATATATATATATATATATGTATATGTATATATATGTAAATATATATATATATTATATATATATATATTATATATATATATATATAATATATATATATGTATGTATGTATTTATATATATGTATATATATAAGGGGGTACCCAAAAGTAACCGGAAACGTTCTCTGTGGGACAAGCCCATAGTAGTTCAGGCTTCTGCCGTTAGAAATCACTTGATGCAACCCTCAGGCATCAGTGTGCTGACTGGCATCGTCGAGTGTAGGCCTACTGTCACGTGTTGCGTCTTTGTTTTGCAGTGTTTCTCCCCTGTTCGTCGATTTTTGCGATGCCTGAAACAAAGGAACGGCGTGGTTCCGTGAAATTCTGTTTTCTGCTGGGGAAAATGGCTGCTGAAACAGTTGTCATGCTTCAAACAGTTTACAAGGTCGCTAAGATGAGCAAAAGACAAGAAGTTTACGAGTGGTTTTCCCGCTTTAGGAATGGTCACTTGTCGCTTGAAGACTAACCTCGTTCAGGGCGTCCGTCCACCTCCCGAACGAATGAAATCATGAAAATTCGTGAACTGATCTTGGAGGACCGTCACAGAACAATTGACGAACTTTTTGATAGGACCGGTGTGTCCTGGAGCTCCTGCCAACGAATTCTAAGCGAGAAATTGCGAATGAACATAGTTGCAGTAATATTTGTGCCTTGCTTGCTCAAGGAAGATCAAAAGCTGAAAGAACAGCTGGAAATTGATCCGGACCTTTTATCGAAGGTCACCACTAGTGACGAAAGCCTGTGCTACGGAATTTGCAAATGTGGAAGAGGCGAGGGAAGAAATGACGGAGTCGTTAAAAGGCATCACATTGCAACAGTTCCAGGACTGCTTCGAACAGTGAAAAACGTGTCTGGACCGATGCATTGCTTCAAATGGAGAATTCCTTGAAGGCGATAAAAGTGTAAACATGTAAAACTAAGTGAATAAAATATGTATTTCTTTATTGCCCACAGGGGCTAAACATAGAGCGGACAAACAAGGACAGACAAGGGGATTAAGTCGATTACATCAGTGGAATTTGATCACACAGAATGTAACGGCAGACGAAATACTCACAAGGATTTCGCCCGGCGTCCTAATGATTCTTTTCTACTCTAGGCACAAGGTCCGAAATTTTGGGGGAGGGGGGGCCAGTCGATTAGATCGCCCCCAGTTCGCAACTGATACTTAATTTATCTACCCCGAAAGGATGAAAGGCAAAGTCTACCTCGGTGGAATTTGAACGTAAAGACGGACGAAATACCGCTAAGCATTTCGCTCGGCGTACTAACGTTTCTGCCAGCTCGCCACCCTTGTGAATAAAATAATATTGCAAAATTTCGGTTTTTTTTTGGGGGGGGGGTACCCCCGAGTACATATATATATATATATATATAGTGTGTGTGTGTGTGTGGTGTGGTAAGTAGCTTCCTTACCAGCATCATGGTTTCGGGTTCAGTCCTACTGCGTGGTACCTTGGGCAAGAGTCTTCTACTAGAGCCTCGGACCGACCAAAGTCTTGTGAGGGGATTTGGTAGACGGAAACTGAAAGAAGCCCATCGTATATATATATATATATATATATATATATATATATATACATATATGTATTTGTGTGTGTGTGTGGTGTGTATGCTTGTTTGTCACCCACCCCCACCATTGCTTGACAACCGAAGCTGGTGCATTTACGTCCCCGTAAATTAGCGGTTCAGCAAAAGAAATCGATAGAATAAGTACTCGGCTTACAAAGAATCAGTCCTAGGGGTCAATTTGCTCGATTAAAGGCGGTGCTCCAGCATGGCCGCAGTCAAATGACTGAAACAAGTAAAAGTGTAAAAGAGTGTACACACACACACATACATAAAGAATATGAGGGTTTAGTTCACTGGTGATCTAACCGAATAAGTACGCTAGGTGTTACAATTGGTCATCCGTTAGGTTCCAAGTTCACAGCTGAGGCTTCCTCAAATACTTTCTCTCTCTGGACTGTGGCCACCTGTACATGGACATTATCTTTCAGGTCTTACAATCCATGTCTCAGAATGTCGTATTCGAGAGACTGCCCATGTGCTTACTAAAGAGATGCTTTTTTCTTCTATTTTCTTCTATTTTCTTCTATTCAGTTTTGTGCTGAGCACTCTTTTTACTCTCTTGAGGTATTCATTTCCCATCTTTTCCTTCATTTTTTAACTGATGAGTCCATCCGCCTGCAATACACCAGGCCACTTGTTGCTGTTACCCTATTCATTGCTTGGGTTGCTATCTCGATTGGGAGTTTAATCCCTTCTTTCTTGGATATTTGACAAATAATCTTAAGGTGTCCATAAACAAGTTTATTTTCTCGCCACTGTTAAATTCGTAGCACGATTTAGCCTCCCTCAATATCAGTGTAAGAGGAGTAAGAGCAACCACGAATAGCAGCTCTTCCGTTCAAACGTCAAAGTCATTTGAATACTGTCCTCTTCCTTAAACCACTGGTTGTGCCCTCCTCCTCCTTCCCTATTCCTCAACTGGGCTCATCATTATCCACTTGAATTGATTCTGTTGTAACTTAGGGCTTAGCTTTAAACCTTTGCTTTTATTTGGAATGAAATTTCAATTTTGCACAGTTCTACCCCATCACTATAACTGATTATCTCGAGTTTTATCATGTAAATAGTTAATTCTTTTTAACTCACATAAATTGTTATCGACACCATAACAATTAACAGATGCCATCGAGATTTATGTAAATATGAGGTAAAATGCAATAGCAGGGTTGCGGCCTACATGGCGTGTTAAACGATTAGCTGGAGTTGAAATATATATATGTAGTTCAGTGAGAGAAATGGGAGCACACCAAAATCTATTCAGCTTCATCAGTCCACCATGTAATCTTAAATCCTGTTAAGGTTGACTTCACCTTTCATACGTCCCAGCTCGACCAAATATATTCGAGTCACGAGAGATGGTCATGGGATCTCGTTATGAAATGTAATTTTTCAAATGCAACAATATTTAATTCACATTACCCGGACGACATTCCGACTGAAAACCATTTCTGCGGAGGACCATTTTAAATGGGGATCTTCTCAATATTTTAAATAGGGATCTTCTCAATGTGTTGTATGAAACTATAACGACAACGGTCATGGCTTCCAGTAACCTTCAGCGAGAAATAGGCAGACACTGAAAGCCATCATTTACACACATACATACACACACATACACACACACACACACACACACACACTGTATGAGTGTATCTGTGTTTGTATCTATATTAAATATATATGTATATATATGCATATATATATATACACACACATGCATATATATGTATGTATGTGTGTGTGCGTGCGTGTCTGCGTGTGTATATATACATGTGTGTGTGTGTATGTGTGTGTGTGTGTGTGTGTGTGTGTGTGTGTGTAGATATATAAATATATATGCCAGATTTATCGTTCGACCTGACGAAAGACAGGTCACGTTCAACCCTACACATATCCGCTGGAGTAGAATTGTTTCATCGCCTTTTCATTTATTCATTTTGCAACTTTTATTTATTATTGTAAGTTTGTCATTCTGCATACACTATTCAGACTCACTTTATTTTATTCATCCTCACAGTTAATCACACGGACACACACGTACACGTACACACACTCACACACGCACGCACACACACACACACACACACACACACGCACACACACACATTTGTATATATGTATATATGTGTGCGTGAGTGTATATATATATATGTATGTATGCATACATCCATATGTGCATCTCTCTCTCTATATATATATATGTATGTATATGTATTAAACATATACATGTATATGTATATGTATGTATATGTATTAAATATGTATATGCATATGTGCATTCATGCCTTCAGCTACAACTCAATATAAATTACATTTGTGTATGAATGCATATATATGTGCATGCCTTTGTATAACCCCCGTTTTATACACACACACACATATGTACAAAGGTATTTATTTAAGCACACACACACACACAAGTACGCTGTCGTTGAAAGATGGAGAGACGAAGCACAAGCATTTTGTTTGTCAAATTTCCGAGGCAGCTCGTGTCGCAAAGCACGCGCTTGTTTCATCACAGCTGTGCACCTGTTGACTATGAAAGACATCCGTCGCCGATGCACTATTAATATTGCAATGACACTACTATTTGCAAAAGCTTACACAGGAACAGACTTTCAATCGCGTTAATAATACTTTGCATCTGTTATCAGGGATTCATTCTTACAATAAAGCGAATAAATTAAATGTGATAATGAAAATTAAAATTTGCCTAAATAAAATTTGTCTAACCTCAATATTTTGTTAACCTAATTACATTGTTAAATTGACGTCTTTTTTCTAATTACAGAAACAGTGAATTAATTTGATTAACATATATACTCATATCCAAACAAATTTACCTATATAAATAAATGTATTTAAGGTATCTCTATATATATAAACGGTAAAATGTCTGCGTGTGTGTCCTTTATACAAATCCACAATTTTTCAGTTAGAGGGCTCGCACTTTCTATGGTCATTCAAAACCATCCAAGAGTGGTCGTGCACATCTTTACATTTCCCCAGTCACCCCGCAAAGCCATTAAAAAATTAATAGAAGTGACTTTTTTGTGAATTATCTATCCAAAACCCAATCAAAATGCCCGAAACTTGATACACTAATTGAATGCCAGCTAGCTGTATGTGATTGGTCGCAGATTTGGACAGTACTTGCGTGTGTGTGCGCACGCACGCAGCTGTATATGCATGCACTAGCACTATGACCCGGTGTTGCCGGGTCATAGTACTAGTCAGATATTAATCAATTTGGCAAAATATGGTCAATACAATCCGAAAATTAATCCAATGACAATAACTATTAAAAGAAAACGTGATTGAAGTTTATAATTTAATTATAATATGATGTCGGCAACTTTGTGGAAATTAACTTCGTTCAACTGATTTATTATTGGTGCTCCCTGGTTAAAGACTCGAGGATTCACAAATATGGAAGACACAATCGAAAGATATTTCATAGTGAATTCATGCCGTATTCAGGCTTTCTTTCTCCTTCTTTGGTAGTCTTTTTGTTGATCAGAAATTTATGCCTACAGCCTTTTCAGTATCACTTCTATTCTTCTGGAAATATTTATGGTTTTGTAAACCGCAAAAGGGATGATTATGAAACTGTGTTGGATTTAGCTCTAAGTAGTTGTCATCAGTTCTGCCAATATCTCATTAGACTTCCCGATTAGTATTTTATGTGCTTCTGCAAATGTAAGGAGAAGTTTGGGTGTTCGAGTGACATCTGGTTGCTTGTATTCTGCAGCATCTGGACTACTCGTTTCGCTGTTATGATCAATATGATTCGTCAGATGACGGGATTGTTGTTTTAAATAATCTATCAAGTCTCTTACTGTTAGTCCTGCGTTGACTTCTAATTAATTTTTACGTAGTTCTTCATAACAAAATTGGATTGAAATTAAACGGCTTGTATTTAAAAAAAAAAAAATTACTAACACTTGCCAAACCGCTACGTTACGGAGATGTAAACAAACAAACACAGGTTACCAAGTTGTGGTGGAACAAATACATTTATATATATATATATATAAATATGACTGTGTTTTGTCAGTTTCCAATCTGAAACCATGTGATTGGGAAGCAGGCTTCTTGCCCCACAGCCATGTAGGTTTATTGAGGGGCAACATCACATAAAGTAACAACAGTTGAAAATGAACGACAGGGAAAAGAAGAAAAAGCAAATATTTTACAGTAACACACAAACACACTGAAAGGGAAAATGAGATTATTATTATTACTATTAAGGGCTCGAAAAGATACAAAACAAACACACATGTTCATCAAGAGACTTACGAATTCGTGTGATGTGGGATGCACAAAGCATATAAAAATTAGGTGGAAGAGATACAAAGTGAGAACAAGTTAAATATTTATTAAAATACAGAATCAATAATACAGAAATGCAACATTATAACGGAATAATTAAAGCGAATTAAAGCAATATTTATCATTAAACAAATCATATTTTTACGTGTTATTACATGAAAAAATATCTAGGGTTCTCGACTGGAAGTGGCCAGTTGGGCTAAAGTACCCCACATCTCTACCCTTTCACCATTATACGTTCTCCAGCCTCAAAAATTTCAAGGTGTCAAATGTCACTTTTGCGTGGATACAAGGTACATCTATTTTAGCTCATAGTAGAATATTTCTAGTATTTTGACCAATCTTGTCTATCGAATATCCCCTTTATTCCAATGCATCACCGGAACACTCCTTGCGCCACAGATATGTGATAGATCTTGTTTTGATTTTCAAAAGGGGTTTAATTCTCAATTAAACTTCCTCCTCATCATAGACTTCATTTTAATCCTTAGAAGAAGAATCAATACTAGAGGAATTGCTGGTGGGGACACCGTATTTCGTTATGCAACCATAATATACTATAGCAAGTATATTAAAGGCTTTGTAAGTCAATGCTGTGTTAGCAATGCTATTCAATCACTTGTTAAAGTGTATCTCTACAGGTTTTTTTCTACAGAAATTAGAGCCAGCACTGGTTTGTTACGATGTTTCGTACACGAATAAGTCTTAATGTAAGCAATACAAGCGAAGATAGAAAATAGAAGATCCCATTGTTTACATTAGACTTATTCGCGTGCAAAAGGTCGTAACAAATCAGTGCTGGCTCTAATTTCCATTCTATATAAAATCTGTAGAGATAACTTTAAAAAGAAAATATTATAATTCTGAAGAGTGACGGCATTGCTATTTCGCGGACAGTGATGCTTTTCAGCCCTCTTTGTTGTTCGCCTTTTAAAGGCCTTCTTTTTTTTCTTTATTACTTTTCTTTCAATGACTTTTGGTTGGAAACTTTTTTCTACAACCATTGTTTTACCTTCGTTACAAGACGATGGAGTGATGATGCTATTTCGCTATAGGTAGAGAGGTGCCGCTCACTTGTTTCCAGGTCCTCTTCCACCAATTTCGAAACCATGAATGATGATACCCTAAAAACTGGGGCCAGTTAATCTTGTTATTGCATCGACTGTTTTCACATGATTTCTTCTCTCCTCTCATTTTCTAACCTTTCCTGTTTTTCAAAAGGTTTTGCACTTTCAGTTTCATGCTATTAGTCCAGTAGAGGCTTTGAGATTCGAAGGTCACTAGGACTTAAAAATCTATTCTATCCCTCCCGGTCACATTGCCTCTCTACGTCCCTGCTATAATCTCTCGTCCATACTCTGATAGAAATTCCACGACCAGCTACAGCACCGCATTGTTTTCCCTTGCCCTTGATCGTTACTCTTACATTTCTCTGGAAGCAACTATTTCTATTTCAACTTGTCAGTAATTCGTTTAGGACGTCTACCAGCTGGTGTTTGTACCAAAGATAGAAACGCTAGCCATCTACTGTAAACACACCTATGTTATTTTGCTCCTTGCTCCCCACCCCTTACACGACACCCCCGGTGATTGGGAGGGGGCACAGAAAGACCTTTTACTAGTAACTTTGTCCAGCCATTTTACTGAGACTTTTACAAATCAGAAACCAGTCTGTGCAATTGACAGATGCACAACAGGCTACTTTCACGTTGTCACTGTATACTTTCTATAATTGTCTCTGTATAAGTTTTTTGTTGTTGTTGTTGCTCTTACTGTTTTCGCTCAGAATATTTATTAAACTGTTCAAAATTATTCCTTTTTCTATTAAATATTCATTAAAATATTCATTAGTTTTTCTTTTAGTTATAATCTTGTAGTCACCCATTTCGTTGTGTGATTTGGTTTGTTTCATTCGATGTTATTATTTGCGTAGCGTAGATGTCAAGTTAATATAATATCGTAAAAATATCACCAAAATGGCGAAAAGCATCATATGAAGTGCGCAATGACAAACCCTCCTCCATTTTGTCTATCCATGGAGCTCAGATGCAGAAATGCACAACAAAGTAAAATCCTTATTGGTACGTACTCCGAAAGCAAAAAAAAACAAAAAAAAAAAAGACATTCGTTTGGTAATACTTCAAGTAGGCCTTGGAACAAAAAGAAGATCTGAGATTTTGGAGGAAGGCAATAATTGGTAGTATCGATGACAGCATTTGGATGATTCTTTAGACTCTGGGCAAATAAAAAGCAACATTGAACATCATAACCTCAAGACAAATAACTTATATGATATCAACAATATAAATACACCGGAAACTCCCGAAAATGTCATCAGATGACCATTGAGTTTCATTACAGGATACAACAGTCGTATTTTCAGAAAGCTCCAGGTGTTCAATTCTTTCCCTAAAACAGGAAAAAGGTAGAGATTAATGGCGATAATTCATGTTGAAGACGTTAAGTGTCAATTGTATAACTTTCTCCTCAGCCCATACCAGCCCTCCCCAGCAATTTGTTATAATCAGAGGAGGGGTGGCTCCAACAACTTACAGATTCCCCAACGACAAACATAAAAGCACGACCACGACTTCCACTTGTTAGAGAAGAAGCAGAAAGCGAAAGAAACATGATTGAGAATGTATACAAACATGAATATATGAGTAGACTTAACCTATAAGCATATCCTTACATATGTTCATACATCTGATAGGTAGATAGATAGATAGATAGATAGATAGATAGATAGATAGATAGATAGATAGATAGATAGATAGATAGATAGATAGATAGATAGATAGAAGAGAGACAGAGGGAGGAAGAGAGAAGAAAGTCAGAGACACACAAAGATGAAGTTGAACACGAACTTCCGGGCCCGACCAGCTTAAACTGGCACAAACATATATACATATATATATATATATATATATATATAGATATATATATATATATATATATATAATATAATATATATATAATATATATATATATATATATATATATATATATATTATATATATATATATATATATATATATATACATATATATATATATATTATTATATATATATGCGCCTGTACTTAATTATGATGTGTGTACGTTTATACATATTATTATATGTGTATGTATGTATACTTATATATATACCCGCATTTTATCCAAGTACCCGAAGGACCCAACACACAAATGCAGAAGTACATCCTCATAATAGAACATCCCCAGCACTAAATAGGAAATATACGTAGAAGGCAGTCATACCCCAATACCCACAGTTTATATTTACACAGGTAAGTCGTTTGTAGACGTATATATATATATATATATATGTTGTGTGTGTGTGTGTATATATGTGTGTGTATAACATATAACAACACATATATATATGTGTATATATATATATATATATATATATATATATATATATATATATATAAACATTCCAGCGTGAATGATGTTTATAAGTCATTTAAGAACACACAAAAAAAATAATAACCGTTAGATTCACTTTAACATTTAAATTTAAGCTGTGTCAAAATATTTTCGTCGCTTCGAAACCGCGACCTGCTTGCGTACGGTACGAAGTTTTGTCGCGGTTTCGAAGCGACGAAAATATTTTGACACAGCTTAAATTTCAATGCTAAAGTGAATCTAACGGTTATTTCTTTTTTTTTGTGTTCTTAAATGACTTATAAATATCTTGTTTATATATATATATATATATATATGTGTG
Source organism: Octopus sinensis (assembly GCF_006345805.1). Lineage (NCBI taxonomy): Eukaryota > Metazoa > Mollusca > Cephalopoda > Octopoda > Octopodidae > Octopus > Octopus sinensis. The sequence continues at coordinate 23,951,388 of NC_043019.1, read as the reverse complement.
TGTGTGTGTGTGTGTGTGTGTGTGTGTGTACGTATGTACGTACGTATGTATGTATGTATGTATGTATGTATGTATGTATGTATGTATGTATGCATGCATGTATATACGTAGGCAAATGGATAAGTAAACAGATAAATAGATAGATAGGTAGATAGGTAATACGAACAGACAAGCGCACACACACAAGAGACAAAGCACACGCTCAAATACCAAATACCGCCACATACACAAACACACAAACATGAACTCCACACATGAATATGCAGACGTACACACACGCATACATATATATATATATATATATATATATATATATATATATATATATATATATATATATATGCATGCACACACAGACATGCATAATACTACATACATACATACATACATACATACATACATACATACATACATACATACATGCATATGCGTATACACATACACAGTGTCGCACACACATACTCACAAACAAACAAACAAAAAGAACACAGCTCGGATAACGGACAGAATCAAAGACTATTCAAAAGTTTGCAAGACGCAACAAAAGTTTTAGAAAAAATAAATAAGTAAATGAGGGGAAATCGAACCAGTGAGTGTGTTAAATAAAGCACTGAAAGAGAATGACTCTCTCCTGACACAATAAAATATGCTTCAACGCAGGAATTCGCATAAAGAATCTTGCAAACCAAATCAAAAAACGAAATGTGTGTGTATGTTTATGAATTTGTGTTGCAAGATTACTGTTGTGAAACCATGAGTTGAAACATGTTTTAATATTTCGGGACTGTCATTTTGTTTTTGCCAAATAAATAAATTTATGTGTATGTATGTATATAGATATGTGTATATATATAGGCGCTGGAGTGGCTGTGTGGTAAGTAGTTTGCTTACCAACCACGTGGTTCCGAGTTCAGTCTCACTGCATGGTACCTTGGGCAAGTGTCTTCTACTATAGCCTCGGGCCGACCAAAGCTTTGTGAGTGGATTTGGTAGACGGAAACTGAAAGAAGCTCGTCGTATATATGTGTGTGTTTGTGTATGTGGGGGGGGGTGATTGTGTGCGTATTTGAGTGCGTGCCTTTGTCTCCTTGTGTGTGTTTCCGTCCCCGTAATCTAGCGGCTCGGCAAACAAAACGGATAGAATAAATACTAGGCTTACAAAGAACAAGGGTCGATTTGCTTGACTAAAGGCGTGCCCCAGCATGGCCGCATTCAAATGACCGAAACAACGGAGGCTGGAATAATGGATAGGACCTAAATAAAGCTGCTCTCCCATTATGCGGCCACCGTCAAGTTGTACCGATATAATGTAGGATAAATATAATAATAGTAACAATAATCTTAGCATGAAATTTATACACATTTTAATGCATCGTTGCGCACGTTATGGAAACGCGCGTAGCGATGCATTAA
>NC_043019.1:23893427-23945927 GCF_006345805.1 Octopus sinensis | reverse complement strand
TGGGCGTTGTGAGTGTTTATTGAGCGAAAACACCTAAAACCTCCACGAGGCTCCGGCAGGGGGTGGTGATCCCTGCTGTACTCTTCCACCACTCTTTCTTCTGTTGGCCTGCTGTTGGCGTCATTCGAAGCTAAAACAATGCAAACGCATTGTGACTAGTGATGTGTAGCAACATCTGATGGTCTGGTCGGTCACGTGATCGCATATTTTTATATATTCACAGAGAAAGATAAATGTAGGTTTAGATACATTAAAGGGTGACATGGAGCTAGAAATCGCATGTAGTAAAAGAATTTTGGAATTTTTCTTTACCATTTTATATCGCTACATTTTCTTTTCCAGAAATTCACTGACTCAATTCGTAGAAATTGCGTTTTATAACCAACAGCGACTACTTTATCATTAAATTATTTCTTTTCGTGTGAAATAAATAGATAAATAAATAAATAAAAATAAATATATAAAAAAAAATATTTTTCAAAAATGCCTAAGTTTTTGGCAACTCAAACAGGTGCCCCCAGTTAATTCAGCCTTACTGAACTCAGTGTTTATTTAATCCTTCAACTATTTATTTACATGTTCAGTAAATCCCGCACCTCCTTCCACAGCTACACCCACAAACACATACACACACACACACACACACACACACCACACACACGTACACATAGATATCCAGGCTGAGGCTACCTAAGTAGTTGAAGTGATCGCTAAACGGGAGCGAGGGCTTTCATGTTTATACGTTTATATGTTGATGAGGCTAAGAGTTTAGGAAGTGAAGAGAGAGACAGAGAGCGTGTATGTGCGTGCGTGCGTGTGTGTGTGTGTGTGGATGTGTGTGCCTGTGCACGTGTGTGTGTGTGTGTGTATGTTTATGTGCAGACGTATGTTATTGAGAAAAACACAGAAAATGAGCGAAACACATTAGATGAGAAGGGGCTGGATATGTCAACTGATAAAACGGCCCTTCTTTCTGGTTTGAAATGCGTGGGTGTAAGTCTCACAAGAAATCATGCTTTTTCACTAAGGTCACTATACTTGCATTATACACACACATATGCATGAATGTATACATATATATATATATATATATATATATATATATATATGGATGTATATAGTTATGTATACATTATAAAGGGAACACGCACAAACACACACACCACGCATGAGCATATATATATATATATCATCTATATATATATTCATATATATATACATATACATATATATACATATAATATACATATATATATACATATACATATATATATAATATATACATATACATATATACATATATATATATATATATATATATATATTATTATATATATATATAATTAATAATAATATATTAGAGAGTAAATCCATTATATATATATATATATATATATATATATATATATATAGTTTAGAATTTATATATATATATATATATATTATATATATATATATTATATATATATATATATATATATATATATATATACGCACACATATTATGTATATATATATAGAAAGAGGGGGGCGGGAGAGAGAGGACACCTCGCGCGTGCACGTAGGTGAGAGCGAGAAAAGGAGGGTAGGGGGGGAGATCGTGCTTATATGAATATTTCTGCAAACACGAATATATGTTTGTGAGTGAATGTAAGCCATAACGCATAGACTCCAGATGGTTGTGTATGAGCTGACACTGCTCCACAGCTCAGGACGGATGGCTCTGGCATCGAAGCCTACGCTTCACACATCTCCTATATACATCACTTCAAACTAGGAAGATAACAATATATATACTGATGTGTGTGTGCGTGCGTCCAGACTAAATAATTTTGCTGGAGATAAAAGTTGACGTCCTTAAGAAGCTAAATTAAACGAAGCGATGCATTGATCAGCGATCAAACGATTGACGTTTAGAGTTTTATTAGGATCCTCATCAAAAACATTCACAGCAAACACACACATATTCTACTACAGATATGTGTATGCCTGTGTGTGCGTGTGTTTTTATGCTTATGTGTGTATACATTTATATATATTTATTAACGTATACATATTAGTATATATATATATATATATATATATATATATATATATATAGAATAAATGAAAAAAATGGAGTCGAACGAAGATTTTAACAAAGTTCCTTTACTTTCGACATATGTTTCGAAGACTGCATACTCTTAATTCCGAAGGAATGAAGGTTGCATTATGCCGTCTTCTCATCAGGAAATACAAGGAACCTCTATCAGCCTCAAGACGAACAAAAGCTTCTTAATGACTGCCTACATGGTTTCCACATTAATATAAAAGAAACACACAAATTTCCACACACGAACACGGGGTTCTGCCCTTGGCATGTAGCTTCAACCGTGTTTTACGGACGTGAATTTGCTACCTCACCCAGGTATCGATTAACCGAATTATCCATACTAGGATAATTCGTTCACCTACTTATATATATATATGTATATATATATAATATATATATATATATATATATATATATATATATATATATATATATATATATATATATATATATATATATATATATATATATATATATATATATATATAAACAACTTATAATAAGGGCAAACGAAAAAATTTCAAAATGAGCCCTTCAAATTACTGCAACGCTTATAAATTAAACAGTTCTGCCCTTCAAATTACTACAATACTTACAAATTAAACGGTTCTTCCAGATCCCCTGATTAAAACATTGATTTTCCCCAAGAAAAGTCCTATGATTGCGAGTTCCTGTGTAAGTTGAATTTCGGCGTGCATACAATATTTAAAATTATATTGCAAGCGCCCTATCTTTTTAACAGGGTTTAAAAAGTACAAATGTAGAAATAAAGTGTTTACTACAATTTATTAAAACTAACAATAAAATGTGTTCTTTTATTTATTATTTTCACGTTTATCCCTTGAATATGGAAGATCTGAAACATAACTTGCCGCCCTCATCGCGCGAAGCCTCAGGTGTATACTCGAGGACTTCCATCCGACTTTGCTGTTCCCTACAGATTTTTGTACTTATTAAGTATATCGTTTTACCATTTATTGTGTGTTGTTTTCTAGAGGCTTCTAGATCAATACTTAACGTTGTATACTGGAATCCTGATATGCAAGTAAATCCCATTCGCCCACAGATAAAAATTTCCAAACTCATCTTTCAATATTTTTGTGGTTCATTGCACGGACTACAACGAAAGCACAACGAAGATTTACGAAAGATATCATTCTTACGAGGCGCGTTTTAATCAAGCTAGATATAAAAACAATAAACGAGAGAAATTTTTCCTGAGAAAGATATTGTTATCAATATGTTGATAACATGGAGAAATAGAGTGAAATATCAAAAAATTAAAAACTAGCTGAATATGTATTTCGAATCATAAAATATATTTGAGAGAAAATGTCTTCAAACGGTTCCAGTTGTGTCCAAAGAGGTCAATCAACTGCCGTCAGATGAATAGGCACCATTTATTTTAACAGTTTTCTCTTCGATATTTGTCCAAAAGAACTTGAAGTATATCAGAATATCTGCGCTGTATGTTGCAATGGCTGAGAAGGGAGCCACTATACTGTCGTTGAACCTGTTAGAAAAAATGTAGTCATATCTATTTATATACCTATATGTATGTATGTATGTGTATATATATATATATGTATGTATGTATGTATGTATGTATGTATGTATGCCTGTATGTATATGTATATATATATATATATATATATATATATAATAGCACAAACATATACAAACAGACAGACAGATAAACAGACAGACAGACATACAGACATACAGACAGACAGACAGACAGACAGACAGACAGATAGATAGATAGATAGATAGATAGATAGATAGATAGATAGATAGACAGACAGACAGACAGACAGACACACAGATAATCAGTTAGTTGTCCTAAAAAGAGAAGTAACAGCACACTATAGATATAGAGCAGTTATATTTTTAGATAGCCAAGCAATATATTACTGGTTATGACACTTGACTATATTGTCTAGTGGCAGTATTCGGCGCGAAACCGACGGTAACATTCAGACTAGTTACAATCAGGAATAAATTATATATACCAATATAATCCCTGTTTGGAATGCTTTTGGTTGTAGGTCATCTCAGTAAGAGCTGGTGTGAGGATAAACAAGAACAACTGTGTAGCCACAAGTGTTTGCTTAATCAAGTTTCCTCTTTAATTGTTTCGTTTTGTTTTTTTCTGTTGGGTCTTCAGTGTTAACAGAATTGAAACGTTTCACAATGGCTATAGTGTCTCCCAGTATCTGATACAATACTATATTGTACAATGCCTACTACTACAACTATGTCGCAGCTATGACATCAAAATATATGCGTCGGGCTGTACATTGTTTCACTTGTGTGTAAATGTTAGTTTGACAAGGCTTGCAGCAGAAGTACAATTTCTCATCATACGATTATACATCTATTTCCCGATCTTGCTGAAAGATTGTCAGCTGTCGTCTGTGACTTTTGTAAAGTATTTTTAACTATGACAAGACTTGGCATGCTGAAAGCATCAAACGTTTCGTTCACTTTGAAGGAAGATTCACTAATCTAGAAACTAGGACGACATTATTCACTGCTATATGCTTTAAGGGAGTTTTGGTTATTATTTCTCGCTGACTACGCGACCACCAGTAGATACCACCGGGTCTGAGAATATCTATTTATTCCAGGATATTATTTACTTTAAGCAAAAAATGAAGATTAATTCTCAGGAAGCACCAGATCTGAGTGGTTGTGCCAAATTCCACATCAAAATCAATAAAGTACTTTCCAGATGGACGAAAGTTTTCAATATATTTCACCGCGAAACACTAAATAAGGCAAGATTCAAAGTTTTGTTTGATTTTTTGTAAATCCCAGGAATAAGGAATTGATTTTTCGGTTCGGGGTGGGAGGGGGGCTTTATTTTGTTTTTTGTTTTATTTTATTTTTGGGATATTGTATTATATTCATGTCTTTGAAAGAATAAATTCACAAGATCAAGTCTGTAATATTTCGTTTTTAGTTTGAACAACGTTTGAAAATTGGCGATATTATGAAATACTTTCGAACCTTATGAAGAAGGACGTAGTGAGGGCTCGAAAAGCCATTAGAATTAAAGTTGTATGTAAAGCCCCTAGAGTAGCCTTATGTTCAATCAGATCTATCATCAAAGATGTTCTAACCTTGATCATTTCGTCCCATTTCTTTATCAAGCACTACATCGTTTAACGTGTCCAAAGATGATAAGCGTGTGCTTTCAGAATCACTTAGCTATTACTTCTAGCAAGTCAAGCAACTATGTAGAGGCTGTCTTGTTCGTTCATTAAATGCCTGCTTAATTGATCTGGTGGTTCTCTGAGTGAGATTTTTCAATTCCCGATCCATTAATAAGTTCTGTAAAATGATGTGAATCATCCATAACAATCAGAAAGTTTTTATTATATCAAATTTTAAAAAAAAAATAATAACGAATACTAAAATTGTTTTAAAACAGGGAGGAGTTCTTTACTGCAAACAAATGCACATTCACTAGTGCAGTACATTAAAATCTTAAGTGTTCCAAATATTCTGGCATTTTCCGACTGTTTCCAAATGCTCGCGGCACACTTGCGGATGTTACATGACATGCAGATGTGCCTCGGCACAGTGGCTGAAGCTCTTTAATCTTAAATGAAATATCTTCCAAGCATCAAAGGAAGGACGTTAATTGCTGATAAGTACAATTATGCTGACTATGATTTATAGTGAACTCCTTCAACATGTAAATGTTTAATACCGACATCCCACCTGTTGAGAAACAGAATATATATATATATATATATTAGCTGCTATGTTGTTGTTGTTTTGTCTCATTTGGTCTAAAGTCGTATGACAACCACCGTTATATATATTTTGTTTATTCATTACTGTTTTCAATTTCGTTTTCGTCTCTTGTATTTACATCCGTCTTGTGCGTTCACATTCCTGTCTTCTACCAAGAAATCTAATGCTTACAGCTTAGTTTTTTTTCTTGGGGCTGGCCGAGTTGGAGCAAATATCAGAATTGAACAGCCGAAATTTGCTATGATGATTCGGTGTCTGACTGAAGATTGAAGGCTTCGAATGATTTGTCTGTGTTCCGTGTTCGTCCCTTCCTGTATTTCACGTTCATTATATATAAAAACATTCATTCTTATATATATATATATATATATATATAATATATATATATTATATATATATATATATATATATATATATATATTATATATTAAAAGTGAGATAGGGGTTATGAGTGTAACCCACTATGCGATATACTGCTGGTGAAGCACCCAAATAGCAAATACATTAATGCTTATAATTGCAATGCAATTAATTCATTTATTGTATTAGATGAGCGAAGGTAAAATATTTTACCTCAAATTCATAATACAAGTAATGGAGGAACAAATTTATTTCAATCATCGACTTACAGATATTACCAATTCATATTATTTATTAACTACATAAATAGGAACATCCAAATCCAACAAAACAAAACAATATACATCAATATGTAAGATAATATGTGTATTATTCTTATGGTATTATTATCTTACATATTGATGTATATTGTTTTGTTTTGTTGGATTTGGATGTTCCTATTTATGTAGTTAATAAATAATATGAATTGGTAATATCTGTAAGTCGATGATTGAAAGGAATTTGTTCCTCCATTTTCTTATATATATATATATATATATATATTATATATATATATATATATATATATATATATATATATATATATATTGTCTTCTATACTTTGGAAGAGTGTAGATTTAGATTGATTCCAATGATCAAAATAACAAAGTTCGTCAGCTTCTGAAGAACAATAACTGTTTTTTTCTTTTCTAATTAAAGCTTTGAATTAATTTTTTTATCTATTTTGTAAATGCTATATCCAACGTATATGCTTATATCTTATATACTTATACAACATATATTCTATGTCAACCTAAAATTTTCAGTTATTTGTACATTAAATTAAGGAGTAGTCATTTAACACAGCATTACACATGATTTTAGGGTCTTCCACTTCTGGTACCAAATTATGTGTGTTCCTCGACTAATATACTTGCTTCCGGTTGGTTTATTTGCTCTGTTTCCTCTCCGTCGTGGGTCGTTCATCATTTATTTATTTAGATCATACTTACTTGATGTACTAATAGAAAAATGTAATTTCAGTATTTCTATTGTGACAATTCTTGGATGCGAGAAGTGATTTACAATAAGAATTATAGATGCTATAAATTTATATCAACCTCTCCCACCCTCTTCGTTACTTTCCTAATTTCGAAATACGGCAACATTTCGGTGTTAGAGTTTTTCGGCGAACTTATCGTATCTGCTTTGAATAAGATAAACACTATCACTCGATACAACTTCTACAGAGCGATCAAGATAAACTGTCATTTTCTTATCAGACGCAAAAAGATATCAACAGAGAAAGTGAGAAAGACATTAGATATTGTACAACAAGGAGCTTGTTAATATGTTTTATATCATGGCTAAATAAATATAGAGTAATCGTTAGTGGCAATATAAAAGAAGAGTAAGATGCCGGACGGGTTGGGTCGGGAGAAACATGGGGGAAAGATTTAAGAAGAATTATGAACGAACTCCTCTAACAAATGAAAATGTGAATGAAGATTAAACAATATTTAATAACATTAGTTTTGAATGGTGTGTTGAAAAGTTCCTGTGTGAGTCTGAATGCAAATATAATATAGAGTGAATTTAGGGAGGAACTAAGATATATGATTAAGAGCCGGTCCTACAAATGTAGTAGATTTAAAAGAAAGCAATATAATATGAGATGAAAAGATAAAGAAAATAGTGGGAAACCAAGAAGTTAGAAAAAGAAAGAAAAGTCTGAGGTGACAAATTAGTAGAGGGAAAAGAAATGAGCGGAAAATAAAATAAAATAAACATTTCTTAGTTTCGTAAGTGAAAAATCTTCTTTGCGAAGTCGAAATAAGTAAGATATCGTCTGCTGTGCTTCAATGAGTAACAACAAGCCATTTATCCCAAAGATCAACACCTTTTAGTAAGCTTGAATTTCCTTGCAAGTGCTGTGTTTGCGAGCTGAGATTCCTTCTCTTCGTTTACAATCCCCTAAAACAATTTAAATCATCATTAAAACTAGAGCGGCAATATTTTCAAAAAGACAGCCAACTTGTTCGTCTCGTGAAACGATCGCTTCCAACGCCGCTTCACCGTTTCACTTCAACCCCCCTTCAAACCCCTTCAAACCCCTTCTATTCACTTTTATTTATTTGTCTTTATGCTTTTCTTTCTTTTATTTTCTCTTTCGCTTTCATCCCATCTCTGCCTAATTCTCTTTATTTTATGGTTGAATGTTTCGAGTAAACACTTGTTATCTGATCTTGTTTCAACTCATGTCTCCAGTTATCAATCCATGATACGGAGACCCCAGCAATGTAACATCGAATTAATTTCATTTGTACTAAAACTATTTCTGTCAGAAATACAACTTTTGGCGTTGTTGTTGTTGTTGTTGTTTTAATTGAAAAATATTTTCATGATAGTCTTTTATAAGAGAGACTGTATTAATACATTCTGTCAGTGGCGGCTTGAAACAAAGAACAAAATACGACTACCAGCTTAATTAACAGATTTTGCTCCAATTCAGAAGGGAAGAGCTTCCCACCGCCGCCCCCGCCCCCGCTCCATTGCTAATTTTCGTTTCTTTCTTTTTTATCTCTATATTTCTTTAAAGGCAGGGGCTATCTTCCACTTTTATTGATGTTCCTAATTTCCCTTAAATTATGAAAGAAAATGTTTTGTTTGTTTTGTTTATTTTCAAAGATATGGCTAAACTAATGGAGTTTAGCTTCCCTTACCTTCATTCTTCGCCCTTTCCTTCTCACGCCCCCCCTCACGCTCTCCCCCGCCCTTCTCTCCCCCTCACAAGCACCCATACACACACACATTTAGGAGTGCGTATGTGTATGTGTTTGCGCGTGTATATCGTGTGTGTGAACGGAATAAATAAACAGCAAGACAGAAAGAAAGAAAGAACGATATGTAGACAAATACATAGACAGATAGACAGACAGATAGATAGACTGACAGACAGATAGATAGATAGATAGATAGATAGATAGATAGATAGATAGATAGATAGATAGATAGATAGATAGATAGATAGATCTGCATATATGTATGTACACCAACACATACACCACATACACATATAATATATAATATATATATTTGGTAAAAGTGTACTTACATATAAGAACAAAGTGTACGTACGTCGCTATATATTATATATATATATATATATATATATATATATATATATATATATATATATAGCGACGTACGTACACTTGTTCTTATATGTAAGTACACTTTTACCAAATATATATATATATATATTATATGTGTATGTGTGTATGTGTAATGTGTACATACATATATGCAGATCTATCTATCTATCTATCTATCTATCTATCTATCTATCTATCTATCTATTATCTATCTAATTCTCTCACCCTTATTAATTAATTATATATATATATATATATATATATATATATATATATATATAATATATATATATATATATATATATATATATATATAATACAAAATGGGACAAGAAGCAAAAGATCCGGACAACCAGGCGATACAAAAAGGGACAACAAAGCATCCAGACAGACGACACAAAAAGACAAGGACGGGTCATTCGAAGCCCCCCATTCTCAGCCAAGAACCAGATTATCCTCGCAATCTCGGCCGACCAATCCCGAGTTTGCTCCAACCCGCGTATATGTGCGTGTGTGTACGACGTATGTATATGCATGTTAGGGACTTAGTTATGAGTTGACTAACATGTAAACCACTGGGAGAGAAGGATCCCTAGTTTTCGTGGGAACTTCCTTCAAAGAGAAGGTAAACACATAAAAAAGAATCCCTGAAGTGCAATTCGTTTCTGATCCCCTCAGCCTCCTCTTTTGTGCTCCTGGTATCTTAACTGGTATTTTAACTGAAAACGCGGGTTCAGTGCTGGGCAAAGCAAGTTCACTCACAGGAACTCCTTGGAACCTCGAAACGTTTATATTCAGTTTTCTTTCAAGATTTCTTGCCAATAGAGAAAGAGTTGGTTTCTAACCTAGATCCAAGGCTCCTTCATTGTAATTTCAACATCACCAACAGAGTATTTTTGTAGTATGTATGTATGTATGTATGTGTGCATATTTGTATGCTTTGTTTTGTGTATATATTCTCATGCATATAGTTGCATATCTAGACAGGCACATATATATTTAAATGTAAAACTTCTGGAAAGTTTTACAGATTTTTACAGTTTCAGTGATGGATTGGCTCTGTAGTCTTCGAATCAGCTTTCTCCTTTCTGGTTTTGAGATGCCTAATTTCTCAAGATTGATATTTAGTCAGTTACATATCCCAGGGCTCCAATAATTATAAGTATAAACATGAACTTGTAATCTGGATAGAGTAGCTGCAGATTTCTCAATAGTTCAGCGTAGGTATTCTCTTTTTCACTGATTTATGTTAACATCCGATGGACAGCTAATTTCCACAACTTTGCACACTTCCTCTTCTGTATCAATAAATCATTATATCAGGTCTTTTGTGCTTACATTGTATTGAGTTCTTCACTGGCACATTCCAACAGTACTCCTTTTTATTATGAGTGGCTATAGTTTCTACCTTACTGTGGGTTCTTATTTCTTTGTCCTAGGGATTATCCTTCCGACGGATTTCCTTATAGAGTGTGTTAGCTTCCACGTCATGCCTCATCGGTAGATAATACCATGATGATATTTTCGGACAACTTCTTATGATGTGGGTGATATCTTCGATGTTAACCCCACATGATGTGGTGATGTGGTGATATATTCTTATGATGTGGATGATATCTTCGATGTTAACCCCACATGATGTGGTGATGTGGTGATATATTCTTATGATGTGGGTGATATCTTCGATGTTAACCCCACATGATGTGGTGATGTGGTGATATATTCTTATGATGTGGGTGATATCTTCATGTTACCCCACATGATGTGGTGATGTGGATATAGTCTTTATGATGGGGTGATATCTTCGAGTTAACCCCACATGATGTGGTGATGTGGTTGAATATTCTTATGATGTGGGTGATATCTTCGATGTTAACCCCACATGATGTGGTATGTGGGTGATATATTCTTATGATGTGGTGATACTTCGATGTTAACCCCACATGATGTGGTGATGTGGTGATATATTCTTATGATGTGGGTGATATCTTCGATGTTAACACCTGCATCGGTGTCACATTTCACTGCTTTTTCTGCATCTCTATCCCATTTGTGCATGTATGCATGTATGTATGTATGTATGTATGTATGTATGTATGTATGTATGTATGTATGTATGTATGTATGTATTGCATCTTTCGCCGGTGAGGGTGACCATCGTGTTTCACTGGTTTGCCAATAAGTTTTTTCCCCAGTCACAGATTCATTGTCTCGCGAGACTAACGGATGTTTCCTCTGTGTCTGTGTGTGTGTGTATGTACATATAGACGCATAAACACACGCACACACACACACATACATACATACATACATACATATACATACATACATACATACATACATACATACATACATACATACATACATACATACATACATACATACATACACACATATGCATACATACATATACTCTGTTGGTGATAGTCTGCTTTGCTAATGAAATATGAAATGTTTAAAGAAGAGAACTTTGTCGCAAAAAATAAAGTTTATTAAATGTGTTGTTAAAGAAAGGTTTTCACTTCCCTTTTTTTGAAACAAGGACAAGTAAAGAAACAGTCAACTTCTTCTCACCCAGCATAGTATGTGATTTATAAATTATGTACCCAAATGTAGGGGTATTAAGATCCACAGAGGCCCTAAACACTTTTGGTGCCTCCATATACATGAAACAAAATTAACAGTAAGATAGAAAATAACGTTATTTTTTGTTTACTTCCGTTTTATTTATATTTGAAAAGTTTTCTCCTGTTTTTGTTTGTTTGTTTTTTTTTTAATTGCAAAGTCTTTGATCAGATTCTCACTGTGGTATTGGCGAGCTGGCAGAATCGTTAGCACGCCGGGCGAAATGCGTAGCCGTATTTCGTCTGCCGTTACGTTCTGAGTTCAAATTCCGCCGAGGTCGACTTTGCCTTTCATCCTTTCGGGGTCGATTAAATAAGTACCAGTTACGCACTGGGAGCAATATAATCGACTTAATCCGTTTGTCTGTCCTTGTTTGCCTTCTCTGTGTTTAGCCGCTTGTGGATAGTAAAGAAATAGGTATTATGAACCCTTCGAAATTATATTTCTGTTCATCTTTTAGCAAATTTAAAATGATTCCTTTTTTGCCGTACACCATTTACCATTTCTGTGATACACACACACACACACATACACACACTTCCCTTGACGCCTTAAGCACGTGTTTATTTTGCTTAATGGTTAATCCAGCGCTGGTAGAGATGCATTAATTAGTTTGTGAAGTAATGCTAGTTTGCTAATATTTTGGTTGCCTGTGGTCTTATTGTTAAAAAAAAAACAATAATAATTTTATTGATTAAATGAACGGTAAAAAACTGAAACAATTTCTATGAATATAATTCAAATACAAATTTCATAAACATACAGAAAATATCGATTTTGCAATATGCATATTTCAATGATAAGTATCCAGCAAATCACACTATACATTCATACATTCATACATACATACATACATACATACATACATACATACATACATACATACATACAGACAGACAGACATACAGACAGACATACATACATACATACAGACAGACAGACAGACAGACAGACAGACAGAATTTAATATTTTATATATTTTGTATATTATATTAATTAATTTTATTTCTATGTATTGGCTTATGTTTTTCACTGTTTGAATTTGCCTAATAGTGGTTTTATCTCTAATTTAATATATATATATACATATTTTATATATATATATATATATATATATATATATAATATATATATATATATATATATATATTATATAATATATATATATATATATATATATTTCTATATATATTATATGTTGTATAGTATATATATATATATATATATATATATGTAGTATATATATATTTATATTTATATATATATTCATATATATATATATATATGTATATATATTATATATATATATATATTATATATATATATATACATACATATATACATACATATGTGCACATAAGGTATATACTACAAAGTTGATATATGAAGAATCCCTGGTCCTATTCTGTCCATCAGTCTCGGTGGGTGGCCATTTATTATATTATTTTCGTTAGTTTTCAATCTTTATCGACCTGTGTGTTTGGTTTTGTTGTTTTACTGGACTTCTCTGGAATCTCTTCATGGCTTCGAAGACAGGAGTATAAACAATTCCTTCGCTATAACAACAAATTAAAGCTATTAATTAAATGGACTTCCAGGCTCTGCATCCTCTTTTCAATGATATCTCCAGATGTACCAAACATTTAGTGTTTACAAAGGTTGTTACTAATACACCGGTAACAAGTGCAAATATGAACGGCAAATCTAGACCTTTTCTGTAAGGAAATAATGTGATAAATCGCATTGGAAGCCTACTCACACAACAAATGGCATAATAGAAATAGCAACTTTTTCCAAAACTGAAATTTATACAAATCCTGATAGACAAACATTTAGAAAATATGAAATTTACGTATTGCTCAGTAACTTTCGTTATCTTCCGCAGGGAAGACCCATAGCAGTTAGACCCTTGAGGAAACTAGGCTGGAATAATTGTATTCCTTTTTATATTTCTGGGGGGGTTTTAAGACGTAGAGTTCTAAATACAGGTCTAAGTACTTGTTTGAAGTACAGCTGTTGATATAAGATGAGGTATTTTCTCATACAAAGAGACATAGGCAAACAGTTAATCATTGTATTGCATCTTTCGCCGGTGAGGGTGACCATCGTGTTTCACTGGTCTGCCAATAAGTTTTTTCCCTAGTCACAGATTCATTATGAACACTTCGAAATTATATTTCTGATCATCTTTTAGCAAATTTAAAATGAAGGAGGTTCAAATTATTTTAGTTGACATCGTGCTTAAGTTGGTCGAAATAAGAATGATAATAATTGCTTTCAAGGCTAGCAATCCCAGAGGTGGTGGATAAGTCGATTACATCGACTCCCGTGGTCAACTGGGGTCCATGTAATCGACTTGCCCCTCTCCCAGTAATCGACTTACTCCAAAAGGATGAAAGGTATAGTCGGCTTCGGTGGGATTTGAACTCAGAACATAAAGACAGAAGACATACCGTTAAGCATTTTGCATTGCGTTCTAACGATTCTGACTGGAACAGCAAGAATTCTTGGCAGGGTTCTTGAAGCATGGCCAGTGAACAAGTGTCACCTTAGTCTGCTGGCTGACACTTTCCATCATACCCAGCAAAATGAGCTGGACGTTCCTCTTTAGAAATTTATTGAGGATTAGTGGCGGGGAAGTGTGTTAGTGTGTGTGTGTGTGTATGTGTGTGTATTGTGTGTGTGTGTGAGTGTGTGTGTTTGAGTGTGTGTGGGTGTGTGAGTGTGTGTGTGTGTGTCTGGAAAATATAGTATCAAGCAATATCTGAGAAATGTCTAAAAACCCAGTAACTTTAATTAATTTTTTCCAAAGACTTAGATAATGACTATTTGACTCTACCGGTTTTAACTAACCGGGTTTGGTCATGCTGGAGCAGTGTTCATGAAAAATGTGTTTACCTTCCAGCTCTAGTCTTTTAGTGTAGGTTTGTTGAGAAATTCTATACATTTTTTTACCACCCATGGATTTATAGATTACAATATCATCGACTTTAGTTATTTCCTTTTACAGTCCTAATCGATAGTGTTCTTAATACAGCGATAGTTACTAAACGACATTTAAAAACAATGGCAAGAAACTTCCATAAGTTCATCATCAATATCAAAAATTATTCTTTTGAATAATTCTTGAAAATAATTCTTTTAACGTTTCTTCAATTTCAGACAATAAACGACAAGTCCAACAATTGCATTTCTTTCTGTGTTATGAGAACGATTGCTTCTTGCACTTTGAGATTATCTTCAACATCCCTTTTGTACAAACCTCTTTAATGTAAAATAAGAACAGCGGAAAAAGACAAAGAAATGGTTATGCATAATCTCAGGATTAAGATATACGAGAAATTTTATAGTGATATGTATCGTAGGTTCTTTCTTTCTTTTTTTTTCAGTTTTAGTGCACCTGAGCACTGTATCCCACAATTTCATTATATATTATTATATTGTAACTTGGCATGAAAGATGTTGGTGGCGAAAGCCTTTGAATAGATATTTCTAATTGGCTGCATCCGAGCAAAGCATTTCGTCGATGATCAGATCGCACTTTCTCTTCAAGACCCTTTATACACAAATATATATCATGAAAATTCGCGAACTGATCTTGGAGGGTCTTCGTCGAACAACTGACGAACGTGTTGATATGACTGGTGTGTCCTGGAGCTTCTGCCAACGAATTTTAAACGAATTTTAGAGAAACGAGAAATAGCGAATGAAAAGATTCGATCTTGCTCGCGGAAGATCAAAAAAACAAAGAAAGAAAGAAAAGAAAAAGAAAAAGAGAAGTCACGACTGAATGCGTGTGGTGAACTGAAAGAACAGTTGGAAGTTGATTCGAATCTTTTTGTCGAAGGTTATCACTGGTGACGAAAGCTGGTGCTATGGCTACGTCCCGGAAATGAAGCAGCAATAAAGCATTCGATGTCACCGCGGCCCCGAAAAGCGCCTTGAATGAAGTTCAATGTCAAGATGATGGTGATTTGTGTTATCAATGCGAAAGGAATTGTCCAGACACAATGTGTAACTCCTGCTCAAACTGTAAACCAGGCATTTTACTAGGCAGTTCTGAAGCATTTATGAGAACTTCAATTATAATAATAAATTATGGGCTAGGAAAGATACTAGAAACTTTTTTGATATACCTATGGGGGCACCAGATTCTGCTCAGGCTACTGATTTAGTAGGTATTTATTTATTATGTGTGTGTATGTATGTATGTATGTATGTAAGAGTGTATGTATGTAAGAATGTATGTGTGTGTGTGTGTGTATGAATGTATGTGTGAATGTATGCATGTATGCGTGTATGCATGTATGCGTGTATGCATGTATGTAAGAATGTATGTATGTGTGTGTATGTATGTGTATGCATGAATGTATGTGTGTATGTATGTTTGTATGCATGAATGTGTGTATGTATGTGCGCCTACGTCCAGACACATAGTTGAGCCTTTCTAGTCTCATCAACTCTAGTCTGATATTTCTCAATTTTCCTTACAATTACAACGAAAACAAAAGAAACGGGTTGCCTAGATCTATATTATCTGTAGCTCTGCCTCATGAGGATAGCTCAGATCTGCAATCTAACGTCTTTGAAGAAAAGATTTGTTTAAATATCGACGTAACAGTGTTGTTTAAACAAAAGATGACCTTTCAATAGAAAATAGTTCTATTTGATGTTAACACAGTAAAATATTTCAACTAACAAAACTGGCTTCGAGTCTTTAACATGTTACTTGATAAATTTATTCTTTACTTTAGAACTTTTTTTACGAATACTATCACATCACCGAAGATTGAATCATTGGATTCCCTTGTGGCACATACCAGAAACAACAACCGTTCATACCGCAGTAGACCTTCCTTTAAATGTAGTTAGACCTTGTTGTTCAGTACAACATTTTGCTACTCTCTTCACATTTAAATATATTCTTAACATACCATTTTTAAGGTTAAATGTGACATTGCACACAAAGATCTTAAACGGTTTTATTTCAAAGGAAGACGTTCAAGAACAAATTAGGAAAATGCCAATGATATAAAAGTGGTTCATTCCAGACTAAAGAAGCACTTAAATGTTTATATAATGGAAGGAGAAGTTCCAAGATGGATGACTGAAGGGAAGACAACTTTGATCATGAAGGATAAAATGAAGGGTCTTTTAATTGGAAATTACAAACCGATTACATCTGCAATGAAAGCCGTTGACAGGCGCCTTTGATGCCAAAGTGTATCATCACTTGCTTCAGAATGAGATGACACACCAGTCGAACAAAAGGGATTCTTAATTTATTGACCCCGAAAGGCTGAAAGATAAAGTTGACTTCGGTGGAATTTGAAATCAGAACATAATAATAATTTAGCAGTAAGTGAAATTAAAAAAACTAGCCACGATGACAACGAAAATTCTGGCAATAGCCACAAATGCACTTTTTAAAAAGCAGGTGTTGACAAATAACAAATCGACCAAGCTGACTAGAAGTATCAAACTGTTTCCAGCCATCGTCCGTCATTACAGCCGTATGTAACTCATTTGTACCTGTTCCGACACAATTTTGGGGTCACTGTTACTCTAGCATGAGATGCTAAATAAGTTGCTGACTCGAATCTCCGTAAAGAAGAAATGACTGAGCGTACATGTTACTGGTTGATTCTAAACAGCGTCCGACACTGTTTATACGAAAGCTTTTGTATGCGTGTCTCTCGCTTAATAGATTTACCAGGCTTTTTTTCCGTTGTACTTTTGATGTATGTTGAAAGCAAAATTAGATCTTCATAGTAGATGATAAGTGCAGCAGTTTCGACTTGCATATCTCTGTGGGTGTCTAGTTTATCCTTTTGCCATGTAATGACCAAACCAGATGTCGGTTTTTGGAGTGAGGAGGCATGCCACTTGTCCTGCGTTCGGTTTTCTCTTTCAGTGCGATATTTGTCAGTACCAGTTCGAACTTACAGCATATATATTTCTTTAATGCCCACAAGGGGCTAAATATAGAGGGGACAAACAAGGACAGACAAACGGATTAAGTCAATTATATCGACCCCAGTGCGTAACTGGTACTTAATTTATCGACCCCGAAAGGATGAAAGGCAAAGTCGACCTCGGCGGAATTTGAACTCAGAACGTAACGGCAAACGAAATGCTTCTAAGCATTTCGCCCGGCGTGCTAACGTCTCTGCCAGCTCGCCTTACATCATATAGCCTACAGAAGCTCGTGTTTGTGTTACAGTCACCATCCTGGCCCATGACTACGGGCCAGTTTCTAGTCCTTTCTTTCCTTAGCATTGAAATCTCACATCAGTAGCTCTTTGTCTGTGCAAAACATGTTACGTAAAATATATGATAACTGGTTATAATAATAATATGAGTTGGCAGCGAGCTGTATCTTCATTCGAAACCGACCAAAAGCAATTTTAAAATACGTTCAACTTGCTTGGCTTTGGTTGACAACTATTCATCCGCAATTTAACATTTTTTATAATCTTCATTATATCCCACGGGACTTGTGCTTTGCATCCGTTTCTCTGGTATTAAGCAAATTAGAGTCACTTGTCGACACAATATTACTTTCTCAGACGTAAGTTCATTTAAAAAGGTTCCTTGCTATTTTCGAATCCTTGATAGTCCAGTACTGAGGTTAACTCAACATTTCTTCGTTTCTCATCATAGTCTGTTGACGGATATAATTAATATATATAATATATATATATATATATATATATTATATATCTAATATATATAGATATATAAAGAGAGAGAGAGAGAGACGGGCGGGCGGGCGCATACATAGATAATCATATATGTACGTGAGTATGTATGTTATATATATATATATATATATATATATATATATATGCACACACACATACAAACTTTCACACAGACACAAGTATACACCATGGAGGGATATAATAAGTATCCTAGAAACACCTGTAAGACCTATCTAAAAATGTTCTAAAATCAACACAGCCTTGGTTTTTTTATCTCATTATGGAAAAAAACTTTTTATATACATATACATGTATGTGTATATATATATATATATATTTCTTTACTACCCACAAGGGGCTAAACACAGAGGAGACAAACAAGGACAGACAAACAGTTTAAGTCGATTACATCGACCCCAGCGCGTAACTGGTACTTAATTTATCGACCCTGGAAGGATGAAAGGCAAAGTCGACCTCGGCGGAATTTGAACTCGGAACGTAACGGCAGACGAAATACGGCAACGCATTTCGCCCGGCGTGCTAACGTTTCTGCCAGCTCGCCGCCTATATATATATATATAGTGGTGTTATTTAATATCTGTAGAGGCGCGTGGCTTAGAGGCTACGGTGTTGCATTCATGAACGTAAGTTTCTGGTTTCGGTTCTTGAACCGGGTTTCACTTTGTTTTCTTGAGCAAAACACTTCATTTCACATTTCTCCAGTCCACTCAGCTGACAAAAATTACTCATCCTGCGACCGACCGCCCTCATCAGCTTATGACTCGGTGACGAGTATTGATTTTTTTTTTTTAGATTTTTATTTTTATTTCTAATATTTACCACCACGATACTAAGACTATTTAACTTAATCACATCGTTTATGCAATAGAATATTAATCCTTCCGTAGCAAATTCTTTGACATTTTATCATAGTAATATATACGAATGTTATTTCAAAGGCTGACTGAAATAATTCGGTTCCAATTCTTGCAATAGTATTTTATGGATCAATGAAATGAAATAGGAGCGGTTAGCCGAGATAAAGTTTATTTTCCCGCGGTGCCTGAAAGCGCAACAATTTCTGCCAACATACCACATGAAGATGGGCGTGTGCTTTATGGACATACAAGCACGTATAGCAAGAATGCAAGGTTACATATGCAGACACACACACACTCACACCTAATACATGTATGTGCGTATGTGCGTCTATGTAAGTATTGTGTATGGCATTTATGTATATGTATATAACAATATATATATAATATATATATATAATATATATATATAGGCGCGGGCGTGGCTGTGTGATAAGAAGCTTTTTTTTCCAACCACATGGTTCCAAGTTCAGTCCCACTGCGTGGCACCTTGGACAAGTGTCTTCTACTATAGCCTTGGGCCGACCTAAGCGTTGTGAGTGGATTTGGTAGACGAAAACTGAAAGAAGCCCGTCGTGTGTATATATATATATATATTATATAAATATATATATATAATATATGTGTATTATGTATGTCTGTATGTATATGTATATAGTGAGAATTTACAAAAAAAAAACAAAGAACGAACAGACGGGGTGTGTAAACAACAGACAGATGTATAGTTTTTATATATATTATCTGTATGAGTATCTTTGTACCTGTGTTTGTTACCCCCACCATCGTTTTGAACTGATGTTGGTGTGTTCGTGTCCCCGAAACTTAAGCGGTTCGGCAAAGAGACCGATACTAGGCTTACACGAATAAGTTCTGGGGTCAATTTCCTCGACTAAAGGCGGTACTTTCCAGCATGGTCGCAGTCAAAGGACTGAAACAAGTAAAAGAGTATATATATGTGTGTGTGTAGATATATATAATATAGAGAGAGAGAGAGACGGGTTGGCGCATACATACATAATCATATACGTACGTATGTATGTATATAGTGAGAATTTACAAAAAAAAAACAAAAGACGAACACGGGTGTGTAAACAACAGACAGATGTATTAGTTTATATATATTTATCTGTATGAGTATCTTTGTACCTGTGTTTGTTACCCCCACCATCGCTTGGCAACTGATGTTGGTGTGTTCGTGTCCCCGAAACTTAGCGGTTCGGCAAAAGAGACCGATACTAGGCTTACACAGAATAAGTTCTGGGGTCAATTTCCTCGACTAAAGGCGGTACTCCAGCATGGTCGCAGTCAAAGGACTGAAACAAGTAAAAGAGTATATATATGTGTGTGTGTAGATATATATAATATAGAGAGAGAGAGAGACGGGTGGGCGCATACATACATAATCATATATGTACGTATGTATGTAATATTATATATATATGTATATATAATATATATATATATATATATAATATAATATATATATATATTAATATATATATACACCACACACACACACGTACACACACGTATATAGTCTCTTTTTACTACAGAATGTCTGTATTATGTGATATTTTGTGTGTGATGTGTGTGTGTGTGTGTGTGTGTGTGTGTGTGTGTGTGTGTGTGTGTGTGTGTGTGTGTAAACTTATACAGAAAAAGAGCGAGAGAAAGGATGGTGGAATGGTGAGCGGGATGGAAGAGAATGAAAACATGAAAGCAATGCTGCCTTGCCACGATGTACTTAAGATGGAGCATATTTCAGATATTTCCTAATGTATCGTGACCGAGGAGTAATTTATGAAAGCTAAAGACTGAGAGATACTATTCGCAATGCTCTACATCAACTGCTATGCGCCATTATGAAGCAGACGATAACAAACAGGCTACCATTAATATTTCTTAAGCAGATGTAAGATCTCACAAAAGTTTTCGGTAATATTTGATTATTGTCAAAAGTATTGTTAAAATATCTTTGAAAATCTATTATTTCGAAATTCATGATTTGCGAACGAAATTTCTTTCATTGGTGTTTGTTTTAAATATTATCAGAAAGTTTTTCAATATTAATAACCCGCTGGTGTTTGTGAGAGTTTAAAATGATAATAACAACAATAATAATAATAATAATAATAATAATAATAATAATAATATAATAATAATAATATAATCGTTTCAAATTTCGGCACAAGGCCAGCTGTTTTAGGGATAGGTGTTACTCCATTGCATCCATCTCAGTGTTCAACTGGTCCTTATTTTAAAGATCCCGAGTCGACCTCGGCGGCATTTGAACTTGGAGCGTAAAGGCGGACGAAATGCGGCTAAAACATTCTGTGTGGTAAGCTAACGATTCTGACAGCTCGCTGCCTGAAATAATAATAAAAATAATGATTTCTTTTATTTGCCACCAGGGCAAATTGCTTAAGATAGTTTTCTTATCCTACTTGGGAAACATTTGATTTTCAAACTTGAATGACTCGTGACTTAAGCATCAAATATGCTTGTTATGGTATATGTACCTTCCCACAGATCAATATATTACAACATATTAAGCCATATTTACTTGGAACTGTTCGCTTTCATACATAGTTGAAGCAAATCATTAAAATATATTTTGTATCTCACATTTCCCATACAGGGTTCTCTTTACGATTATAGAAAGGTGTGTTTACTGCAAGTACATAGCACAGCGAACTAAATAAAGCATATAATCCTCTTTTTTAAATGTTTTAATTATAGGAATAACTTGTGAAAATGAGAATATGGAAGTGAAACAATATTCTTGTCTTTTCTACTCAAAACACAAGGCCCGATTAGATAGACCCTAGTACGCAACTGGTACTTAATTTATCGACCCCGAAAGGATGAAAGGCAAAGTCGACCTCGGCGGCATTTGAACTCAGAACGTAGCGGCAGATGAAATACCTATTTCTTTATTACCCACAAGGGGCTAAACACAGAGGGGGCAAACAAGGACAGACAAACGGATGAAGTTGATTACATCGACCCCAGTGCGTAACTGGTACTTAATTTATCGGCCCCGAAAGGCAAAGTCGACCTCGGTGGAATTTGAACTCAGAACGTAGCGACAGACGAAATACCGCTAAGCATTTCGCCCGGCGTGTTAACGTTTCTGCCAGCTTGCCGCCGTGGAAGTGAAACAATATTACTATATGAAAAATGAATAAATGTAACCGTATAGAAATCTGTAATTAAATGCAAAGAAGAGACATTTAACGCTAAAGAACAGTAGTTTCATATGTAGTAGATGCCTACTCTCTATATAATCCATCTGTCGTCTATGTATAGTTAAAATATTTTTACTGGTATTGTTAGAAGCG
The DNA here is from genome assembly GCF_006345805.1 of Octopus sinensis. Classification (NCBI taxonomy): domain Eukaryota; kingdom Metazoa; phylum Mollusca; class Cephalopoda; order Octopoda; family Octopodidae; genus Octopus; species Octopus sinensis. The sequence continues at coordinate 23,923,028 of NC_043019.1, read as the reverse complement.
AAAGCCTCAAATTTAGTTCATGTTGGTAACTTGATATTTAGGAAGATAATAAATCCGGTATTTTAAAATGGTTGGTATCAAGGTATTCTTGAAGAGAAGATGGTCAAATCTGGGAATTCATCAAGAGACCAGATTTATAAGAGTTTCTGTTAAGCAATTGTTACCATAGTGTTCAAGAGTTGCAACACATGAATGGACAATAGTATGTTCGAACTGAGGAGGCAGGAGTCTAAGGAAACCGAAACGCTGGTGTCATTCTGAGTGAGCTGGCTTTTAACACACAAAGTCACTTAAGAGAAATTTCCCCGAGATAAGATATTACAGCTAGTGCCGTTCTACATTTGTATATATACATTACAAATGATATACACAGCGTTATATATGCATGTATGAGAGATGTACGTATATATGTGTATATATGAATGTCTATATATTAAAGTCAATATGTGCACACAGGCTGGTGAATCGTTAGTTTTTCTCTTCTATCGTGAATTTTCGTCATTGCTTTAGTGGTATAACCACCTGTTATACTATTTTTATAACTGCTTGTCATTGATATTTATATGAATTGACAGCTTTCTCTGATATCATAATATATTATATATATCATTGGGGTCTAAAGATCTTTAGTCAACCTCAATCTTCTAATTCGCCCTTCTGTGCAATACTGGAGTACTTTTGTTGAAAGCTTTACAAATAGACTTCGAGAACCGACAAAGAATCCTTAGCAGAAGTAATTCCACACAATGATAACTGTCTATATTCTAGCTGAGAACGAAAAAAAATTCTTACGTTAAGACTCAGCCAAAGCTTTGGGGTAATGTTCTCAAGCGCCGTTCGGAAGCTTTCTTGTACAATGGCTTCTCAAGCGACCAACTGTCGACTGATTTAAAGATCACCAAGAAAATGACGGTGCTTAATCAATGTGCAAATAATTTATATTGACCCAGAAACACAATGGCCTTGAGATACATACATACATACATACATACATACATACATACATACATACATACATACATCATGCATGCATACATGCATACATGCATACATACATACATATATACATACATGCATACATGCATGCATACATACATACATACATACATATATACATGCATACATACGTACATAAATGCATACATACATACATACATACATACATGTATACATACATACATACATACATGCATACATGCATGCATACATACATGCATGCATACATACATGCATGCATGCATGCGTACGTACGTACGTACGTGCGTGCGTGCATGCATGCATCCATCCATCCTGCCATCCATCCATCATACATACATACATACATACATACATACATTCATACATACATACATTCATACATACATACATACATACATACATACATACATACATACATAAACAACATTCATATTATAGATTTATTTCTAAACATGTCGCATATTCACTCCCGTGGTTATTTTAAAACATGTTTAATACACACACGCGCACACATAAGCACAGATACATGTAAGCCCAGATACGCACATAAACACACACCACACACACACATACACACGCACACGCACGCACACACACACACACACACACACACACACATACACATAATTGTATATATTTGAATAATTCTTATATATAAAAAATATATTTGTGCGTAGGTATGTGTATATATGTATGTATTTATGTGCGTATATACGTATGTAGATATACGCATATACCTAGCTTGGTCTTCACGTACACACACCTATGACCATAGATGTATTCCTCAAAGTACAACTGAGATATTTAACGTAAACACTGGAATACTCGGTTACCTTAAGGTTGTTTTGTTAAAGATAACACTTCTTTTCATCGTGCTGCACGAATTACTGCATTCCTCTTCGGAGAAGTAAACGGTTAACCGATGATGGAAAAGCATAGTGATGAAACAAGCTCGAGATATACGACACCGCACAAACAATACATGAACGCTATCAGAAATAAAAGGAATCTACTTTTGAGATATAAAACCGGACGTCGAGGAGTTTGAAATGGGGATGGATTAACTAATGAGTACATAGCAAAAGTAAATAAATAAAAGAGAAAATTTTTTAGGGAGGTTTTCAGGGAAAGGTACATTGGGTGAGAAGAAAGAAAATAAAGATTGCTTCAAATGTATGTAGAGTATATCACACACACACACACACACACACACACACACACACACACATACACATAATTGTATATATTTGAATAATTCTTATATATAAAAAATATATTTGTGCGTAGGTATGTGTATATATGTATGTATTTATGTGCGTATATACGTATGTAGATATACGCATATACCTAGCTTGGTCTTCACGTACACACACCTATGACCATAGATGTATTTCCTCAAAGTACAACTGAGATATTTAACGTAAACACTGGAATACTCGGTTACCTTAAGGTTGTTTTGTTAAAGATAACACTTCTTTTCATCGTGCTGCACGAATTACTGCATTCCTCTTCGGAAGAAGTAAACGGTTAACCGATGATGGAAAAGCATAGTGATGAAACAAGCTCGAGATATACGACACCGCACAAACAATACATGAACGCTATCAGAAATAAAAGGAATCTACTTTTGAGATATAAAACCGGACGTCGAGTGAGTTTGAAATGGGGATGGATTAACTAATGAGTACATAGCAAAAGTAAATAAATAAAAGAGAAAATTTTTTAGGGAGGTTTTCAGGGAAAGGTACATTGGGTGAGAAGAAAGAAAATAAAGATTGCTTCAAATGTATGTAGAGTATATCACACACACACACCACACACACACACACATACACACACAAACATATATATATATATATATATATATATATATATATAATATATATATATATATAATATATATATATATATTATATATATACATATATGCATAGATATTGTTGTTGCTATTGATTAACCCTAGGCCATCCCTGATGAAAGGAACCTGTGATCAAATCGTTCCAGCTTGACCATGTCATATTATATTCAGATACAATGTAAGTCACAATACACTATACAAAGTATCTTTTTTTAAAGATTGTTGATTATGATATGAGGCGGTCGAGCAACCAAATAATGTTGTTGTGCTCTTGGGATTGAATCATCCACTTAGATGGCCCACCTCAGTCACCAACAAAAGAGACCCTTAAATCTTTAAACGAGCAATTCCTCTCCTTTGGCTATTGTTGCTCCTCCAGAGATTTATCTCGATAGAGATTTTTACAAACAACAGTCTCGGCATTCATCAGATATTGAGATAAACATGGATATAATAATTGGAATTTCATGAGATTAATTACACGACTTCCCAATAAAATTAATTGGGACATACTGATTATGTGCATTAATTAATGACTTGAGTTCCTATTAAGTGCGGAATCACTTCATCTGCTAAAATGTACAGGTCGTACATTTAGCAACCTTAATTACAATTTAATAAAGGTAATTCGACTATTCGATATAAATGGATGATGTAAATCTGCTTTAAGATTTGATAAAGGAATAGCATGAAGATATCAGAATCACGTCCAATAGCACAACGGTGGTGCTGTTCAAAGCATATCTCCTACAAACACACAAAAACCGTTAGATTCACTTCAACATTTAAATTTAATTTGTCAAAATATTTTCGTCGCTTTGAGACCGCGACCTGTTCACTGACAAAATTTCGTGTTGCATCTGAGAAAGTAACAGATCTGGTATACTAGGATTGATCTGGATTAAAACAACCACAAAAACCATTAGAAAAATATAACAATAATATAGGGACAACCATTCTATTGGCCTCACAAGCTTGCAGCCGATTCTTTTGGTCTCTTGTCGAAAGCTTCTCGACTAAATTTACATCTTCCTTTCCGACTTTCAAGGGGAACAGGTCTTAACAATGTCCTGTCCTTTACCAACACTGCGGTCAAGAGTTAGCCCCTGTACTATACTAATATATCCCGATCATTGGAAACATACTCCTTTGTCTCATCCCCAACAAGCTTTACCTTCTCACCTTAACAATTTGTTCTATGTTCTAATTGTTATATGCTCTAATTATTCTAATTTGAATCAGTTTCCGGTTTTTAATTACTACTGGAAAATAACTTTCATAAAATCAAGTTCAAGAACTTGTTGCATTTGGTATCAGCAAAGCATTTAACCGTGTCTCGTTCGTGAATTTCATAATAAAATCACCTGCCTATGAACGTCATAGGCGGGTGATTTTATTATGAAATTCACGAACGAGACTCCCTCCCTCCCCCTCAACACTTACAACTCCCTCACTAATCCTCTCCCCCAACTCTTCTTACTCAAGAACATCAGCCTTCTGGAATTTTCTCCTGTTAATATTTATTCTGTAGTCGTTTACTCGTAATTATCCAAACACCAATATTAACCACGGGTTAAGGCGGCGAATTGGCAGAATCGTTACCGCGCCGGGCGAAACGCTTAGCGGCATTTCCTCCGTCTTTATGTTCTGAGGTCGCCGAGATCGACTTTGCCTTTCGTCCTTTCGGAGTCGATAATATAAACACCAATCGGACACTGGGGTCGATGTAATTGGCTTTTCCCCTCCCCCGAAACTGCTTGCCTTGTTCCATAATTTGAAACCAATATAAACCGCGGATCTCTGACCAAACTCGGTAAGTCTGTTGACTTAGATCGATGGAAGCCGTCACACCCTCGAAATCAAACTAACAAAAACATAACAAATATTATAAATAGACTTTTATTTTAGTCATGATGGCCGTTGAAGTGATCCCTGGCCTCGTTGACAGACACCGTAGCTATTAGTGAAGCTGTGTTTGCTGAAGTGTATCGAGACAAAGTTTTTTTTAATGCAGTCTACTTTCGTACGGTTAGTTCTGTGCAAGTGACTAGAATGTTTAAAATTAAAATTTGCGTAGTGAAATCATTGTTTCTGGAGCCAAGACTCTGTAATCTTTGGTGAACAAAAATTGGTTATATCTTTAAGTTCAAGTTTAGGCACCTGCAAGGATTGTGTAGGGAAAAGGCCAATAGAATGGTGGTCCCTATATTATTGTTATTATATTTTTCTAATGGTTTTTGTGGTTGTTTTAATCCAGATCAATCCTAGTATACCAGATCTGTTACTTTCTCAGATGCAGCACGAAATTTTGTCAGTGAACAGGTCGCGGTCGCAAAGCGACGAAAATATTTTGGGAAATTAAATTTAAATGTTGAAGTGAATCGAACGGTTTTTGTGTGTTTCTTAAATAGCTTATAAACATCTTCCACGCTGCAATTGTTTTCGTTCCAGCACTCGATCTCAAGTCAGGTCACTTGCTATGCAAGTACATCGATTTTCAGAGATTTTTGGGAAAATGCTGACAATAAAACCCTTCTATTATTTCACTTCCACAAATCATAGACTTTTCAATCTACACTCACACACACACACACACACACACACACACACACACACACACACACACACATACACACACACACATCCTTAAACATGTTCTTTACTTCCTTTCGTCTCTAGTTATTCCTCTCGGCCTTAATAACCAATCAACTGACACAACCGTCACACCGTAACTACCTTCTATTTTACGTTATTCAAAAATTACCAGTTGCTAAATTTGCACTTCCTTTTGCTTTCTTCCCTTTCCTTTCTTTCTTTTTCCCGAGCTGGCAGAATCGTTAGCACGCCGGGTGAAATGCTCAGCAGTATTTCGTCCGTCGCTACGTTCTGAGTTCAAATTTCGCCAAGGTTGACTTTGCCTTTCATCCTTTCGGGATCGATAAATAAAGTACCAGTTACGCACTGGGGTCGATGTAATCGACTTAATACCTATGTCTGTCCTTGTTTGTCCCTTCTATGTTTAGCCCCTTGTGGGTAATAAAGAAATGAATATTTCGTCTGTCGCTATGTTCTGAGTTCAAATTCCGCCAAGGTTGACTTTGCCTTTCATCCTTTCGGGGTCGATAAATAAAGTACCAGTTACGCACTGGGGTCGATGTAATCGACTTAATCCCTATGTCTGTCTTTGTTTGTCCCCTCTATGTTTAGCCCCTTGTGGGCAATAAAGAAATATATCCTCATTAGAGCAGCTTATTTCAATATCCGATGTTGGCGGTTAATCTCCCTAAAACCACGTTTGTAATCTTCTCAATCCCCAGACACTTACATTCGTTTATTCCCCCCCCCCACTGACGTCTAACTTTCAAACCACAACTCAACGCTTTCCAACCGATTCTTCTTGTTTAGCTCAAGCTGCAGTTAGAACCGTTATTGTTATGATAGGGGGAAAGTGTTAGAGACAAAAGCTTTCGAGAAGGAAGACAATTATTGTTTTATACCATTCCACCTTCAAGCGAGTTCTTCGTGGAATATAAATAAAGTTAGGAAGTTACGCTGCCTTAGATATAACAAAAGCGGAAGCGTTTCTTTCATTCTTCCTTTCTTTCTTTTCAGCTATTGCGCGCGCAACTGTCCTCTTTCCTCTTTCATGTAGCAGAATTGTGTCATATCGTAATATTGATATTCCTTGGTCCAGACTAAACAGACGACGTCAAGAAACACAAACCTTCACCATTGACGCCACTGTCAACATCACTCTCGTTGTCTCTTTCATCACTCTCCTCCTCAACATCGACGTTGCCATCATCATCATCATCATCAGTAGCAGCAGCACCACCACCACCACCACCACCGCCGCCACCTTCTCCCTCTTTTTCTCTACTACTTCTCTATGCTTCTTCCCACCTGATCATAATCATCATCGTTTTCAAATAATCATATTGACAACAATAATAACAATGACAACAACAACAACAATAACAACGATGGGTGGGGGTGTTGATGACAATGTTGATGATTTCTTTTCGTATTGTCCTCCCAAGAGGACAATATAAAAGAATAAAGTACAGCACACAAAGTGTGGGGTTTACATCGATCAAAAAAGGGTGTCAACAATAATAAAAGATATAAAAAAAAAGTATAAGGGTGTCCACACAGTGGTTTTCCTCTAATATATATATATATATATATATTGAAACACGCTTGACTTAGCTAGTGACAGCTGATGACTGGGGATTTTTTCCTTGTGTGGTGTGTCCTGTACCTTGTTTTTCTGTTGTAAAAAATAATGTTTTTCCCGTTTTCGTTTCATCTCTGTTTTTTTGTTGTAAAAAAATGACTTGTCCGTTTTCGTGTTTTTCGTTGAGTTCTACGTCTAGTTGCGGTGTCCTGTACTCACGTATATATATTTTATATATGCATGTATATATACACGTAGATGTAGGTACGTACATATACGTTTGTATGTATGCATATATTTTATTTATTACATATATATATATATATATATATATATAGGTTTTGTATATATATATATATAATATATAGGTTTTGTATATATATATATATATAGGTTTTGTATATATATATAATATATATATATATATATATATATATATATATCACTCTATTTTCAGTAAAACGAGAAGGATTATGTACAGTATTACGTTTCTCGTACTATGCAAGCCAATATTATTAGTGCTAAGGTAATATTGGGGTAGAATGTATTACAATGAATTAATACACATTTCCGGCCCCAAATTTTGTGGAGCCAGAGAACTTGAGGAAAAAAAACCAGTCTTGTGATGTGAGTTTACAATGTCGAACGACGAAGTTTGAACAAAACCCTTATATAATAATATTAATAATATTGAGATAATGTTGGTTGAATGAAACAGTAAAACGCTGAGAATTAGTTAAGCTTCTTTGTGTTTTGAGTTCAATTCCTGCTATAGACGACTTAATACGTTTGAATTCGATACGTAACCTTACCGTTCTTGAGTCTATGTCATCGATTATATCCGCTCTTGACTGCTTTCGTCTGAAATCACAATTGCATTGTTTTCTTTTCTGTTCTTCTAGGTTTTAAAGAGACATCATATCTGTACGCAATATCATCTGCGGGACTCGTCCATTCGTTCGCGCATGCGTGTAGTCGAGGCATATTAGACAGATGCACGTGTGATATCTCCAAAAGACTTCGAAATAAAGAAGCCTGGAAATGGGGAAGTTGTGGGGATAATATCCGTTACGGTTTGAAATTTACACGAAAGTTTCTGAGGCGAGCGAAAAGATCGGGAAAAGATCTCCGAGCTAAAATCGACCAACACAACACAAATATTGGAATAGAGGTAACTTATTTGCTTACATTCATACATGCATGCATGTTTACATACTCACTCATACATGCACACATACACGCATGCTCACATACACACACACATACATACATACATACATACATACATACATACATACATACTACATACATACATACGTGTGCACGTACGTACATATGTATGTACGGCGGATTGCCCGGGTCGTCGTAAGAGTATCGGACAGCTCTCCTCCGATATACTTTGGGTTTCATTGACAAGTCCGAAATAGTCAACTGTTATGATGTCAATGGCACAAGAACAAGCGACGGAGCAGTCCTCCAATAAATGCCCGCATCTGGTAAAAAGGGTGAAGACTGGTCAGAGATAAAAACAGAATTTTCTGGCTTTACCCACGTTCCCATAAAAAAATTATATATGCGTGTGTATGTGAACATATATGTTTGTGTGTGTATATAGACATGTATGAATATTTGTATATGAGTATACATGTAGATGGATAGAGAGAGAGAGATGCGTATATGCATTTGTGCATGTATGTATGTATGTATGTATGTATGTATGTATGTATGTATGTATATATGGAGTTGCTGTATTTTATTCCGTTACTGCTAAGTCTGATGAGCGCAGGGCGATATAATCGGGCTGTTATCTAACGTCTGGATGAAACTCCAGTGCGAAACCGACTGGTAAGATTGACCGTAGTGAATATATAACACACGCGCGCGCACACACACACTCATGCACACTCACACACACTTAAAATCGTAAAAAATAGGGATTTTCATAGAAAACAAGCACCTTTTTCATGTAAATAATTTTTGGTGTTAACATGGTCCGATTTGAATTTTTTTCTTCCACCGAAGGAAGAGCAAGCCTTCTTCTATCATACTCGGAGGAGATAGTGTTAGTTGAAGGCTACAAAACCTGCCATACACAGACAACTTCAGCTTTATATAGAGAGAGATAAGGAAGGAAGGAAGGAAGGAGGGAAAATATTCTCAAAGTTTTTAATTATTTAAAATTTTTTTCTTTTTTTTTTTTTGAAAGAGAATGACACGAACTTTTTGGAATGAAATTTTCGTTTTGTCTGTAAATGTTTTCGTTGTTCAATTCTTCTGACATTAATGTGTTTGAAACATTGAAATTTCCATCTTTTAACTCATTTATCACGTGCCTAGGAATATCTTTCTATTTTCCCCTCCCCTCAATCAAGTGAGAAAAACGAAAAAATAATCTATTTTACTGCGGCCCATTTCAGAAATAAGCCCCGTGATGTCGGGATGGCTGTTGCAGCGAGTGTCGCTGGCCATTCTCTGCGGCGGCGGCAACATTTTTGCCATGATGTCCTCGAGACGGAGCTGAACACGCCATTTGCCTTGAGTTGTTGAGTTGTACAACCTGTTACTCTCTCTCCACTCACATCTTCTGCTGCTTCATCATTCTACCCACCATTTCAACCCCACATTTTTTTTGTTTTGTTTCATCGGTGAGGGTAGTTCAGGATTTCTTCCTCGATTCTAATCTTGTATACTTTTAATAGTCTTTTTTTTTTCTTCTTCTTCTATGTTGCCAAACAAAAATCTATTTTACCACCCAAAAGAGGATTAAACCTGAGGATTAAAACTGCACACATTGAATTGAATTAGCAATAGGGAACATCACACCAACGCATCCGTAAATCCAGTCTCCAATGACTCGCCCGCGCTAATAAGTAATAATAAATATTATTCCACATCCTAATCTACACAATAGTTATAATAGATAAATAGATAATTTTCTAGATAAATATACTGGATGGACTCTTTGTTGACGCTATCTGTTCACGTCTGAATCGATAAATATTTAAATTCCGCTTCATTGATAGCATGTTGTCGTCGAAGAAATGGGTAACGTCCACACAGCGACAGTCTGGTGTTTACATTGGTGTAAATTCACTGCAAAACTGTCAGACATAGATGTTGATATAATTCAATAATGAAGTGGGAATAAAAGAAAGTGGAGAAAGATATGTGTTTAAAGGGGAAAGGAACAAAGGACGAAAAGAAAATGGAGGGATTAAAGAAGGATGAGAGAGAGAGAGGAGTGGGGGTGGGGGAGAAAAGAGAAGAAAGATAAGACAACAAACAAAAAGTCATGTAGAATAACTTATATAAAGGAAAAAAACTGGGGGGGGGTGGAATGAAGAAAATAAAAATAAAAAGGTGTACGGTGGGGGTGGGGCAGATGGGGATGGGGAGGCCGAGGAAGATGCGGGGGGGTGAATGACATGAAAAATGAAGATGAAAAAGAATAATAAAAAAGAAGAAGAAGAAGAAGAAGAAGAAGAAGAAGAAGAAAAAGAAAAAGAAAAAGAAAAAGAAGAAAAAGAAAAAAGAAGAAGAAGAAGAAGAAGAAGAAGAAGAAGAAAGAAGAAGAAGAAAAAGAAGAAGAAGAAGAAGAAGAAAAAGAAAAAGAAAAAGAAAAAGGAAAAGGAAAAGGGAAAGGAAAAGAAAAAGAAGAAGAAGAAGAATGTTTGAAGGTACCATGAAATAGAAAGGAGAAAGAAATGGAATAAAATGAAAAAAAAAAAAAAGGCGATAAAAGGAAGAAGAGTTGGGTGTGAAGTGAATAAACAGAAGTTGATCATCTTTACTCTATGGAAAGCATCAAGTCATGTTGGACGCTTTCAAAGGCAACTTTCGGTACCGAGTTAAACCGTTTTAAGCGAAAGCAAACAGCGGTGTGTGGATGTGTGTGTATAAGTGTGAGAGAGTGTGTATAAGTGTGTGAGAGTGCCTGTGTACGTGTGTACGTGTGTGTGCGCGTCCCTTGTTACCTTTCTCCCCCCCCCCCCATCAAATAGGGCAAATTGTAATGTAACCGTCCAGTTGTCTCGTTCTAAGTTTCTGCTTTTCCTTGACGGAAAGTCAAAGAAGAGACATTAGTTAGATCTTTTTAATTTTGTTGTGGGCTTTATCTCAACCCCAAGCACTTGTTATGCTAAAATACCTACAGCAATAATTATTCAGGCCAGTTCATTTATTTTCCCCCTTCTTCACTTTTATCCTCAGAATCGTTAGAGCGTCGAACAAAATGTCCAGCAGTGTTTCTTCCGGTTCCTTACAGTTCAAATCCCGCTGAAATTCGGGGTCGATGAAACAAGTACTAGTTGATCACTGGGGTCCATGTAATAGACTTATCCCTTCCCCTGAACATGCTGGCCTTGTGCCAAAATTTGAAATCATTATTATTATTATTATTATTATTATTATTAAACTATTATATGCTACATTTATTAGTAGGAATGTCTTGGGCTATAGTCACAACACGTCACCTCAAATCTCAAGAATCTTTCTTAGGATTCTTACAGAAGACAGGATTGACCTTTCCTGAAGGTCGGCAGAGCATTTCTCAATACCAATATCTGCTGCCTTTGTCTTCAACAATCACTTCAGCTCTTTGCTTAGGTCTTGATATTTCTTAATTTGTTTCAATTTCTTTGGAGTATCACTTGCACGTCTGCTCTCTGCTCCTCGTCCTTGTATCACTTGCAGAGAGCTCTCTTCCTCGTCCTGGTATCGCTTGCCTGTCTCCGGATTGAGCATTTCTCCCGCCCAGTTGCCTTGGAGGCCCTTTTGTCGCTACATTTCTTCATTACTAATCGATAACAAAAAAATTTATTGGATTCAGTTATAAAAGCGAATGAGTGTATGTATAGGAGTAAATTCATTCCATGGTTCCAATCAGGTCTCATCTGATACTCTACAAAATGGTGTTTAGTGGATGGAACCAGAACATAAGAATGGGAAGGAAATGATAAATAGCGATCAGCCATGTACTATTGTTAATCAGGCGATGTATCCGTCACTAAATTCTCGGGAAAGCTAGAACTTGAGAAATGTATCAAACAATAAATATGACAACTTTCTGCTACTTTATCGATCTCATAAGCAGCGCATATGAAACTACCGCCATACATTGGTGTCGCAGAGAATCAATTTAAAAACTAACTTTGCCAACAAACTACGTCCCTCAATCATTTTCAATCTATTTTCTCTTATTTTATTTGTTTTATTTTTCTACTTTATTTCTGTTAATTTATTTCATGGAAATGGAAGCACTCCGTCGGTTACGACGACGAGGGTTCCGGTTGATCCGAATCAACGGAACAGCCTGCTCGTGAAATTAACGTGTAAGTGGCTGAGCACTCCACAGACACGTGGGATATTCAGCGTGACACAGAGAGTGACACGGCCGTCCCTTTGAAATACAGGTACAACAGAAACAGGAAGTAAGAGTGAGAGAAAGTTGTGGCGAAAGAGTACAGCAGGGATCACCACCATCCCCTGCCGGAGCCTCGTGGAACTTTTAGGTGTTTTCGCTCAATAAACACTCACAACGCCCGGTCTGAGAATCGAAACCGCGATCCTATGACCGCCAGTCTGCTGCCCTAACCACTGGGCCATTGCGCCTCCACAATTTATTTCATATCATTTTAATCATAAGTTGTGAATTTGTTTCAATTATCGAAATCTGGATAAATCCGTACACAAAATTCTCTGCATTCACTTCACACACACGCACGCATGCACACACTGACACACACACACACAATATATATATATATATATATATATATATATATATATATATATATATATATATATATATATGTATATATATTCGCTCCGCGGTTTATAAGCATGACTTATAACAAATTTCAAACAAACTTCAAAGACGCCAGCATGAATTCCATCTATAGCCTGACACAAAAAAATAACAAAGCCATGCTCTTGTTTCCCGCTGGGTTTAGAGACTAAAGACGCGGTCCCGCCTATCAGGAAACTCTATTGATCTCAACCAACAAAGTCTCACTCGAACGTCTTTCCCTCTTGTTTTCTTTGAATTATATATATATATATATATATATATATATTGTGTGTGCGCGCGCGTGTGTGTGTGTGGTGTGTGTGTGTGTTGTGTGTGTGTGTGTGTGTGTGTGTGTGTGGTGTGTGTGTGTGTGTGTGTGTGTGTGTGCATACATTTATTTACGTCCTGAGTTCAAATACCTATTTCTTTATTACCCACAAGGGGCTAAACACAGAGGGGACAAACAAGGACAGACATAGGTATTAAGTCGATGACATCGACCCCAGTGCGTAACTGGTACTTAATTTATCGACCCCGAAAGGATGAAAGGCAAAGTCGACCTCGGCGGAATTTGAACTCACAACGTAACGCAGACGAAATACCTGAGTTCAAATACCGCCGTGGTCGACTCTGCCTTTCATCCTTTCGGAGTCGATAAGATATAAAGTACCCGTGAAGCATTGAGGTCGATATCACTGACTCACCAAACTCACCAACCCAACTCCTCAAAATTGCAGGCCTTGTGTCTAGAGTAGAAAGGATGAGTTCAAATCCTGCCGTGGCCCAAATGGGTGGTAGACTTAGTCCCCCAGTTTAACACTATCAGTTGCATATGTGTGTGTGTGTGTGTGTGTGTGTGTGTGTGTGTGCGTGTGTGTGTGTCTTCTGGTTTTAATCATTTAAATTCTTCTGAAGACGGTGATGGTTTCTAACAAAGATACAAAGCTCCATCTTTGGAATGTAGATCACGGAAACAATGTCACATTTTAAACCTGAGAAAAGTCTTGAATAGTTTTACTGCTCCGCTTACTTATTTGTAATGTGCGAATCAGTCGCTTGATTCTTTTTTTCCTGAAAATCCAAACTTATCCAAACTGACCGTATGTATGTATGTACGTACGTACGTATGCATGCATGTATGTATGTACGTACGTATGCATGCATGCATGTATGTATGTACATACGTATGCATGCATGTATATATGTACGTACGTATGCATGCATGTATGTGTGTACGTACGCACGCATGCATGTACGTACGTACGCACGCATGCATGTACGTACGTACGCATGCATGTATGTGTGTACGTACGTACGCACGCATGCATGTACGTACGTACGCATGCATGCATGTACGTACGTACGCATGCATGTATGTATGTATGTATGTATGCATGTATGTATGTATGTACGTACGTATGCATGCATGTATGTGTGTACGTATGCATGCATGTATGTATGTATGTATGTATGTATGCATGCATGTATGTATGTATGTATGCATGCATGCATGCATGTATGCATGCATGCATGTATGTATGTACGTACGTATGTTTTTACCAGATGTCTCTATGGGAAAGGGATTGTTCGAACATGTCTATTTTTATTGTTTGATTTTCAAGTAATGGGGGTTACTGTTGTTTCGATGAAGGCTTAAGTCTCGAAGTGGGTTTCTTCATAATGATCGGAAACCACATCCGCAGGCCTGGGTGCAAAGAGTGTTCGCGATATTGCACTAAATGCAGTGACTGCGTATTTATGGCCCTGGTAAGAAGCAGACAGCTGCGTGTCTCCAGGTGTGTGGAAACATTCACAAGGACATTCTTAAAAGAGGACAAGAATGGCATTCTATTCATTTAAGGGATAAGTCTATTACATGGACCCCAGTGATCAACTGGTACTTATTTCATCGACCTCGAATTTCAGCGGGATTTGAACTGTAAGGGACCGGAAGAAACACTGCTGGACATTTTGTTCGACGCCCTGACGATTCTGAGGATAAAAGTGAAGAAGGGGGAAAATTAATGAACTGGCCTGAATAATTATTGCTGTAGGTATTTAGCATATCAAGTGCTTGGGGTTGAGATAAACCCCCAACAAAATTAAAAGATCTAACTAATGTCTCTTCTTTGACTTTCCGTCAACGAAAAGCAGAAACTTAGAACGAGACAACTGGACGGTTTATGAGGAAGTAGTGGATTGGAAAGGCATGGGGATGCTTGATTAGATGGGTGATGAATTATTGGTTACCCCGCTTTAGGCTGCTTCAGGCTGAATTTGGCTGTTTTCCCTATATAAAAACCAATTCCATTTGATATTTTACACAAAAATATACAGAGGACTTTACCAAGAGTAAACCGTACAAGTGTTTAGATAAGTATTTCCATGCTAGCTTGGAAAGATACCTACATTTTCGTGTTTTGAGAGACGGGGAAATTGTGCGTTCCTTGTGTACAAACGATTCCTTTTAACCCGGAGCCGAACTGCAACCAAGAAATCTGTCTTCTTATGGACCTCTGTTGCCTCTGCTTCTTTGGTGTTGTTGTGGTGCGCATCTCAATTTATAGCCGTGTTTTGGCGAACGAAAAAAGTCGAGGAAAACTCCATCGATCGTACAGTTGTTGCTGAAATATTTATTGGTCAGAATCCAGGGAAATCACCTGATATGCTGTGGCTTCTCGTGACTGAGCTAAGGCGGTTTCAAATAAAAATGTGAAAACTGATGGAGAATGTTGCGTTTCAGAGCACGGCTTCGGCTTCTAGGATGACATCCTGTTGGCTCGACTTCATTCCTCACTCTTCCTAGATTTATAAATTATCAGTAGCATTCTCATTTTTTTTCAATGCAATCCTTTTGTGCCTCAAAAGAAAGGGTGACTATACGAGCGAATATAAAGTTAATAGTAGAGAAGTGGGGAGGCTTCTCTCGCGGACAGTCCGCGAATCGATAACACCACGCAGTGGAAGTTCAATCATTTTCTGTTGTCGGCCTTTCTCAGTCTGTAATTATGTTTTAATAGTAGACGCAGAGTTGTAACTTTTCCATAATAAAAATAGTTCTTATTAAATACTAGCACTATGACCCGACGTTGTCGGTTCATAGTGCTAGTGCATGCATATACAGCTGCGTGCGTGCGCACATACACGCGTGTACTGTTCAAATCTCTGACCAATTACATACAGCTAGCTGGCATTCAATTGGCGTATCAAGTTTCGGGCATTTTGATTGGGTTTTGGATAGAAAATTCACAAAAAAGTCACTTCTATTGATTTTTTAATGGCTTTGCGGGGTGATTGGGGAAATGTAAAGAGGTGCACGACCATCCTTGGACGGTTTTAAATGACCATAGAAAGTGCGAGCCCTCTAACAGAAAAATTGTGGATTTGTATAAAGGACACACACACACAGACATTTTGCCGTTTATATAGAGATTATAAATTAAAGTAACAATTTTTTATTTATTATTTTAATTAATTAAAATATTATAAATTAATTAAAATGATAATTTTTTATTTATTATTTTAATTGATTCAATTAAAATCAATTAACATATTAGTTTCTGATTAATTTTCTTTTATCTATTTTAGGTCGTAAGGCAAAACGTAAACCGGACTTGTAAGTGTTACGGTGTATCAGGCTCTTGCACAACACGGACCTGTTGGAGACAGTTAGCACCATTTTCTAAAATCAGTGCCATCCTTAAAGAAAAATACGAAAAAGCCGTCCGTGTAAACAGTTTCTCGGAACAACGACTAAATAGCATAGGAGACAATCTTCGTGTGAAACATAACGAACTGCTGTACATAGAGAAATCTCCAAACTTTTGCCGCCGAACTCGCTATTCGTCCGGCATTTCAGGTCGAGTTTGCATGAAGGGAGAGAACTGTAAAGTTATGTGTTGTGGTCGTGGATACAATGTGGAGAGTATTGATGTACAGAAACACTGCTCGTGTAACGTAATTTCGTGCTGTCATGTCAGATGTAAAATATGCAACACTAAACATGAAGTTCATACTTGCAAATAATGCAAAGATTGAGAAGAAAAATATGTTTGTAAATGGATTTGAAGGAGAGAAACTGAACGACACAAACAATTTGTCATTGAAAGAATTTGAAATCAGGAGAAAATATTAAGAGTGAAAATACAAACAACAGAAACTTTACTCACCACAAATAATACCATAATAACTTATCTACGTCTGTCCATTAATAAATTAATAACGAAATTGATATACAATCAAATGCATTCAGTCACACACACACACACACACACACATTCTCTCTCTCTCTCTCTCTCTATCTCTCTCTCTCCTTTTCCCTTTCTTTCTCTATTTGGAAATCAGGCAACAATTATTATTAAATAAGCTGAAGTTTCGAATATTTTTGCATGTATTGGCTGGTTTCTTCTGAAGGTTGAATCTCACATTGTTACAGGAGAGAAGAATGAGAATATGTGACGTTCATGCTTTCTCAAAGCAATTAACGACTTAAGTTCGGTCGATTATGACCAGCTTGAAAGGAAAAAACCCTCTGGCTAACATTCAACTTCTGTCCAGGGACGACAGAACTGACTGGAAATACTGCCCGCTTCTATCTTAAACCCTAAACACACACACACACACACACACACACACACACACACACACACACACACACACACACAGAGGAAGACATTGCTGCATTGTAACGAGTGCTACATTAATTACCTAGTCCTACTACATTTATCACAGCGATAATCAACTAATACCTTCATTCGCTATTAGAAAGGTACCCACCTACCCATCTATGGCGATAGAACTGGGTGTGATTCAACCACAGACATTTTCCCTACTAAAGCTGATGATGATACAAAGAGGAAACTTTGTCGATAAAAGAATAAAATTAATCATCAATTAATATTGTTTATATTTCTAACCTCGTGGGATCTTTTCGGTTTGAACGGCAGTTTTTAGCATAATTTCTAGGTAACTAAAAAATTTTAAACTTCGTATACTGGTAGAATGTGTTTATAAAACATCTTTTTCTCTTGGCTTTATTGAGAAAATTCTATAGTTTGTAAGATATTTGTTGTTGTTTTTTTTCTTCAATTTCTGCAATTTCAACCAATCAATTACGTCTATTGAGGTAAAAAAACATTCTGTGCCGTATGAATATGTCCCTCGTTTAAGAAACAGATTGGGTTTATTTACATTTGTGAAGAAAAAAAAGATACCCTTCCCTCCACCCCTAACCCTAACCCTAAAACAGATTGAAATGCAATAGATCGATACTAGGGTCATAATTATGGGTGACAATTTCATATGACATCGCTAGTAAAAACTGCCGTTCAAACCGAAAGGATCCACCTCATGTTTTATTTTACTCCAACTGCTTTGATGTCCAAGGTGTTGTGTTACACATTAAATATACAAGATGGCGCACGAGATAATAACCTGAGTTCCGTAGCAGAGAGTAAACACAGAAATGAATTTGCACATACTGAAAAGTACTCGGTCTTTCGTTTGCAGGTGTCATTGAATATTTCGGCCGCTTGTAACTGCTGAACAAAGACGATGTATTATAGTCGACTGTCCACTCCGTTATCTTCACTGCATCCTCACCACATTAGCTGATTGTAAGACTGTATTGAGCGATCATCTCTAATCTTTTCAGCAAGATGTCGTACTCAAAAGCGGAAAGACTGGAGGTTGTGGAAGCATAAAATCAACATCGGCGGAATTTGAACTCAGAACAAAAAGAAGTAATATTTATCCTCACTGAAACTTTCATATTCTTTTAGAACAAACTATACTGCGATAGAAACTTTGAGAGAACCTCTCATATTGGATTTTTGTATAACATGCACTCTTATTTATATTGCTAACGAGGAGCTAAATCCCCCCCCCCCGCCATCTTCAGCACCGAGACCAACAGATCACGTGATTTCAACCTTCTTTGGTCTTGCCAATGATGGACGCTCGATCGTAAGAGATAGCAGCGACTCATCTCCCCGCCAGAATAATAGATAGAATAACAGTGTCAGAAAAGGCGCTGATGTCGCGATTAAGCCTGTGAGCTTCTTGAAACAAATAGTGACAGAAGAAGAAGCAATGTGAATACTTATCAGCACCAAAAGTGAACATGAGACTTTCTCTCATGGTATCCACCGCAGCATGGTTTGTTCTAACAGAACATCCGCTTTTAAGTGCGGATAAAGATCACCTCTTGGTGTTAATACTGCCCCTCTCGCTAATGTATATTTTTTCAGAACACGAAGATTGGCAAAATGTCGCTAAGCGTTTTGTACGGCGCACCGACGATTTCGTCAGCGCGTTACCTAACACAACAACAACTATTATCGTAGTTGTTGCTGTAATAAGGCAGGGAGCTGGCAGAATCGTTAGCGCGCCGGACAAAATGATTAACGCTATTCTGTGTTCAAATTCTGCCGATGTCTACTTAGCCTTTTATCCTTTCGAGTCGATAAAATAAGTACCAGTTGAATACTGGGGACGATGTAATACAAAAATTCAATATGAAAGGTTCTCTCAAAGTTTCTATCGCAGTATAGTTTGTTCTAAAAGAATATGAAAGTTTAAGTGAGGATAAATATTACTTCTTTTTGTTCTGAGTTCAAATTCCGCCGATGTTGATTTTTACCTTTCATTTTTCGGGGTCGATGAAATGAGTACCAACCGAGTATTGGGGTAGATGTAATCGACTGGCCTCTCCCGAATATTTTCAAGCAAAATCGATCAAAGCTGAATCTGAACTCAGAACATAAAGAAGTAATCTTTATCCCCACTCAAACGTGGATGTACGGTTCAAAGAAATGACACTGCGCTACAGACCAGAAGAGAAACTCTCATGTTGGCTTTTGGTGCAAAGTCTGGAGCTGAGTCCACCGGTTCTTTTGTTTAGAATCAGCGCCAGACTTTAAAAACTAAGTCGTGGGATCGACTTCAAATCGGTGCTCCAGCTTGGCCACAGTCTAATGACTGAAACAGACAGAAGGTAAAAGGTATCAGTTTCTGAATTTGCAACACAAGTTTTCGCCTTTTGTTTGTTTTATTTTTTCGTTATATTTCTATAATTTTTCTTCTTTTTCATCATCTCTACTACAGTAATTATTGTTAGGTTTTTTTATGTATCTTCATTCGAACCTGTCTTCCTTATATTTGAGCAACAATTAAAGCATGGATATCATTCATCTAAATAAACCTCTTCATTTACTTTAACGTCCCTTTTAATTCCTCAACTCAATAAGAGATATCTTTCATTATTGTCACTTTAGCCTCCCCATACCCATTTCATTATGTACTTAAGTATTATTAACTCAGATTTGCACTTCGAAAACCTGTGTCCTTCCTATTGGTCTTGCCCCTGACTTAACCTCAAAGCTAGCGTATAAACTCGACATGGTTTACAGGCAAACATTTCTCTCTAAAAGTGTGAGAAAGATTTAAATATCTCCATTCACTTTATTGATAGGATTAAGTACACATGACAAGATTCTGTCTGAATCGTGCTCACAATTATTCTCAGACATGTTCGAGATTTTCTGAAAGATATCAACAAAGATAACAAATACGCCAGCAGTCAACGTTTTAGAAAAAGAAACAGTTTAGAAATTATATTTTTGTGTTAATCTCTTAAAGAACACAAAGACGGTGTAATATACGGTAGAAATAGTTGATTTGTGAGATCCGCGAAAGAAAAATGCGAGTTGGTTTCGATCCAGTTAGAACTAAATACCATACAATATTGTTCAAGGGTTCCAAACATTTTCTTTCGGTGAACCTCTTTATCATATTTGGCATTGAGGGCGAACTCCGTCTGAAGAATATCTGAAAATCATAGAACATACAATAGATATCTATTGGTTGTTTTGGGCTTAATTTAAAGTGTTGTGTTTCACTCTTATAGGACAAGTGTTGAATGTTCGTAACTGCAAGTTACGCAGCTTACCTTTCGAGACCCACGCTGTACCGTTCCTAGCAGCGTTCTAATTTGCCACATTTATTACATATACTGGACATACACGAGCTTTGTGTGTACGTCCACAATTTCGACATTTCACTACAACATCACGACTCCTACCAGGAATATTCTTGTTGACATTAAAGTTTGTCATTGTTTGTCGACTACTCGCAAACAGCGTTTCCAATTCTATGTTGGATGCAAGAGCTGCTATTTCAGTGTATTTCCTTTTAGAATGACACCATAACTGATCCAAAATTTTTAACTTCACCCCTGCCCACGATAATACCGCGATGAAGGCGGCGAGCTGGCAGAACCGTTAGCACGCCGGGCGAAATGCGTAGCCGTATTTCGTCTGCCGTTACGTTCTGAGTTCAAATTTCGCCGAGGTCGACTTTGCCTTTCATCCTTTCGGGGTCGATAAATTAAGTACCAGATACGCACTGGGGTCGATGTAATCGACTTAATCCGTTTGTCTGTCCCCTCTATGTTTAGCCCCTTGTGGGTAATAATGAAACAGATAATACCGCGATGAAAATGACTTTCATGATTTCTTCCTCTGGATTTTCTTTCAACCTATTCAAATGACAGGAGGAAGCTTGAGAATTAATCCTAAGACGGAAGACGTTGATTGACTCATGTTCCAGTTGCTTCAGTTCCAATAATTTTAATTTGTCCGCAATTAACAGACTCTCCTTCGGTTTTATTAGTTGTTACAACGCGTTCGTTATTTGTTGGTATATTGTATTGGCGGCGAGCTGGCAGAAACGTTAGCACGCCGGGCGAAATGCGTAGCCGTATTTCGTCTGCCGTTACGTTCTGAGTTCAAATTCCGCCGAGGTGGACTTTGCCTTTCAACCTTTCGGGGTCGATAAATTAAGTACCAGTTACTCACTGGGGTCGATGTAATCGACTTAATCCCTTTGTCTGTCCTTGTTTGTCCCTTCTGTGTTTAGCCCCTTGTGGGTAGTAAACAAATAGATATATTGCATTCTGAAGGCTTACCGGGAAAAGAACATCTTTTAACTTCATTATGGCAGAAAGATGGCGTTGACACGTTCAACGTCATCGTATTCAATTTTTGCTTGGAACTGTATCAGCCAGACATTAGCTTCTTCCAAGTTGTTCAAGTTTAAACGTTTTCCGGCTGTCCTCCTCGTTGCCATGTATTGCGTTTCACTCTTATAGGATAAATATTGAATATTCGTAACTGCAAGTTGCACAGCTCGCTTTTCGAGAACCACGCTGTACCGTTCCTAGTAGCGTCTTCTTGTTATGATTTTCACGTGGTTGCACGAGACTTCCTTTGCGAGTTCTGTATACATATCAGGATACCAAATCAGCGATCTTGCGCAACTATCACATAAAGAATTCAAATCCCGTTGTGTCACCTTAACTTTTCCTTCTCCCGTCAAGTACCGGGATCGATATTATCTTCTTACCCCAAATTTCTGGTCTTCTGCCACTGTTCATGTCATTTAATGTTCTCTTAATCTTACATTTTTAATGAAATGTATTGCAATAATCGTTGGTTACCTTGGTTACCTTGAACGTTCAGCCCCTGTAATAAAAACTAAGGCTATGACATGGGCTTGTTACTACTGGAACCAGAGATTAATTAAGAAGCAAAAATCCTCGTGTTATGAAAGGCCAAAGGCATTCTTGGTTGGAATAAGTAAAAGACAATTGCAGCGTGGGAGGTGTTTGTAAGCCATTTAAGAAACACACAAAAGCCGTTCGATTCACTTCAACATTTAGGTTTAATTTGTCAAAATATTTTCGTCGCTATAAGACCGCGACTTGTTCACTGACAAAAATCCGTGTAGATGCAGCACGGATTATTGTCAGTGAACAGGTCGCGGTCTTAAAGCGACGAAAATATTTTGACAAATTAAACCTAAATGTTGAAGTGAATCGAACGGCTTTTGTGTGTTTCTTAAATGGCTTACAAACACCTTCCACGCTGCAATTGTTTTCGTTCCAGCACACGATCTCAGATCAAATCACTTGCTATGCAAGTACATCTCCATAAGTAAAAGAGAATTCCTTGAACTTCGCAAATAATTTACAGATTTTTTACTGTTCCAGTGACGAAGTGGATCTGTAGTCTTCGAATTAGCTTTCTCCTTTCTAGAGATTGGTATTTAGGCAGTGTGTTACATATCCCAGGACCCCAATAATTACAGATATAAACCTGAACTTGTAATCTAGATAGAGTAACTGGAGATTTCTCAATAATTCAGCGTAGGTGTTCTCTTTTTTACTGATCTTCAGCTTCATATTAACATCCGCTCGGCAGCTAATTTCCACAATTGTGCACAGTTTCTCTTCTCCATCCCCAATCATTATATCAGGCATGTTATGCTTACATTTTATTGAGGTCTTCACTGGTACATTCCACCAGTATTCCTTTTTATTATGAGTGGCTATGGCTTCTACCATATTGTGGGTTCTTATTTCTTTGTCCTCGGGATTACCCTTGTTGTTGATGTTGTGTCCAGACATGTTGTTTGTAGTAACTCTCTAAATGCTAAATTCAAGTTTCAGTCGAAAATCACTACGATCGTGGATAAAAGGCTCCCTGAGTTAATTCATCTGAAGATTAACCAGTTATTTAACAAGGCTGATAGTTGTGGCTCCAAAATTGGAGATAGTATTCATCGTGTTTTCGATAAATAGTCTCCCGCGACTTGTCGTTTCGAGTGTATATATGTATGTATGCATGTATGTATATATGCATGTATGTATTATGTATGCATGTATGTATATTTGCATGTATGCACGTATGTATTATGTATGTATATATGCATGTATGCATGTATGTATTATGTATGCATATATGTATGTATATATGCATGTATGCATATATGCATGTATGTATATATGCATGTATATATTATGTATGTACCCACCCGTGTCTACGCGCATAGGTACATCATGTCCTATACACACGCAGAGGTGGGTCGGTTCATATAAAAAAGCAAGTGAGCCAAATAATATGACCATTTGCTTATCAAGAAAATATTTTTTTAAGACAATGAGTATTTCTGCCGTTTTTCCAGTAATTTTACAAACACACAGACAAAGATGAGTGATTACAATATCCTGCTTTCGCTTTCGCACACGTTTCGAATTTTGGCACAAGCCCAGCAATTTCGGAGTGTGAGGATTAAGTCGATTACAGCGACCCCCAGTGCTCAACTGGTACTTATTTTATTGAACCCGAAAGGACGGAAGTCAATGTCGACCTTGGTGTAATTTTAACTCAGAAAGTAAAGCCGGAAAAGACGCTGCCGAGCATTCTGTCCGGCATGCTAACTATTGTTCTGCCATGACGTGTTGCTTATGCCGAGGTTCAACCAAGCCATCTCGTCAATGTTTCTAGACGTTTCCAGTCTTATGTGGACTATATAAAGCGTAGTTGGCACGTGTAAGGATGTGACTAGTGTAGACTTTATGACAAGAATTCGATATTTCGTCAGTCTTTATGTTAAAATTCCGCCGAAGTCGATTTTACCTTTTATCCTTTCCTATAGAAATATATTGTTTCATTCACTAGACTGCGGCCATGCTGGGGCAGCGCATCGAAAGTTTTAGTCAAATAAATGTCCTCCTCCTCCAGAAGAAAAGAATACAGGAAGGACAAGTTTTAACTCAGCCTGGCACAGCATTGACCCGAGAAAGAGCGGGTCGGTGGGATTGGCATCGACCACGTTCAGATGGTGCCTTTTACGTACCACCGATACAGGGAGCCAGTCAGGCGGCTCTGGCAGCGACACACGCATGAATGGTGCTCATTGCGTGCCACCAGCACTGGCATAGGTCACAACTACAATTTCCATTTGATTGTGATTTGATTTGATTTTGATTTACTTGACTCAATATGTCTTCCCCAGTACGGAATGTCGCCCGACGATTCAAAGGTACTTTTTAAGCGGGCTGCTTATGCGACACTGATGTAAACTACGGCTGTAATCTCACTTTCTTTGTCAGGTCTTCTCAATCACAGCATATCTCCAGAGGTCTCAGTCACTGCCTCTGTGAGGCCCAACATTCGAAGGTCATGCTTCATCACCTCATCCCATGTTGGATTCCTGCCAAAGAAACATTTATGTCTATGTTGTTTCAGTCAAAATCAATGTCTGTTATTCCCCTAACAAGAATCTTGATGCCATTATAAAAAAAAGGTGAAGGCAAACTGGATGCACAGTGTCGTTATTTTAAAAATTCTCTTTTACACTATTCATGACATTTTCATTTAGATGCTAAATGGCTTAATGAACAACTATGTGTGTATATTTGACAGTTCTAATAAAAACAAATGTATGTTTATATTTATATACACATAACTGTTCTATTAGCTATTTAGTGTCTAAATCAGGGGATAAATTTATCAGTAGTCAGTTCAGCTTAATGGTAAAGCACTCAGCCAGAGTCTTGGAGGCTGTGAGTTTGAGTCCCTTTGCTGTTTATTGACAAATTTTTCCACCTTTTAAGGGTAATTTACCAACTATTTCTGCTGTCCTAACGGCAATTCTGCATTCACAAAAATATCTTCTTGTTTGTATTGTACAATATAAATAAGTGTTAATAAATAATTATAAATGTATCTATATATGCATATAGTATATGGGTTTATATTTATAATCCTTTAACGACTGTATTCCATGCAGGCATGGGTATAATATATGTGTATGTATGTATGTATATATATGTGTACGCATTAGGTACGCATTATTATCATTGTTGGTATTATGTCCTCCAAAAAACTTCTCTTGAAACTGTTCAAGTCAACATCCCCCAACACCTGAAATAAGTGTTGAAAGAACCTTCAGCCACTTTCCTGTCACCGTATATTCATCCAGTATTTTCGCGCAGTCGCGTTCATTACCAACTGCTTTAGTTCTAGAGCACATAAGTCCAACAAACCCACTCGGGGGATGGCGTACTCTGGCTCTATAACGCTTAAAGCCTTACTATGTAGAAGGCCACCAGCTTTTGGACATATCCACATCCTTCAACCCAAACAATACAAGGGAAGCAACTCAGAAGTGAATTATTTCCCCTGCGTTATGTTGTACATAACAGCACACGATTACTTTCAATACGCTAATAGCATTCCACTGATTTATGTAATTATTCGGGAAAATTCCAAATAACAACATTAAAAGTTTTGGAGGTTGTTTATATCAAATACTTCCTTCATACGGTGATGATGATGATACATATACACACAGATATATATATATATATATCTTCCCTTCTCTGGATCTTTCCTTCTCCTATGTTTCCGACGAAGAGCTCCACTCGAAACGTTAAACCCTCCTTCTTCCCTTCTTTCCTGAGCGTCCAATAATACTATATTTGTTCCACGTCCTCGCGTTGTTGTGTTTGTTTGTGCTTTCTTGTTTGGATTAACTTTATATATATACTAGCAGTATCGCCCGGCGTTGCTCGGGTTTGTAAGGGAAATAACTATATAAGCATTTTTAGAGAGTTATAGCCAAAAAATAGCAAAAAAATGCATTAAAAATTGAAAAAAAATTAAGGCAAATTTTTTTTTAAATCGTTGACACATCGTAGATATTTTTAGAGAGTTACTTCCCTTATATAAAAGTGAAAAAAATGCATTAAAATGGAAAAATATGATGGTAAATTTTTTTTAAATCGTAGACTCATCGTAGACGCGCGCTAATACCCAGAAGGGCTCGATATGAATCACGACTATAAGATACCCGCTTTTGGTTAAACTGCACCGCAAAATGTGGGAGTAGTTAGGAATCTAAATCGTAGGAGACAGACACACAACTTCACTCTTATATAAAGATGCTTTTTTTTTTCAGTCATAGAGTTAGATTTATGAGGTCTTCAGTAGAAAATCCTTCGAATTCTGACTCGCTGCTTGATATAATGAAATTCGTATCCATTTTTTGTCAGAATTACAAATTTTGAAAAGACAATAGGAACAAATTTCGGAAAAAAATCTCCCATAATTCACGGAATTAAAATTACACTTCGATTTTTGTACAAAACTGTAGTTGAAGTGTTTACGAAGTATAATACGTGTTTTCACGAATGTACTAAAGAGATTTGCTCTGATATTCTCATTTAAATATGAATAGGTAAATTCGGGCGGTTTGGTAACGAAAGGGTTAAACGGATGCATACATTTATTAATCTCTTATTATAATAACTATATATAAGTGTCGTCTGTTTATACATAAACACTGTTTCATACTGCAATTATATTATCTATATATAATATTATATAATAAAATATATACAGAGTAAAATAAAAACCAATTTACCTTTTCTGTATTGTTATAGCAATTCCACCGTCCGTGTGTCTTTGCAAATGTGTTGGAATGATAAGTGAGTTGTGTTTTGGCGCCTTTTTTACTAATAACAAACACACACGTGTTTGTATGTAGTTGTTTGAAACGTTTGTGTTTGCCACTCTCATATATGTATGTGTATGCGTGTGTGTGAGGAATGACACACACACACACTCACGCACGCACACATGTACATCAATGCTTTGGGAGTGATATGTTAAAATATTGAGTTTTCTCGAATTTTGTCTTAATTGGTGGTAAAATTGAAAGAAATTTTTTATGGCATCACCCACTGAAGTACTCTGAAAAATCATGGGTACACTCTAATTGAAGAAATTGTGTGAGGAGTAAATCGTTATGTATTTATTTGTTTCTGTTTGCTGTGTTTTTTATTTTTTGAGTAGTGGTTTAAATACTTTCAGTTTAGTCTTCCTCAAATCACTCTGTCGCTATTTACTTTCATTTTATTCGTTGCACACTGTATGTGCGTGTGCGTGTGGTGTAAACTACATTAAGAAAAGCATTTGACATACACACCAGAATGTGAGTTTTCTGTAAATTTTGCTTAATTGGAGTTTAAATTTTAAAAACTGGACCTGGCATGACCCGATGAATTCTACTCTTAAAAATGCTAGGTAAATTGTAATTGAAGAAATCCTATATTGTAGATTTCTATAAGTTACAAAGGGAGGCAGATAAAATCTGCCTTTTGTAATAAGAGATATACATATATACAAACACGTATATATACACACATATATAGAGATATATATGCATATATATATATACACACACACATACACACACAAACATAAATATATGTATATATATATGCGTGTGTGCGTGTGTGCGTGTGTGCGTGTGTATGTATATAAAACCCATGCATATATATAGACATGCGTGTGCAAATGTGTTTGTGTGTATTCCCAGATTTTCACCACCTTATTTATTACTAAACATTGGTGACACAGCTACACTCCGTTGTTTTCTTTTCTTTCTCCAAAGACAAATGATTAGGTAAGGAAATGAGAAAAAGCTAATCGTTGTTTTCTTAACATTTGCACAATTGTAACAACAACAAGCATCATCATCATTATCATCGTTTAGCATCCGTTTTCCATGCTAGCATGGGTTGGACTATTATTGGACTATGATTATTATTATTATTTGCTCCTCAGCTAGAAATTCATTGTAGTAGAATGTCCATCAATGACAAGATCAAGGAAGGTTGAAATCATGGGATCTGGTGTCCTCAGTGCTGGAGGTGGTGGGAATTGATCTCCTCACTAGCGATAGAAGCCAGCATTTGTTTCGTACCAAAAGCCAATATGAAAGTTCTTCATATTTACCAAGTATAATTTATTCTAACAAAACAATCACGTTTATGTGGGGAAAATATCAACTCTTGATATATCTATTATTATACCTAGAGTTTCTTTAACTAAAACTTTAATTAAAACTCCAAATTGTCAGACAACTTATCAGTCAATTTATAATAAAAATGACAAATCACATCAAATCTCAAGAACCTTGCTTACAATTCTTGCAGACCACAGAATTAAGAGACTCACTTTGCCGGCCCACAAAAAAGTGCCATCTTGTATTTGGCAGGAATCCTAAGAAAGGATCTCGAGATTTCAGGAGATTTGTTGTCATGAAACCTGAAGGCAACATTCCTGCTATCATGTAATACTAACAACATTTCTTTGTACTCTAGGCACAAGGCCTGAAATTTTGGAAGAGGTTAGCGAGTTGATTACAACAGCATCAGTCCTCAACTGATATTGACTTCAGCGACCCTAAAAGGATGAAAAGCAAAATGAATCCCTCCAGAGGAATTTGAACTTAGAATGTAAAGATGAACAAAATGTTCATTTTGTTCAGTATGCTAACAGTCCCGCCAGATCATCATCATCATCATCGTTTAACGTCCGTTCTCCATGCTAGCATGGGTTGGACGGTTCAACCGGGGATCTGGGAAGCCAGAAGGCTGCACCAGGCTCCAGTCTTATCTGGCAATGTTTCTACAGCTGGATGCCCTTCCTAACGCCAACCACTCCGTGAGTGTAGTGGGTAATAATAACAACAACAACAACAACATCAACAACAATATCAATATTAATATTCCTCAGAAAATTATGAAAAGTATAAAAAACAGTCTATTTGTAAATAATTATTAATTTTGTCGTCAAATGTGTGAATTAAGAAATGAGTCATGAAAAATAGTAGCAACAATGAAACCAACTCCCTAAACAGGCAATGATTTTCTTTTTTTTTTTTTTTTTTTTCTGTGTGTGTGTGTGTGTGTGTATGTGTGAAAGTGTAGAAATACTGTTTTGTTATTATTATTATTATTATTAAAATAAGAAACGGTTAGTTCCAGGTTCATATATATATTATATATATATACTGCCAGAGGTAGTTGTTAGTTGCTTTCCATGATTTGAAAATAGCTGTTAATGTTGATTAATGTGTTAAATAAATGTTGGGGAGTGATCAATGAGT
>NC_043019.1:23805927-23888427 GCF_006345805.1 Octopus sinensis | reverse complement strand
GCAAAGCTAGCGTGAACCTTAGGTTCTGTTGTAACGTAGTTACTCATTGCCAATTATTGTAGTATTGCCACTATTTATGACAATACTTGTTTACACTGCCACCCAGCAGTCCTATGCATGGAATAAAGTATCTCCTCAAAAGCAATTAGTGATTGATATCAGGAATAGCATCTGGCTGCAGAATACTACATCAAGAAGGTTCATCCAACAAAATCAGAGCAGAACAAGTGGATGTAAAAGTGATGATGATGATGACCTCCAAAATATAAAACATTTGATCTGAAACAAACGATGTTGTCTTGCTGCAACAAAATTGAATTGAATACACTTGGTTAGATACAAACACAAACATGCGTTTTTCTAGATGTATCTAAATGGCAAAAACTTACTGCATTTTTTCTCATCACTGGAATCAAGGCAATCAATAACACGGTCACACTGCTTAGATGAATGGTAGCACATATCTCCAGATTTACAAGGCAACCAATCTGGTTCACAAGCTGAAAAAAAATAAATGAAACGATGAAGGTTCTTCGTTGTATGAGAGGTGATGTTGAATATATTTGTGTTTGTTTTTGTCATTGGTATAACTCAATAATTCTTGGTAGCCTGGCATGGGTCAAACATCCACCACAAATAAAAATCCTAATTAAACCTTTCAGCCTTTCACTGGTGTTTCTTTTCTTGATCCTAAATAGATTAGCAGAAAACATTACCTTGAAGGGATTTAAGTATACACTGGAGTATGTTGTTAATTAGTTTCTCATATATACTTTTAAAATTAGTACTTAAAAAAAGAGCCTTCAATATCTCCTGCACTGTGATGTGTTAAAACTTTTAACAGTGCTCCCACTACAACATGCTGGATTTATTATCCGAGGAATGCGCATATTGTGTAAGAATTCGGATTTGGATAATAAGAATATTGCTTCATGTATTAGAATCTGTTTATTATCCATAGAATGATTGTTTTAGAATAAAATGTGAGTGATTAAAACTATGAGCCTATTGTTCGATTGGATTAGATATATCTATCTATCCGCTCAGTCAAAGTCGACTCTCATTTACTCAATGGATCAGTGCCCTCCAGTCAGTTCTATCCTGGGCCACTTCTTTCAGATTGGCTATGTCTATTCCGGTATCACTCTTGATGGTGTCCAGTCGGCAGGTTCTTGGTCGGCCTCTTCCTCTCTTGCCACTGACCATTCCGAGCATGATGTCCTTCTCCAGGGATTTTCTCCGCATAATATGACCAAAATATGCCAATCTATGCTTGGTGATCCTAGCTTCTAGCGACATTTTCGGCCTGATCTGCTTAAGAACTTCTCCAATATATATACCCAAGCATATATTCCAAAACATTAGAATTACTTCAGCATGTTTAGAACATGGTTGAACAAAGTTATCAAAATCTTTGCAGAATTGGTGAGCAAACAACACCTGAGGATAGAACATTGAAACTATTGGGGATATGTTACTTTTAGGTTGAAAAATTTAATGCAGTCGTTTCTAATTTGGATGTATCTTAATTTATAACACTATACGAATATGAATTTGAAGGAAAGACAGTTAGGTGGATCTCTCTAATTTACACTGTATCACTGTCTTACTAACGAAATTATCATTACCTCTGATTGGAAGTTATTTATCAAAATGGCAAAGGCAGAATTAAGCATAAGTAACAAGACTTTGATTAGCTGGAGGGAAGACCCAAAGTGATATATTGAGAGCAACAAGTTCTTAAAACTCATGAATACTTGTGATGTGCACCAACATTATTTTTCACTATGAGATATTTTATTTGATTATTATGGAATATGCTGCTGCTGGTGCTTCTGCTGCCACTGCTGCCACTGCTGCCACTGCTGCCACTGCTGCTGCTGCTGCTGCCACTGCAGTACAAACTGAGGTCATTTTTTCATGTTTAACAACAAATCAGTGCCACTACAGAAAAACTTCTCATCAAAGCTATTCTGGCAATGACCATACCATCTTTTTTTTTTTTTTTTCAAGCACAATATATCTAGGACTACATTATCTAACATGTCCTCTCACCACCCAAATGTCTTGCTGGTTAATACTGAGCTGGCTTAGCACTGGATCAGCCACTGTTTTTTTGGTTCAAAAGCTTTTCAAAATAGAAAATACATTTTATATGCTCAATTGAGAGAAGGAATACTTTTAAGAGGAAGAAATACTTACTAAGATTTTTGCAGGTACCTCTTTCAATACTGATATCATCAACCATAACTCGGCGCTTTGTTGAGGAGTCTAGTACCTTGCCTATCACATCAAAATAAAGCTCTGTTTCTTGACCAACAGATGGTAATGTCAGTTGTATTTTTGACCACTTAACAATCGATG
Organism: Octopus sinensis; assembly: GCF_006345805.1. Classification (NCBI taxonomy): domain Eukaryota; kingdom Metazoa; phylum Mollusca; class Cephalopoda; order Octopoda; family Octopodidae; genus Octopus; species Octopus sinensis. Next base: position 23,886,063 of record NC_043019.1, on the reverse strand, counting down.
TTTTGTTGTAGGTCCACAGAATTAATTTTTCTGATTGATTCCTGACACTTACCTATCAAAAAGTGTAAACATGAGGGTTAGATGTGTGCAGCTTTTAGGGATCAATAAGTTGGCATTGGAAATCTTTGATATAAAAATGGGGAGAAAGATGAAGATGATGAAGATGATGAAGATGATGATTTATCAATTCCTAAGCACATACGACAAGACTTGGTCGTATAACGAAATATGGTGTACCTACAAGTAATTAACATTCGTTCATGAACAAACCATCAGAAAGGTAACCATAATGAGGAGGTTGAAGTGAATCATTAAACATCCTTTTGTCATTGTAAACAACACAAGAGAAAATTTCATTTCCTTAGAAAAGTGTGTCACAAAGGCCTTGAATGCTTCTAGTGTAGAGTCACAGCTGTTTTAAAATCAAGCTAGTTCTGCTCTGAACAGTGAAGTGGTTATATTAAAACAAAGAAATATAAATGTTTAGAATTGTTTCATACATAAATTAGAGTCAAAGACAGGGCAAGTCCTTTATTTACCTGCATATTTGCAGTTGATTCATACTTGAGATAAAAATTAAGACAGTGAGGTATGTTGTCTTGTCTCAGATTTAATACCATTCTTTGTGTCCATGGTTCTAAGGTTTCATAATGTGTTGGGGCATAAGCCAACATACCTACAAAAGAAGACAAAAATGTCAGTTTGTTATCAATTGGTTCAACACAGCTTGAGTAAGGGCAAATAGAAAACAAAGTGAATGACAATGTTATAACTATCAGAAAGAGATGACTGGGTTTGCTGTTTGGACGATGATGAATTGACACGGCTGACTGGACATTCAGACTATTCTGATGACAATAATTTTGGGTGTTGGAGGCAAAACAGAATATTTATATAACTTTCTACACTACAATGCAAGAAAGCGTATCATTTGGTTGTACTAAAGCTGACCAGGATTTTTATAAGAATTGCGATTGTAATTCATCATTTATTGATGGCATCCTTTCACTTTCACTATTTAGAGAATGACCATTGGTTTTACACCTGTAAAGTGCTTAACTATGCAGGTGACTATTCAGATATGTTGGCCAGAGGTAGATCTGTTTATGGTCAGTCAGAGAGTGATCATTGGTTTGGCATTTATAAAGCACTATAAAGCACGGTAACAAACAACCTTCTAAGTATATATACATGCACACACACACACATGATAGGGATTTGTGGCAGCAAAGTACAAGGTATATTTTCAAAGGAGAAGAATAAATTTGATTGAATTAACCCCTGTATATTACCCAATACTTATTTTAATGACTAAAAAAAAATAGAAGACAAAGTCCTTCTCTATAGGTCTTGAACTCAGACACAGTAAAGAAAACTAGTCTGATCCTCTACTTAACATCATCATCATCGTCGTTTAACGTCCGTTCTCCATGCTAGCATGGGTTGGACGTAACAATTACATGTAACAATTACATGTAACAATTACATGTAACAATTACATGCAATTAACACACCTCATTAACATTTCTCTCTTCATATAGCGAATGAGAGGCTGTGTCATCTTAACACATTGTCACACTAGGATACCAATGCTTATCTAAATTTGCTGTGATTCCAGTGCATTGCCCAGGGGTTATAACTCTATTTACACAGCCCTAAATAGAGGTTAAGATATTAAACTAGTGACCTCTGCTTTTCCTTATTCAAAACTTTCTCAAAGGCATTCTAAAGCAAGTTAAATAAAAACAAGAAATGCTCTTTACTTTTCTGTCTCCATTTAGCTTCATAGTTAACAGGTAAAAACTTACAATTACTATTAAGTAGGAAAGGTAAATGGAGTTTGTAAAACTTTTGTTTGGCTTTTTATTGGAACCACATGGAAATTCTCCCATTTTAAAACCAATCCAACACCTGTGTTGTCATTTAAGAAATAGGTGCAAAATATAGCCCTTTCACTTACCTGAGCTTGCTTTTGATGTATGATCAAGTGTCTCGATAAAACTGGCAGGTACAAAGATCCAACTGTAGTCTGCCTCTGGTGATTCCGCAATTCCACACAACACTCCATCGCTAAAGTTGCAATGATAGGAGGAATCTAATGAAGGTAAGAAACAAAAAAAAAAAGTAAACAAATTAAATCAAAACAACATATAAAATATTCTTGAAAAACCATTTAACTTAGTATTATAGACTGATAAAAGGATGTGGTGGAGAGTCAAATGGCTGCAGGGACAGAGAGGGATACTGGACATTCTATTTATGAGACTTGAATTCAAATCCAGAGCAGGTGTTTCCTTACACTTCTAAGCAAAATAATTTATTCTACATTACCTTAGTTTAGTGAATTATTGGGAAAAGATCAATAGGTTGATTGCCACCCATTAATATTGACTGAAGGAGCCTTCAGTTACTTGACCTGCTAGAAATGGTATACACATCTCCCTCCAACTACACAAAACCACCTTTAAGAAAATGGACACAATGAATTAGGTAATTCATTTTACACTTGCCCTGAAAAATTGACTGGATGGTCATGGCTAAAATACTTTTGGTCATTGGTCTGTTCAAAACAACAACAGTAACAAAACACTGTTGAACATGTAAAGTGGAAATATCTTAATACACAGAAGATAAGTGTAAATATTTTCTAAGTTGTAGGTCACAGTTTCACATCGATGTAAGTGACATTTTGTATATAAGCCAGATAATTTCAAGGAGAAGATTGTAGATTAAGTGATGTTTTAGGGCTGTATGTATGTGTTTATTTTTTTGAGGTTCAACTTGAGCCATCTTCTAAATTACTTGCATGCAACAATCCTGAGTAACTCGACACTCGCAGTTGCAGGTGAAGCTGTGAGGTAAGAAGTTTACTGCCCAACCACATGGTTTTAGATTCAGTTCTACTGGGTGGCACCTTGAGCAAGTGTCTCTACTATAGCCTCAGGCCAACCAAAACCATGTCAGTGGATTTGGAACACAGAAACTGAAAGAAGCCTGTTGTATATATGTGTGAGTGTGCTTTTATTCCCCACTACCAGTTGACTACTGCTATCGGTAATTACTGAGGTGGATTTGCTTGACTAAAATTCAAAATGGTGCCCCAGCATGGCCACGGTCTAATGACTGAAACAAATAGAAGATAAAAAATAACTGAATATTGTCAACATCTTTTTAAGACAATTTGTCCAAAATATGGGGATTAGGCATTAAATAAACCAGGGCAAAGAAGGGTTCTGCTGCTGGTTGGCTGCATGTTATAAGTCAGTTTATGAAAATTATAAGCATTGATGCATGAATTTCAGACAGCAGCAGAAAGAGAAAGCAGTCAGTGTAGGATTTCTAGGTTCCATGTTTGGTTTCTGACAATAGAACTTTCACAAAGGAAAAACTATGAATGTCACACAATTCTCCTACACCTAAATTTTTTTGGATTAATCATTCATTGATGGAAGCCTCTGATCATGAAAGATCGAATAATTGACTATCTAGTCTGTAAGATGAATAAATATTATCTTGTTTAATTCATAATTCAGGAAGAAGCAAGTGGATCCTCTGATCAATTAACTGTGATGTTGGGTATTTTTTTGGCACCTGGGTTTGTTACAAACTAGTTGTATTAGCTTGAACAGAATGTTTTATCTATGAACAGGGTAATACAGAGAAGTTGGATATTTAGTCAAATAAAGATTGTGTTTGTAGGTACTTATGTCAGAGTATTGAAGGACTAAAGTATTTTTATATGTGTATGTATTAATGAATTATATGACAAGTGTGTTTTGTTTACATGCACACTAAGATGTATTTACCTTGACATCAGACAGCTTTAAGAGAAATGTGTATATCCCTACAAACACAAATAAATTCAGATTTTTTTTTTCTTTTACCTGTACAATTGATTTCATCACTTGATGTTTTTCTGCAATGATTCAGGATATTACATTTGGTTTCATTTCGTAGACACAGAGCATTGTCATCTTTCTCTTGATAGCAAGAGATCTCATTCTGGAGACAACCTACAGAAAGAGAAAATCACAGTGAAAAAAGTGTGTGAGAGACAATAAAAACATGGGATATCAATTGGTAACTTTTTATCAGTTTCGAAATGGAATTCAAGTACAAAATCTGAGTGAAAAGTATGAGGGAATGTTACTATGGCAACAGAGTGAAACCACTTGGCACAGATTGACCTTCAGCTCTGTGGTGTGTGCTAAGACATAATGTTCTCATTTGCTTCCACTGTTTATAGCAGTGCTTGGAAGTAAAGTGTGTAGGGTGTGATTGTCTCACCACACCACAGAGGTTCCATCAGTGATCTTGGCAGAGAAAATATGCACAAATGTGTGTGTGTGTGTGTGTATAAGTGCATGCATGGAAAGAGACACAGGTTGAAGGTTATTACAGCCAAGAATCTTTCTGAAAATCACGTCCTTCTTGAAAGGAACAAGATTTTCAAAATGTGAAGGAAATCCAAGAGAATGTGACAAGGCATCTGTTCACTCTCCCAAAAGAGGAATTCCAGGAATGTTTGCATCAATGGAAATGATGATGCTGAATATAGTTGTGTGGCTTCAGAGGGGGACTTACAGATGAGATGCTGAATTGATATGTGTCATAGTTTTTTTTTATACTTTTTGATCAGACCTTTTGTAGTCATAAATTAAATAGGCTAACATCCACTTGACTATTTCTGTCCCATTTACAAGAAAGAAAACAGAAATTATGGTGCGTAGACACATTATTAATGGTAAATAATTAAGGAAAAATGTTAGCTATTCTGATGGTGATTAAAAAGGAAATCCAATTAAATAACAATTTAACACAAAACTGGAGAAACTTTAAAAAGCAATACAAATCAACAAATTATCTGCAAAGTGTCCTTCTGTTCTAAAATATCAGAGGAAAAAAGAGAAAATATTCAATATTAAGAACCACTTACTTGTGTCTGAACATGCATCAGGAGATACTAAAACATCATCAATGGCCATACCATTCATGTCAGAGCTTCTGAGAACAAATTTCAGACTGAAGTTTCCAACAACTTTGAAAGTGTGACTTGCCATTTGCCAAGAGTCCTGGTGAGAGTTTTCAGTCAGTGTTAACAACTCTGTGATGTTCAGTGTAATTTCATTGACCAACAAAACTTGCAGTTCAGAAGTACCTTTTCCCCAGAGTTGATAAAAAAACCGTAAGCACATTGCCTTATTAGCCTCAAAGACAGGTGTTTCCATAACTGAATATTTTGAATGACCACAGATATAACGACCTAGAGAAGAAAATATAATAATAATAATAATAATAATAATAATAATAATAATAATAATCACCATCATCATCTTTTCTACAATAGGTACAAGGTTTGAAATTTTGGGGGAAGAGACTAGTCAATTACATCGACCCCACTACTCGATTGATACTTATTTCATCAACCCCCAAAGTAGGAAAGGCAAAGTAGACCCCAGTGGCATCTGAACTCAGAATGTAAAGATGGACAAATTGCCACAAAGCATTTGATTCAGTACACTAACAATTCTACCAGCTCCCAGCCTTAATAATAATAATAATGATCCTTTCTACTGTAGGTACAATTTTGATGGGAGGGGATGAGTTAATTACATCGACCCCAGTGTGTAACTGGTACTTAATTTATCAACTCTGAAAGGATGAACGGCAAAGCCGACCTCAGTGGCACTTGAACTTAGAACCTGATTTTGTCAGCTTAATAATAATAATGATGATGATGATGATGACAATGATATTATATATATATTTTTTAAAACATAAACTAGATACCTGATTCTACAAATTTATACTGTGGCATGATAAGGTTTTTCACTGTCATTAAGCTATAAGAAGGATAAACTCCAAATAAACATCAGATTGAATTGTTCAATATTTTTGGAATGATAGTAAATAAGGCAAAAAAAAACATAAAACTAGACAGTGATATATATATAACATAAAGATATATAACGTCTAAATTGTCACTATACCCTCCAATCTCCCCGTCTCTGCTGCCGAGCACTCTCTCCTCAGTAGGGGACTCCACTTCATGCCTCTCACGCGCCACTGCGATGAATTTTCTTAAGGATTCAAAATGTGACCGCGTGTGTACCATTGGCAATTTTTTTTCCTCCATCTTCCCTTCTCTGGATCTTTCCTTTTCCTATGTTTCTGACGAAGAGCTCCGCTCGAAACATTAAACCCTCCTTCTTCCCTTCCTGCCTGAGCGTCCAATAATACTATATTTGTTCCACGTCCTCGCGTTGTTGTGTTTTCTCTTTGTGTTTTCATGTTTGGATTAACTAAATATATATATATATATAGCATATATATAAAAGTAGGGTAAGTTATCTACATGATGTATATATTTTCTATAGACAGATTCATGTTTCTTGTTGCCACACATTTAAAAGAAACTATGTGATACTATCATCAGTACAATACAGAAGCAGGTTAGTCGTTGTGATGTGATGATTATACCAGTTAGTGAATATCGCAGCAATAAGTATGGAGATGTAGTGTAAACGTGTAGGTGTGTAATTGCCTAATGAGAAGGAAATTCATTAGTGCTAATGATAAGAGAGTGCATCAAAACTTGACAGTTTAATAAAGTGTGAGTTGGATCTTTGTTAGATATAACGACAACTTCACACATATTTCATACTTATTAGGCCCCTTCAGAGTTTCAAATGGCTTTGAGTTTTGTTTGAAAAATCAAAACACCTGCAATGTTTTGCTGTGAGAAATAAATGGAGAAAGAGAGAAAAGGGTTTTCTGTTTGTCATAGACCAAGAAATTAGAAGACTGACCTGGAGGTCCACCGTGGGTGTGATCAAATTGAGGGAATTCTCTGCTGTGTTTGAAGTTGACTGTGCTGTCGTCCATACGGGAACCACTCCAGAGCCATTGGTCTGTCATGTTGTAGCCACATAAAAACTTGTCATCAAATGTACAATTGACAGATTTTTCTGTGAGAGAGAGAGAGAGAGTGAATGAGAGATAACAATAAGCAATTCGTTAATTAATTAAAACAATAAGAAAAGCACTTTATGATCATGAGAAGTTTCTAGGAAAAGCAGATGATGGTTGTTATTCCATCATCAATGACATTATATCGTATACTGTTATTCCATTGTACCATCCTTAATGAAATTCATGCTACATGACTACTAACACCACCACTAGTAATAGTTTCAAACATTGGTAGAAGACCAGCAATTTTAGGTGGGAGGAGGGGGGGGGGCTAGTCAATTACCCCAGTGTTCAACTGGTACTTATTTTAATGACCCAGAAAGGATGAAAAGCAAAGTCAATCACAGCAGCATTCGAACTCAGAACATAAAGCATTTTGTCTAATGTTCAAATAATTCAGCCAGCTTGCCAACTGATTTTATTGACCCCAGAAGGATGAAAGACAAAGTCAACCTCAGCGGAATTCAGGACATAAGGATGGACAAAATGCTGCTATGCAATTTGCTTGGCAAGCTAATGGTTCTACCAGCTCATCACCCTACAATGACTTGAAACATCATACGTTATTCATCTATACTAGAGTCAATTAAAAGTCAAGTGTATTCAGCACACAAGAGTAACATAAAGCAGATGTATAAGTTACAGGGAAGAGGGAAAACAGAAGAAACCACATACTCTCTTTACTCTTTTACTTGTTTCAGTCATTTGACTGTGGCCATGCTGGAGCACCACCTTTAATCGAGCAACTCGACCCCGGGACTTATTCATTTTGTAAGCCCAGTACTTATTCTATCGGTCTCTTTTGCCGAACCGCTAAGTAATGGGGACATAAATACACCAGCATTGGTTGTCAAGCAATGCTAGGCGGACAAACACAGACACACAAACACACACACACATATATATATATATATACATATATACGATGGGCTTCTTTCAGTTTCCGTCTACCAAATCCACTCACAAGGCGGTCAGCCCGAGGCTATAATAGAAGACACTTGCCCAAGGTGCCACGCAGTGGGACTGAACCCGGAACCATGTGGTTGGTAAACAAGCTACTTACCACACAGCCACTCCTGCATGAAGATTTATTGTGCATGGAGAAGCAATCAGAGAAACAAAAAGAACAATTCATATAAAATGTACATAAAATAAAACAAAATAAGTAATAGCTAAAGAAAAAAAATGGAAAACTGCCTGAAACCAATAAAAGCAACACAACAGAATGCATGAAATACAAAAAGAAGTTGTCGCAGATTAAATAACAAATGTATCAAAAAATAGACCCTCAAAATATAATTAAATTACCACAGAAAAATTCTGGAAATTGCAGTAAAATGCACCAAAAAAATATGATGAATAATAAAATCTCAAAAGACATTTCCATGGAAATAAACCTGCAAACAGTAAGTTGGAACTAAAATATACTAAAAGACTTAATAATAAACAGTAAAAATCACACAAAACATTGGACTAGCAGAAACCAATATTGAAGAAAAATCGATCGTAAATAATAAAGAAAACAGAAGAAATAATGATCAGAGCAAAATTAATAAACAGAGATCAATAGATCACTTATGAAAAAGTCTCTGCTCAAACAAACAGGAATTTTCACAAAAGGAAAAAGCCTCTTGACAATCGGAAGAGCTAAGTACAGGTTAAGAATAGCAAAGAACCAAAATTCTTTCCATAAAAAAAAATCCAAATAAGAACTGGTTCAATCATTATCATCCCTCAACATCGATTTCCCAAGTTGTGGCTAGATGACTGAATCTATTTAATGGGAATGGGTATAGAGATTGATCTTAATTAAGACCAGTTTTTCAGATAAACCAAAGAGAAAAACAAGACTAATGTGGAAACAGTACTCAATTAATAATATCTGGAGCAGCAAAAGGTGTCCTAAGTTAAAAGCAAGGCATTCATTGGTCCAACAGGCATTTATGGTTGCAAAGCGTGGACTCTAAACAAATTTGAAGAGGACATAATCAATGCTTATAGATATACACACACACACACACACACACCACACACACACATAGCTTTTAGAAATTTACATGTGTATATTGTGCTTACCACAAATATCTTCATCACTCTTATCTGGACAATCAGGTTTTCTGTCACAAACAAGGGCTTTGTCAAACAAACAAGAATGGTCCCTACATTTAAATGCACAAGCTGAAATATCAAAAATACACATTGTTATAAAATTAATGGTGATACATTTCCCTGGTGGGGAGAGAAAAGAAGAGAGAAAATGTATCTATGTCTGTAGAAACTAGCCCACAGGATATTGTCAATGAGAAAGGCAGTTTATTACTGTACATTATAATTAAGAAAAGCATTGTTTGTACACCACAGACTATTTTAATGAGATATAACTATCAAATGATTCAATAATTCTTCTCCTCTGGATCTCTTCTCACATGAATAAGTGTGTGAGTATTTGCTAAATCTTTATTCTGAAAGAAAACTTAAGCCAATTTATTCACATTATTTAAATTCTGTAAGAGCAGTTTGCAATGCTACATACCAGTTTTCTCCTCAATCCATGGTAAGTATAGTTTGACATCAGTAAACACGCCAGGTTTTCCAGGTTTGTCACAAGTATCAGCAACGAAACTAGTGATTCCCACTAGCTTTGCAAGTCCAAATTCATCTTCACACCAAAGAGGCCCTCCGCTGTCACCCTGGAACAATATGTCACATTTAATTACCAATACTAATTATCATGGGCACCAATATATTTACCAATCACCATCAGAAAATCATAACAATTACCACAGTTATAACCATCAACCTGAGAATATTCCCCACAGTTAATTGGATGAGCTACATCTGGTATATGCTACCAACATTCCAACAGTCATTATAGTAATAAATGACTTGCAAAAATACTTCAGCATAACTTTATAACTGTTTTATTAATAGGAACTTCTTCAGTAGTTTCTGAAATCCCAGAATGGAACCTGAAACAATTAATCAAGCAACAGATCAGGGAACGTTCAGTGACCGTTCAATCTTTTAGTATTCTTCAGACATCTTCTCCGCTAAATTTTACATCTTCAGCTAATGGTCACACCAATTGGAATAATATTCTTTTGTTTCCCATAGTAAATAGCTGAGTAAGCTCAAGATTTGATGGCCTTTTTAATATGTTGTGCTTTTTTTGTGTATGATATACTGTTTCTCTTTACTCTTTACTCTTTTACCTGTTTCAGTCATTTGACTGCGGCCATGCTGGAGCACCGCCTTTAGTCGAGCAAATCGACCCCAGGACTTATTCTTTGTAAGCCCAGTACTTATTCTTTTGGTCTCTTTTGCCGAACCGCTAAGTGACGGGGACGTAAACACACCAGCATCGGTTGTCAAGCAATGCTAGGGGGACAAACACAGACACACAAACATATACACACACACTTATATATATATATACATATATACGACAGGCTTCTTTCAGTTTCCGTCTACCAAATCCACTCACAAGGCATTGGTCAGTCTGGGGCTATAGCTGAAGACACTTGCCCAAGATGCCACGCAGTGGGGCTGAACCCGGAACCATGTGGTTGGTTAGCAAGCTACTTACCACACAGCCACTCCTGCGCCTGTTATATATTGTTTATTTGTTTATATTAGAAAGGGAAATGTGTTTATTAGTAGGGGGTGTTTTGTGCCTTAAAATCAAAGTAGATAAAATAACAGGTCAGCAGGAGAGATTGCCAGATTTTATCAACTGCAGGTATGGTTGTGTGTTTGTGGAAGAATATATATTTCTAATGGTTTCCGTGTATTGTCTTGTGTATTTCCAAGAATGCCATCCATTCAGTGACTGATGAACTTCTTGTTTTTAAAACTAAAGATTCTGGTTTTATGAAATCTTTGGTTTTATGAGATTTTTTTTATCATATCACACTAGAATTCACTTGTTCACAGTCTGGTATATATATTTATTATCGAAATGGATTCTGGTCACTGAAACTTGCAGAATCTATCTTACTTTAGCTGAAAACATCTTGTTATCAGCCAGAACAGGTTGAGCTTAAACATTCACAAAACAGTATCTGATCCATCCCAGTGCCTCATTCCCTGTTAAAACCCTAAATGTATCCTGAAACAACCTTTAGAAAAGGAAAATTAGAGTTAATATATGCCACATCTCTTACTTATTTTCTGTAAATGGCATTAAAATCTGTGAGTGCCTAACAAGTTGGTACAGAGCTCTAAGCACTCATTCTTGAACCAAGACCGACCCCAAACTACAGCCCAAATCAAAAGTATTTGATGTAGTTAGACAATGTGTCTTATTTATAGAGAAGGTATAAATTAGAAGTGTGATCTATACTGGAAAATGTAAACCAACTCACCAGACAGACAGCAACTTGTGCAGAGTAATGTCCAGCACAAATGCTAGTTTTAATTCGACCATCCCAAACATGAGTACTGTTACACTTCTTAGTCTGCCAAAGTGACATTTTGGCCATTTGCAATGTTTTAGAAGGAACTACAAGAAAGATAAAATTCCGGTAAGGTTTCCTAATTCAGTTAATGTCTACAAATTATACTTTTTTTTTTAAATATTCAACATTCTAAAAATAAAAAGCAAATGCAATAAAGTTTCAAAAATGGTTGTTTAAAAGTTGGTTGCCACATGTTTTCTTCTTCAACACCAAACAGAAAGCAAATACAATGCTGACCATTGAGAAATTTATCCTTTTCCATTTATTGTTATTAATTATTTAAGCACTTAGCTTAGGGGCACCACACATTAAACGTATAGATTAGACATTTTCCAATCAGTGTGTTGCAATGCATTCGTATGGCCCACGGGTGGGCACATGTGCTCCACAGGTGTGCTACATATAGTTGGCAGTTGTGCCATGTATGATCCACAATTGTTCCATGAGTTTTTGAGACAAGTCAAAAGATAGCAGGATTTTTAGAAAACTGTATTCTTTTTTTTTTAATGCATTACATGAGTGCATTTCTCTGCAACAAACTGCAATGTCTCTATCCATCTCGGTTTTAAAATGGTTTTAATATTTGTTTTAATTGTGCAGTAAAACACTTAAAAAGCAAATGTGTTATAACACTTTTGGTGCCTTACTTTGTGGGTCATACATCAAACAATCATCTATAAAGCAGATGATGGCAGTTTATTTTGAAAAAAGAATCCTCTTCCAGACTTCAGATGTCTGTTAGTTATGGCAGCACTTGATCTAGATTTAAGTCTTTCATAGGCATGTATTTTATACCTAATTATTTTAAACATTTCAACAAATTCCAATTGATTAACATTTTCATCTTAATAATTTCTTGTTTTTCACATTTAACATATGCTCAACACAGTGCATACAATTCTTTGTAGGGTTTGGAGTTTTTCCTTTTACATTCCTTCAACCCAACATGTGGCATTCTTCTACTAAATGTCATCTTTGCCAGCTCATTACATTGGCTGAATACAATCAGTGAAACTGAAATGCTTTCATTTGTAAAGTTATGAGACACAATACACTTGAGTTTGAAATTCTTTCTCTTTTTACTGTCATCACTGAGAAAATTCATGTGAAAATTGAGAAAGAAATTATATTATACAGCTGGATTCTTTTTCTAAAAGGACCCAAGCACTTTGTTTACTGTTAAGCAGAAAATGTTGGAGAATTTCTTTCAATAGGTCAAATTTGTACACTTTAACAACTTTAACTAGTGAGTGGTGATTTAGTGTATGGTAGCAGTAGTGAAGATGCAGTGTAATATAGAAGAGCAATAACAAGTGAAGTTTGATGAGAGCAAGGAAAACTGTAGTAGGATAAAGGAGTGGAATATATGGCAAGGTGGCAGTAAAGGATTTGAGAAGACATAAAACAGGGTGTGGTTTGGTAAGCAATGACAAGGATCAGCCTGGGGATTGGTTTCAGGAGATAGTAACAACATAAGGTTGAAGTGTGGGAATGAATAGCATGGATAACTTACCAGGATTCTTTGAAGAAGTGTGTCCAAAGCCAGAGGCATGACAACTTGAGGCAAAGGTGAAAATGTCATCTTTGCCAATTAGGCAGATTGGCTGTATATAGTTAGTGAATTGAATTGGTGTTTCCAGCTGCAGCAGTGCAATATCATTCTTTGGTACCCATATGAAGTCATGTGATACGATACGCTGCACTTTCTTCACTACACGGTGAGGTTCTATTTTGGAGATATTATACACACCAAGGTAAACTTCTATCGACTCTGGTTTGAATCCACTGGAAATATATATCATCACCATCATAATAAACATCAACATTTTAGCTTCCATTTTCCCCCACACTAACAGACAATATTTCCACATCCATCTTAATTTTTTGTTATTTTGTTTGCCACGCACAACATTTTGAACTTACTAGTTTTACTCATGTTTTTCTTTATCATGGCTACCTAGAACTTTCAACATAGTCTTTTGCCCTCTTAATTCCTTGTTGATTTACATTACATGCTACCAACAATGCTATTATTTCTCCTGCATACATTAACTTTTCATGCCCAATCATTTTTTCAGCCTACTTCCTCCCCATCTGTCATGCAAATTAATGCCCAACATTTAATACTTCAGGTTAAAGTAATTTTTCTCCAGTATTTAGAAACATTTTGCTCTCAATGCACTTCCTTTTAGGAAGTATCAAATTTCTTATGTATACTTCACAGAATCTTCTTTCTACAAACTAACTTTGGGTGGAACACTTAACTTTTAAGGTGTAACACTGCCTGGTTTAACACCCCTGTATGGTCTCTGAATAACTTTGGCAAAACTTATTTTGTTGTTAGCATTTAGACATTATTCCCTTGCCAACCACATTTTTGCTGGTGGATGTTCAGGTTGGGTATTAGTCATATCAATTTTCCTAGTTTGGGAGGGTTTATAAAAGTCAAGACCACAGCCTCCCTTCCAGTGATTAATAGATCAAAACACATTATTTCCAGTTTGCGAAAGAAGCTTCCACATGTTTAAACTATTTAACTTTAAAATCACATTCATACTATATCTGTTCTGTTTAATACTACATGTATACATTTCATAAGGTGCATGGCTCAGTGGTTAGAGTATTGGGATCACAATCAACAGGTTGTGAGTTCAATTCCTGGACTGGGCTGTGTGTTGTGTTCTTGAGCAAGACACTTTATGTCATGTTGCTCCAGTTCACTCAGCTGTAGAAATGAGTTGCAATGTCACTGGTGCCACTGTATTGGCCTTTCCTTTTCCCTCGGATAACATCAGTGGTGAGCAGAGGGGAGGCTGGTATGCATGGGTGACTGCTGGTCTTCCATTAACAACCTTGCCTGGACTTGTGCCTCAGAGGGGAACTTTCTGGGTGCAATCTCATGGTCATTCATGACCAAAGGGGGTCTTCAATCATTACCCTTTACATTTCATAAAACTCAAACAACGTGTAGACATTAAATATAATGCATTTTAAACCTATACACACTTCAAAATTTACATATAGCTTTAACAATATAGTTTTGTTACAATCAGTGTTGCTTGAGAACTGAGTTTCAAACTATACCAGGATTTTATTGTCTACCAACAGTCCATGGGTTTAATATTCAAGTTGATGCAACAAACTCTACCTCAATCCATCCATAAAACATTAACTAAATAGTTTGATGTTCTTTGTGAGAAGAAATTTTTCAGTATATTTACTTGCCTGACGCAATGTGCAGCTGTGAGAATGAAGTACTCTGTGATGATGGAACCACTGCAAAGAGTTTTTCCTATTAACAGGAAAGCATGCCATGGAATTTTACCAGGTTCTGCATCAGAACCACCAACAATCATTGGAACATATGACGATACATGTTTCGAGAATGTGTTGAACAATGGAGCAATCCCACAGGCTGCAAATAAACAGATATTATTGACAAATGAGAAACAGACAAGAATTATAGAATTGGTTTGCACTAGTTTGGCCAGCAGCAGAGAATGAATGAAAAGTCACTAGGAATCATTTTCATCAATGCAAAACAGAAAACTATAAAATATTTGCAGAGATATTTGGTGAAGAATTAAGAATAGATTTGGGAAGTAGTCCAATAGTTTAATCAGCTGGTCACCTCCACTTTTGGATTGGTATTTTATAAAATGGATGCAATCATGTCTTTTCAGGATGGTACTGCAATCCTATGAAATATTCTGAGTTTCATTCCATTACAGTCAGAATCTCAGAGTGCTAGTTTTAGGCAACAAGCACTTCAATTCACAAAAGCATTGGAATAAAATTTTTAAGCTGAAGGAACCGATAAAATATATACAAGTCACATCCTAAAAAAAGGTTCATGTTGCCCAGAAAAAGAAAAAAATTTGAAGTCATTAAATACTCACATCTTGGCTGGCAGGAGATTCGGATTACCTGGGAATTTGAACAGTTATTCCTGGAATACAGAAATAAAGAATATAAAAGAAACAATAATGATCTGAATCATTAAACAAAGTAACAATAATCACAAGAACTTCAAAATGGCAACAACTCAATCTCAGCAAAGCTTCTGCCTTCCTTCTCTAGAATATATATACATTCTTTTGTTCTTTTACTTGTTTTGGTCATTTTGACTGTGGCCATGTTGGATCACCACCTTTTTAGTCAAAGAAATCAACACCTGTACTTATTCTTTATAAGCCTGGTATTTATTTTATCGGTCTTTTTTGCTGAACTGTTAAATTATGGGGACATAAACACATCAACATTGGTTGTCAAGCGATGGTGGGGGACAAACACAGACACACGCACCCCCACCCCCACACATACACACACACACACATACATATACACACACACACACACATCATACACACACACACATATATATATACGATGGGCTTCTTTCAGTTTCCGTCTACCAAATCCACTCACAAGGCTTTGGTCAGCCCCAGGCTATAGTAGAAGACACTTGCCCAAGGTGCCACACAGTGGGACTGAACCCAGAGCTAGGTAGTTGGGAAGCAAGCTTCTTGCCACACATCCACACCTGTGTCTCTCTCTCTCTCTCTCTATATATATATATATATATATATATATCTATATATATATATATATATTATATATATATATATATATATATATATATATGTATATATATATATATATGTATATATATATATATATATATATTATATATATATATATATATATCTATATATATATATATATATATAGATATATATATATATATATGTATATATATATATATATATATAATATATATATATATATATAGGAAGCACTCTGTCGGTTTCGACGATGAGGGTTCCGGTTGATCCGAATCAACGGAACAGCCTGCTCATGAAATTAACGTGTAAGTGGCTGAGCACTCCACAGACACGTGCACCCTTAACGTAGTTCTCGGGGATATTCAGCGTGACACAGAGAGTGACAAGGCTGGCCCCTTGAAATACAGGTACAACAGAAACAGTAAGTAAGAGTGAGAGAAAGTTGTGGTGAAAGAGTACAGCAGGGATCACCACCATCCCCTGCCGGAGCCTTGTGGAGCTTTTAGGTGTTTTCGCTCAATAAACACTCACAACGCCCAGTCTGGGAATCAAAACCGCGATCCTATGACCGCGAGTCCGCTGCCCTAACCACTGGGCCATTGCGCCTCCACTATATATATATATATTATATATATATATATATATATATATATATATATTATATATTTATATGGAAATGTTGAACTATCCAGTTGTGTCCAGTTTCAGTTGCTGAGGCTGAAAGTTCAGATGATTCATGCCTTACCTTGGGGTGGTTTAGGGGTGTCAGTTTGTTAGTCTATAATATCTTATAAACCTATGGTGACTATCATAGAGCAAGTTATGATTGTTGCATCTTTTTATTTCTTCCATCTTTGAAAAGAAATTAACATTTTGCAAAGCTCTTTGGACGATGGAATCGTTTACAATAACAATATTGCCAGCAACAAACAACCCTAAAATCTCCATGTGATACCATGTGGAAGAATTTTCAAAATATATATGCATGTGTATTTGAAGGTCATATGACCAATAGCAAGAATTCATCCATAGGCTATCTAATAGTAGAATGCATCAGCTGTGAACCCGCAAGCAAGAGCTTATCAACTGGCTGAAGAATCAATCTGCTTCAGCAGGCTCAATACTTTGCACTGCTTGACCCTATCCATGCCCTGTCAAAATCTTCAACTGAGGTTGGCTTACTTTAAAACTGCTGGACCAAAAACTGAGGTAATTGAATCTGTGGTAGACTTGTTCTGGAGATGTGCAAATGTTGCATGATATCTAGTAACTACTGCAGTAATATTCCTGAATGATCTGCAAAAGAGAGCAAAGAGAGCATAGTGGATAAATTAGCAGAAACACAAGAATATCAACGGCAAAATTAATGTGTAGATTGTCAACAGAAACAACAGACAGGGGAAATCCAAGCAATGAGAAGGAAAACAATGAGAATGGTGAATTGAAAACGGAACTCAATCTGACTTTCGTTTTTATTTTTATATTATTATTATTATTTATGGAGAACCAGCAAATTAAACAAGCACAGCAATAATTGTTATAATAATAGTTATAGTAGGAATCATGTAGACAGTGATGATGATGATGATGATGGAGGGGGTCAGAGGTAGATATTAACAATTTAACTCTTTAAGGGAAAGAAAGATAAGAACGTTTGTGAGGGAAATTTTGGTTCCTCCACTGAGCAAGCTGGGTGACTGTATACTTGTGCTCCTGTTGGTTTGTGGTTTGCGGAAAAGAAGGCTGATGAAGATGATGATAAGGAGGAGAAAGAAGATGAGGATGTCACTACAATTAAAAGCTTATATCCCAACTGAAAAACATCCTCTTCATGAATACCAACATAAAAACTGGATTTCTTAGACATCCTCCTAAATTCAGTAACTACATATATATATATATAATATATATATATATATATATTATATATATGTAGTTTGTTGCACTCACACGTCTTTGTCAGTATATATGCAGTGAAGCTTTACAATAGTGTCATATTTGTATCGACTGCTATTTCCAGTAAATATTGGTGCCTTGTTGTACCACTCATCTGTATTTATATTTATACTTTTACACTTATGGGGCATTATTTTACTGGAAAGTATACATTTGTATTGCAATATTTTTTCATTGATATATATATATATATATATATATATTATATATATATTATATTATATTAAATTAGAGATAAAACCACTATTAGGCAAATCAAACAGTGATATTTATATATATATATATAGTCCCACACATTAATCCTGCTACACTCACAGATCAATGAAGAAAGCAAAAGCACATTTACAAATTTAAAAAGAAAAGAGTCCAGTGAAATGAGTTGAATCAGAAAAATAGAAGCAAGGTTTGCAGAATTCAAATGCCACAATTGCAAACATAGATACTGCACTCCATACATTCAAATAATAAACAACAGTAATAGATGTGACCCTAGTAAAAAGAAGGGTGTTGAATAACATATAAAATACAACTGCAATAACACATCAAAGAAAGCCATCCCCATAAAAGAAGGAAACACTGACAGCAACACATAAAACTTGGCATCAAATAACAGAAACTGGAAATAACAGAAAGAAAATAAAGAAACCTTAGAAGGCATTTGTATGAAATAGAAACAAGAAAACAAAAAGTAAAATAAGAGGAATTAGAGTAATTAACTGCATAATTAATAACAATGATAGAATGGATCATTAACAACAAGCTAGCCTCTATGAGGAATTTCATCAGCTAGAAATAAAACCAAATCACAACATGTCCCACTCTATTGACTTTATAAAGTAAGACCACACTAGACAATGTTTTCTCTGATAACCAAAAGCACAGGATGGTCATCAATGGAACAACTTAGAACATAAGTTTGCTTGATACAGGTTGATCTTGGGCTAAACAACAACTACAACAATCTTAATATGCACACACTGCAACACCAGGCAAACGTCCTCTCCAGATAGTTCTTAAAAACATGGCCACCACTGAAAACCACACCAAAAAGGCAGGAACACAAATTAAAAATACGCACCTTCCAACTATTCCATGACCTTTGACCCTTTCCTTCCATTGGACACCAAAAAAGAAAAATGGGAGAATCTAAAAACTGATAAGCCGCAAGGCCAAACAAAATCACATACACATAAAATCCCTAGGGCCAGAAGGAATAACCATATTCACCAACATCTACCATGATTCATACCAACACTGTTAAACTTCTTCAATGTACAAGTTGCATTATATCACATTTCTAAATCCCAGCAAAAACCCAAATGAAGTTATGTCATACAGACCCATCACATTCAGGCCTCAAAAATTCTAGACATACCTGACATTATTAACCAATACATCTCCCTTTCCAAATCCCACAAGGGAGTCAGACCAGTACATTCAAACCCCAACACTACTTGTAAATATAAAACATAATAATCGATGTACCATTTTAACTACCATTGACACAAACAAAGTTTTCTCGTCCATTCTTCACTGTTCACTTATATAAAACAATTCCAAACATCACCTTTATAAATAATTCAAAATGCTGGCTTTCAAACAGCAAAGTTTGATGAGCCTGTGTAATATAAAAGAACAAGTCTTCCAGAACTTACAATTTGCTAAATGGAATATGGCAAGAACATGTCCACTCACCAAACATTTTCAACTAATATCTACAAAACTGATAGAAGGGACAAGATTGGAATGGCCAACTAGAGGATATTGATAGTGTCCCCATTGATGGAGTCAGTGCAGACTTTGACTGGTTGACAAAAATTAGGGAGAAATGACAGGTTATATGATTTGCATAGGTGTGGGCATTGTTGGATGTGGTAGCAAGTAGGTCATTGATGTAGTAAAGGAATAGACTTGGGGATAAAACCAAAGCCTGGAGTACACCAGAGTTGAGTAAGAGCAAAATAGAAAGAGCTCTGTCAACATGAGAGTGAGTGATTAATTCAAAAGAAGAAGAGAGATGGAGGGAGTCCAAAAGGCAGGAAGTTTCAATAGGAGATTCACATGTTAGATATGATGAGCATCTTTGTTGATGTCTAGGGCAACAACGTTGCTATCACTGAATCTGTGGGTTGAGTGGCATAAGAAGATCTTTGTTTATAATCTGAACTCCATTCTGCAGTCTAGGATGTAATTTCCTTCTTGTATCATAAATGTCTTGTAACTCCAGTTTCAACTTTACATAATATTATTATAAGAGTTATTCTGTTGTGTCTGGGGAGAGTCATTTTCTTTTTGTGCCTTCTTATTTAACACACTCACCAGTAAAATTTCCACTTATTTCTTATTTTTATTTTCTAATATTTTCGTTGCGTCTTGCAACCTTTTCAATAGTCTTGACTCTCTAAGGCACTAAAAGAGAATGATTCTCCTCAGACACAACAGAATATGCTTCAACACATGAACTCATATAAAGAATCTTGCAAACCAAATCCAAAAACGAAATTATAAGAGTTAGTTTATCTAAAAAAAAATATACAAACATGTGGTTGGTGTTAGGAAGGAATCCAGCTGCAGAAACCATGCCAAATCAGACTAGAGTCTGGTACAGCCTTCCAACTTGCCAGCACTGGTCAAACTGTCTGACTCATGCCAGCATGGACAACGGACGTTAAACAATGATGATGATGATGATGCCAATAAGATAATTTGATTGAAAAGACTGAAAATAATAACTTGAACTACTTACTCCATACCAAGCTTCTTGCAGGCTTTAATGCCAAATTCCTCATTCATTGGACTGTAACAGACTGGGTAAAATTTTTCATGGATTCGGATACTTAACATATCTTCTTCAATGGATACTACAGAAGAGAGAGTGAGAGAGAGAAAATAGAGACACATTTAAGCTTTTTTGTTTGTTTTTTTTTTATACATGTTCAATACACCATAATTATTATGAAATAACTGTCAAGATGTTAAAGCAAATGATATTAGATATAGTAAAGCTCAAATTTCATACAGAAAATAGCAACTGTTCTATTGAAGGGACTTAAGCCCCATCGTTGTTGGTTAACGTTTCCTACTCCATTCCGTATTTCTCTTTGATACCCATGCCTGCTCATGGTCAACTAAACAAACCTTGCTATCATTACTTCTGTGTGGGGGGGGAGCGGAAGAGAGGGAGAGAGAAGGGGGATGAAGGGAAAGAGAGAGGGGGAGAGAGGGAGAGAGAGAGAGACAGAGAGAAAGAGAGGTGGAGTGCTTTTAAAATCTGAAACCTTGACTGTTTTCCACCGAATAAACCAAATATTAAAAGGTAACAGCTATACTATAATTCCTAGTAGGAGAAAAGTCCGACAGCTTGTAAATTAGACAAGGGAAATAACTCTGTTTGCTTCATCTGTTTAGACCATGAAAACTCAGAATTAATGCTTTCAACTTTGAATGTTTTATAACAGTTACTTATAAACCAGTGGCACCATAAAGAGTATACGCTTCAAATTTTTATTTTAAAATCTCTGCTTCCTGGATGTAAGCAACCAATTGTAGAAAAGGGTAGCGAATCACTAAGATCAATTGTAAATTGCTACGGTAATCAACTCCAGAGCCTTTCAAGAAAGCCTTTGTATAGTTGTTCACACTGCTAGAAATAGCAGTCAAATCGGTCAATTTTCAGAGGAAAATTTACCTATAGTATATCTGAATAATTAAAAAGAAAAAGACAGGTGAACATGGCGAGAATGCTTTTGACCACAAGTGTTATTGATCATGGCTACCCTGGGGCTAAATATTACAATACCCACTTCCTGCAAAGTTTCATACATTAAATATATCTAGTGTATGCAGTGCGGCCAGCAATAGTACTGACAGTGAGTTGGGAAGAATATGAGATATATTTCCCAAAGGAAGGCCTTGTAAGAGGTTTTCCCAGTAATTAAACCAAACTGCCACTAGGAGGACAAAGGGCAAAACTGAAATATTGATGAATGAATAGAGAAAGGGAGAAAGAAAGTGAGAAAAAAGAAGGTAGTTGCACTTACCACACGACTGCTCGTCAGAGCCATCAGGACACTGAATCACCCCATCACATCGCAGGCTACTGTTTATACAGGAGAAGTCATCACATACAAATTGGTCAGGTTTGCACTTCACTGAAAAGCAACAACAATAATAATAAACAATAAGAATAATAGTTAAATAAATAATAAAAAAAAAAAAACAAAGCAAAAACACTGCCCTGACAAATAACCAGTTTTTGAGGACTTTTCAGTATTTGCATTTTCGGAATTTACCTTTTTTCTCTCTCTCTCTCTCTCTCTCTCTCTAAGAAAAAAGCATAGAGTTTCTTATAAGATGAAGTTTACCTATCAATGTAAGTATTTTAGCAATTACTTCCAAGAACTATAGCAACATTAAGGAGTGAATGCAGATAAACATGATGTAGAAAGCAAGAGTTATCATTGTTACTGATAACATCAGAGGATCAAAGCAGGAAAGTACTTAAGAAGGTGAATTTGTGACCAGTTTTGAAGATCTAATCACTTCTCTGAGATTGTTAATAACTTTGCAAAAAGTAAGAAGTTTATAAAGTCTTCCTTTCACCTCTTCTCTAAAATCTTGATTTATATTTGTAAAAGAAGTCATTAAGATAATCAACATTTTCTTCAATACTGGAAATGAATTTCAAAAAGTAGTGTGGGGAGAGAGGCTAAGGGCCATCAGGTGGAGATTAGGGTTGGATTCCATATGACCCTTTCCCCATGAGCTGAAAAGCAGGGAAGTGTCATCTCCCTGCAGACCTGTCATTTCCTTTACTGATTTCCTTCAAGATTTGGTTTTAAAAGAGCAAGAATTTTTACTTCTAATTAGTATTTTCGGTTATGTTCCTTTCATCTCCAAGAAGTTCACATGAACCCAAATTTGATCTAACTCTGCCACACCCTGTTATCATAGGGTCAGGTTGCCTAATGGCTTAGGAATAAAATTTGGTAGCTGGAAGCTATGACGAAGCCTGTTGTGTGTGTGTGTGTGTGTGTGTGTGTGTGTGTGTGTGTGTGTGTGTGTGTGTGTGTGTGTGTGTGTGTGTGTGTGCATGTGTAAATACACACACATTCACACGCACACATAGAGGAATATGTGGATGGGTGTATACCTGTTTCTGTACACTGATGTAAATTCTTTGCGGTATTTACTCCCTAAAGAAACATAACTCATTAGGTGAACTCAGCCATTCAATAGATTGCTCAAACGAATATCAAGCACTCAAGTCTAGAAACTGAGGTTGGGAGTAAGCAAGGGCATGGTCCCCATAGAAAATCCAGCTCCCAAAAAGCCTCATGATAGCAAATGAGAATGGGCATCAGCCTGCTCAAAGTTTGGGGTAGGCTGCACTTGCCTACCTTGGTTGCTATGGCATTGAGATAGATCCAATCATCCCCATTAATGGGGACAAAATCCAGACTGAAAACACTGGATGACGATGAACAAAGATATCAAGTTAGAAAAGAAGATAAAAAGAAGACTTACAACAATTGGCTTCGTCTGATGCATCACTACAATCTGATTCTCCATCACAAACCCATTCTTTCATGATACATTTCTTGTTTGAGCAGGCAAAATCATTATAGGAACAAGCTGCAATGACAAAATAAAATGTATTAAGGATCTTCCATTGTTGTCGTCATTAGTTACCACATCTCTATTTTCATTGTTGCTAGCTGTTTACCCCATCCCTATACATATATGTTTCTTTATTACCCACAAGGGGCTAAACATTGAGGGGACAAACAAGGACAGACAAACGGATTAAGGCGATTACATCGACCCCAGTGCTTAACTGGTACTTAATTTATCGACTCCGAAAGGATGAAAGGCAAAGTCGACCTCGGCGGAATTTGAACTCAGAACGTAGCGGCAGACGAAATACGGCTACGCATTTCGCCCGGCATGCTAACGGTTCTGCCAGCTCACCGCCTACATATATCAGCAACGATTGTCCTTCTTCTATTATTATTACCCCTAACCTGACCACAGTTATTTCTACTCATTTTCAGTATGTCCTTTTCCACTGGTCTTAGTCACTGTTATTATTACTGATTGCACTGGCCACCATTAACATTCATCTTGACTACAATCACCACCACTTCCACCATTACTGAGTAATTCCACACTATCATTACCACTGCTCAACATTATTATTATTATTATTATTATTATTATTAAGGCAGCGAACTGGAAGAATTGTTGGCATGCCAGGCGAAATGCTTAGCAGTATTTCGTCTGTTGTAAGGTTCTGAGTTCAAATTCTACTGAGGTCAACATTGCCTTTCATCATTTCAGGGTTGATAAATTAAGTACCAGTTATGTACTGGGGTCAATGTAATCAACTATCTCCTCCTCCAAATTTCAGGACTTGTGCCTGTAGTACAAATAATTATTATTGATGATCTTTATAACCATCAGTCATTATAACATTATATTGAGTAATGTTACAATTTATTAACCATCAGTCATTCTAAGTCATCACCATCATCATCATCATCACTGTTACCACAATCACAGTTTGTTATCATGTCAATATAATATTTATACTCATTGTATGCAGGTCTCCAGCAGCAAACACCCCAACACCCTCAGCTATACTTTCCCATTCAGTCATGTCTGATGAGTGCTATATTTACTTTGCCATGCTTGGTATGAAACCATTTGGTAACAGCATAAATTGGCTGTCTTGAGGCGACAATATTATATAAATAATAATAATAATAATAATGATAATAATAATGATGATGGTAATAATAATAATAACGATGATGATGATGATGATGATGAAAATGATAATAATAATAATAATAATAATAATAATAATAATAAATGCCCTGATGCAGTACCAGACAGTGGCTCTCATGGCTTCTGATCTTAACTAATTGGAAGTGTTATCACATACATTATTTTGAATTGGTATAAAAGATGGGCTACAGCAAATATTCTGCTCAATACCACAGATTTGCTTGTCAGTTGTTTGACCTTAACCACTTGAGCATGTCCCTTAGAGGCTGACAATATATGCATCTCTGATCACGAGCAGAAGTAGTGGGGGAGCATCATAGTCATGTGTTGAGAGGAATTATTTGGGGTTTGGATAATTCACCTTTGGAAACATGGGTGTTTCGTTCAGCATCCTTAAGCAACCCTTATTCAGGGAATTTTTGAGCAGGATGGGCTACTCAACCTGAAGAAAATTTTAACAGGGCCCCACCTGCAAGGTCATGCACTGTTTATCTTGATATAAGATCACTATGTCATGTACATATGGTTGTGATGCATGTGCCTAGTGTACCCTTACCAGAGGGCAGTCATGATGGGTATACTGGGCTTTATATATTTCACCCCAGTGTCACTTTGTGTGTGTGTGTGTGTGTGTGTGTGTGTGTGCACGTGCATGTGTTGTTGTATGTATGGTTGTGTGTATGGGTTTGTATGTATGTGTACTAAATTATTTTTCATCATCTTTATTATTCTTAGAATCACTGTTATATCAACAAGCAATGTAAATGTGATGGCCTTATTGACAAAAGCAACACTCCAGCTGTAAGCAGATGGTCTGATAAGCCATTTCTTCCTGCTCTTACTGCTCGGTGAGAATGTAGGATGAAAATAAAGGGTGTGTAGCTAGAGCAATAGAAGAACTCAAAGTCAGTGAAGAAGTACAGAATCACAATTAAAAAAAGGTGTAAGGCATCATTAAAATTAGCAGAAATTTACCAATTTCCTGCCCACTTACAACTACAAAGCATGTATTGTTTAATGTAAGAGTGTTTGTTTGTGTGTTTGTAGTTCAGAATGTATGGCTGGCTATCACCATTGGGTATGCATTTAAATATATCCTATCACTAGAAAGACATATTACATCGTGTGACCATAACAGACCACTTATAATAAAAGAAACAAACAAATCAGTTGTGATTCTTACTGCAGTTATGCTCATCGCTTCCATCTTTACACTGTTCTTTCCCATCACATCGCTCGTAAGACTTTATACATTGACCATCAGGACACTCATAATGAAACTCTTTGTCACAGGCTGGGGGAAAGAAAAAAAAGGGGAAAGCTATCAAGCTGATTTTCTGCATTTTGGCAGGTTTTGACTTTTAGATTTAAAACATTATTATTTACAAATACAAAGTTTCTTAAAATACTTTTAGAATATTAAAAATTCTGACATATTTTGATAAAGTATAAAAAGCAAGATGTTTTACAGATAAAGTATTGTTAATCTAAGTTAATTAATTACAACAATCTTCTTTGCATGTAATTTTAATATTAAAAAAAAAATCATTTAGTTTTATTTTTCTTCCTTTTTTGCCAGTTTGCTTCTTCAACCTCAGTTTTGTTTCTTCATCATAATTGTTGTTTGGTTTTTTGTGTAAACAAATCTCCTTTTGACACAAGTGTTGGGGGTGGGGAATATTAGAATGCAAAAGTAGAGTTGGATATCTAGAGGGAAAAGAAAAACTTTGCTACAAATATTCAATGCCAATCACATTCCTTTAAAATTTTTCAATAATACAAGAATACCATCTCATCTTAAATAGTTTGTAAAACTATGTGAGACAATAACCATTAAAGCATTTCTCTTACTGTTTAATGATTTTAATAGTAATACGACTAAGTTTTTAACCATAATTAACACTATAACAAAATCAAAAGCAAATATGCTGTCCATGTATATTTTGAAAGATAATCATATAATCACAAAATACACACTCATATATAAACTTACGTTTTGGTGGCAGAAAACAGTATTTCTCGTCATTAGTTAAATTGCCGCAAGAAATAAGAGTTGAGTTTGATCCACATTCTTTTTGTATGGCTAAAAACAGTAAAAAGGTGAGAAATATTTTTAAAATGTTTTCAAAATGTCCTCCTGATTTTCCAACTTCAAAACTTAGAAATAATCATGCAAGCTTTATTTATCCATTTTGAGAAATATTAAATTTTGGTTTTCAGAACTAAACAAAACAAAAAATATATATATTTAAAAAATGACGGAATTTTAAAGAAAATCCTTTTATTTTTATAATCCTGCTTTCAGTTTACCTTTCAAATAACATTGTCATTGTTGTAGATGAAATTTATGTTTTTACAGATGAAACAATAATAGTGTGTGTGTGTGTGTGTACATATATACGTCCCCATAACTGAGCAGCTCAACAAAAAGAGAATAAAATACCCTGTTTGAAGTAAGTACTGGAGTTAATTTAATGAAGTAAACCCTTAAAGATGCTACCCAGCACGCATACATACATACATACATACATACATACATACATACATCATCATCATCATCATCATCATCAGTACATACATAATCAAGAAGACCTGTCCTCCACAGGTGAAGAGTATTGATCTCCAAGAGCCCTGTGCTGGTGCCATGTAAAAAGCATCCTTGTCAGTGCTACATAAGCAGCACCTGACACTCTCTCTAAAGTGGTTGGCATTAGGAAGGGCATCCAGCCATAGAAACCAAGCCAAATCAAACTGGAACCTGGTGCAGCTCTCCAACTTGCTAGCTCTGGTCAAACTGTCCAATCCATGCCAGCTTGGATAGAAAGCGTTAAAGGAGGAGGTGATGTTAACATTTTTCCGATCCTCAGTAAAAAGAAAACCCATACATGTTAAGAGGGCAACAGAAGTAAAGACTAAGCAAGATGTCAGATTATAGACATTTATTTTCGTTTTTAATTAACAAAGTAAAAGTTAGCTCCCTTGAACTACAATTTTGCGGTAACAGTTTGATGCTTTAAGAGGTTAAAATGTTGATGATAATCATGATTGTGTGTGTGTGTGTGTGTGTGTGTGTGTGTGTGTGTGTGTGTGTGTTGTGTGTGTGTGTGTGCGTGTGCGTGTGTGTGTGCGTGAGCGTGCGTACACGTGCATGTATGTGTGTGTGTGCGTGCGTGCATGCATGTCTGCGTGCGTGCATGCATGTCTGCGTGCGTGCATGCATGTCTGCGTGCGTGCATGCATGCATGTCTGCGTGCGTGTCTGTGTGTGCGTGTGCGTGCGTGCTCTTATGTGTGTGCTAAATTAGGGGTCTGTTTGTATAAACTTATTCCTTTCTGCCTTTACTTGTTTTAGTCATTCGACTGCGACAATACTGGGACACTGCCCCCAAAGGATTTAGTTAATAATCGAGTTGACCCCAGAACTGTTCTCTTCTGCTAACTCTGGGACTTATTTTATCAGTTCTTTTAGCTGAACTGCCACGTCATGGGAATATAAATTAATCACGGAAGACTCCTTCCTGTGCATTTGTTTATACAATACATACAATGATGATCTCACACACACACACATTTATTTCATGCATACATCATCATCATCATCATCATCATTTAACCTCAGCTTTGCAGGCTGGCATGGGTTGGACCGTTTGACTGAGGACTGGTGAGCCAGAGGCTGCACCAGCTCAATCTGACCTGGCAAAGTTTCCCCAACTGGATGCCCTTCCTAACGCCAACTATTCTGATAGCGTAGTGGGTGCCTTTACATGCCACTGGCACGAGGGCCAGTCAGGCGGTTCTGGCAACGACCACACTCAAAAGGTGTTTTTTACGTGCTACCTGCATGAGAGCCAGTCTGGTGGTACTGGCAACGACCACACTCGAAAGTTGTTTTTCACGTGCCACCAGCACATGTGCCTGTAAGGCGATGCTGGCAATGATCATGCTCGAATGTTGCTTTTCATGTGTCACTGGCATGGGAGTCAATCCATGACCCTGGTAACGATCACCCTCAGATGTACTTTTAACATTCCACTGACACGAGTGCCAATCAGGTTGTACTGTCATTGGCCACGTCAGTGATTTTGATTTGTTTACACTTGCCTCAATAGGTCTTTGCAAGCAAACTTCATTGTCCAATGAATGAGGGTACTCATAATTGGGCTGGTTACACCTGCTGGCATAGGCCATGGGCTATGGTCTCACTTGTCTTGTCGGGTCTTCTCAAGCACAGCATATCTCCAAAGGCCTCAGTCAGTAGTCATTGCCTCAGTAACGCCCAATGTTCTAAGGTTGTGCTTCACCACCTCATCCCAGGTTTTCCTGGAACTACCTTTCCACAAGTTCCCTCAACTGCTAGGGTGTGACACTTTCTCACACAGCTGTCCTCATTCATTCACAACACATGGCCATACCAGCACAGTCGTCTCTCTTGAACACCACATCTGATGCTTCTGAAATCCAACTTTTCTGTCAGGGCGCTTACACTGTCATGTTTGGACACTGACATTACACATCCAGCGAAGCATACTGGCTTCTTTCTTTGCAAGTTTACGCATGTCCTCAGCAGTCAAGCACAATATATATAAATCAAATGCGTGTGTGTGTGTGTCACCATTACTTAACATCTGTGTTCCATACTGGCATGGGTTAAACAGTTTGCCAGGTTCTGATGGGCCCAAGAACTGCATCCTATGACAACATTTACTTTGATATGGTTTCTATGGTTGGATGCCCTTCCTAGCACCAACCACCACCGCTGATCATGTTGGCATGCAGTTTCCAAGACTGAACATTGAGTGAGGAGGTGGTACTTTATGCTTGGAGAATAAGGACTAGAAAAGGATAAGGTACAAAAAAAAATGGCTGGAACAAAACTGATTTCTTGTTGTAGAGGAGCAACATGACCATTCACCTTTTAAAAGAGAACGTCAAGGAGGTGGGGTTGGGGGGGAAAAACAGTGGTGATGAGATGTCAGGGTGAACCTTCAAGATACGAGGTGGGTAGGAATGGGTGGGGGTGCAGGGGACAGGAGAGAATGGAGGAGTAGGGGGTGTCTGTTAATGCAGAGGGCAGAAGAATAGAAATGATGATACAGTAAAGAGAAAGATGAACAAAAGAGAGATGACATGTTATTGGGTAGGTTGCAGGAGTGGATGGGGGAAGAGAGAGAGAGAGAGAAAGGAAGGTGCAAGTATTTGTGGAGGGCGTGTATAGGTAGACAAATGGATGGATAATTTGATAGATGGATGCATGTATGGCTATGTGACTACGAGGTTTGCTTTGCAAACACTTGGTGCTAAGTTCAGTCCCACTGCTCACTAGAAAACCATCCTTTCTTTGTATGTGGCTGATAATTTCTGTTTGTGCAGCAAGCAAATCACCATCCCATATATGGGAACAGTATTCCACTCTGAATCAGGCAAGATTTGTTGATGAAAAGCCATTACAGAACTAGCTTTCTGTTATGAAACAAAAAATGCATTAGGTCCATGAATAGAATACTTACTTAAACATGTACTTTTACAGGAGTATTTGGAAATGCCTTTTACACATTTGGGGAATAATAAACCACAGAAGTAATGAGCAGTCAATGAGGAACATTTCCTGACCAACACTGGTTCAGCATGTGTCTGAAAACTACGTTTCATAGATTCTAAATCATTATCATTCATAAGATTTGGAGCCATTGTCTTAGAATAACCAGCTTGCACACATGTTGGGAAGTCCATCACAATACACAAATCTGGTGAAAATAAAATGTAAATGATATTACATATAATATGCAAACAAAGAAAATGAGAGAATACATATACATATATGCACACACAAACACACACACACACAAAAAACACACACACAAACACACACACACACAAACACACAAACACACACAACACACACACACACAAAAAACACACACACAAACACACACACAACAACACACAAACACACACAAACACACACACACACACACACACACACAACGTATGTAATACAGAAAGATATTGCAAAGTAAAATTCAAATCTCTATTGCTCCTTATAAGCAAAGCAGTGTGACGAAGGTAAGTATAAGCACAACTATGTGCTTAAGAAGTCTTCCAAAGAGCACATCGATCTCAATGTGTCCGATCGTGGCTAGCACCTTCTGTTCCAGCTGAGGCTGGATTATCCCTCTTTATGGATGACTTTGCAAATGGCAGTGGCTGTAATTTCTCTAAGATGCTAAAACAGTTTGATTAGCATTTGAAGCTATAACTGTAGACACTAAGATGATTACCAGAAGTTATTAAATTACTTGCTCAGCATCAATTATGCCACCCTCATCTACAAGGCCACCTGCATGTACATCAATTATGTCACCCTCATCTACAAGGCCACCTGCACGTACATCAATTATGTCACCCTCATCTACAAGGCCACCTGCACGTACATCAATTATGTCACCCTCATCTACAAGGCCACCTGCACGTACATCAATTATGTCACCCTCATCTACAAGGCCACCTGCACGTACATTAATTATGTCACCCTCATCTACAAGGCCACCTGCACGTACATCAATTATGTCACCCTCATCTACAAGGCCACCTGCACGTACATCAATTATGTCACCCTCATCTACAAGGCCACCTGCACGTACATCAATTATGTCATCCTCATCTACAAGGCCACCTGCACGTACATCAATTATGTCACCCTCATCTACAAGGCCACCTGCATGTACATCAATTATGTCACCCTCATCTACAAGGCCACCTGCATGTACATCAATTATGTCACCCTCATCTACAAGGCCACCTGCACGTACATCAATTATGTCACCCTCATCTACAAGGCCACCTGCACGTACATCAATTATGTCATCCTCGTCTACAAGGCCACCTGCACGTACATCAATTATGTCACCCTCATCTACAAGGCCACCTGCATGTACATCAATTATGTCACCCTCATCTACAAGGCCACCTGCACGTACATCAATTATGTCACCCTCATCTACAAGGCCACCTGCACGTACATCAATTATGTCATCCTCATCTACAAGGCCACCTGCACGTACATCAATTATGTCATCCTCATCTACAAGGCCACCTGCACGTACATCAATTATGTCACCCTCATCTACAAGGCCACCTGCACGTACATCAATTATGTCACCCTCATCTACAAGGCCACCTGCACGTACATCAATTATGTCACCCTCATCTACAAGGCCACCTGCACGTACATCAATTATGTCATCCTCATCTACAAGGCCACCTGCACGTACATCAATTATGTCACCCTCATCTACAAGCACCTGCATGTACATCAATTATGTCACCCTCATCTACAAGGCCACCTGCACGTACATCAATTATGTCACCCTCATCTACAAGGCCACCTGCACGTACATCAATTATGTCATCCTCATCTACAAGGCCACCTGCACTACATAATTATGTCACCCTCATCTACAAGGCCACCTGCATGTACATCAATTATGTCACCCTCATCTACAAGGCCACCTGCATGTACATCAATTATGTCATCCTCATCTACAAGGCCACCTGCATGTACATCAATTATGCCACCCTCATCTACAAGGCCACCTGCATGTACATCAATTATGTCATCCTCATCTACAAGGCCACCTGCACGTACATCAATTATGTCATCCTCATCTACAAGGCCACCTGCACGTACATCAA
This sequence comes from Octopus sinensis, assembly GCF_006345805.1. Classification (NCBI taxonomy): domain Eukaryota; kingdom Metazoa; phylum Mollusca; class Cephalopoda; order Octopoda; family Octopodidae; genus Octopus; species Octopus sinensis. The sequence goes on along the minus strand of NC_043019.1, from coordinate 23,853,633 downwards.
TTATGTCACCCTCATCTACAAGGCCACCTGCATGTACATCAATTATGCCACCCTCATCTACAAGGCCACCTGCATGTACATCAATTATGTCATCCTCATCTACAAGGCCACCTGCACGTACATCAATTATGTCATCCTCATCTACAAGGCCACCTGCACGTACATCAATTATGTCACCCTCATCTACAAGGCCACCTGCACGTACATCAATTATGTCATCCTCATCTACAAGGCCACCTGCACGTACATCAATTATGTCACCCTCATCTACAAGGCCACCTGCACGTACATCAATTATGTCACCCTCATCTACAAGGCCACCTGCATGTACATCAATTATGTCATCCTCATCTACAAGGCCACCTGCACGTACATCAATTATGCCACCCTCATCTACAAGGCCACCTGCATGTACATCAATTATGTCATCCTCATCTACAAGGCCACCTGCACGTACATCAATTATGTCATCCTCATCTACAAGGCCACCTGCACGTACATCAATTATGTCACCCTCATCTACAAGGCCACCTGCATGTACATCAATTATGCCACCTCATCTACAAGGCCACCTGCATGTACATCAATTATGTCATCCTCATCTACAAGGCCACCTGCACGTACATCAATTATGTCATCCTCATCTACAAGGCCACCTGCACGTACATCAATTATGTCACCCTCATCTACAAGGCCACCTGCACGTACATCAATTATGTCATCCTCATCTACAAGGCCACCTGCACGTACATTAATTATGTCACCCTCATCTACAAGGCCACCTGCACGTACATCAATTATGTCACCCTCATCTACAAGGCCACCTGCATGTACATCAATTATGTCATCCTCATCTACAAGGCCACCTGCATGTACATCAATTATGTCATCCTCATCTACAAGGCCACCTGCACGTACATCAATTATGTCATCCTCATCTACAAGGCCACCTGCACGTACATCAATTATGTCATCCTCATCTACAAGGCCACCTGCACGTACATCAATTATGTCACCCTCATCTACAAGGCCACCTGCACGTACATTAATTATGTCACCCTCATCTACAAGGCCACCTGCACGTACATCAATTATGTCATCCTCATCTACAAGGCCACCTGCACGTACATCATTATGCCACCCTCATCTACAAGGCCACCTGCATGTACATCAATTATGTCATCCTCATCTACAAGGCCACCTGCACGTACATCAATTATGTCACCCTCATCTACAAGGCCACCTGCATACATCAATTATGTCATCCTCATCTACAAGGCCACCTGCACGTACATTAATTATGTCACCCTCATCTACAAGGCCACCTGCACGTACATCAATTATGTCATCCTCATCTACAAGGCCACCTGCACGTACATTAATTATGTCACCCTCATCTACAAGGCCACCTGCACGTACATCAATTATGTCATCCTCATCTACAAGGCCACTGCTGCACGTACATTATTATGTCACCCTCATCTACAAGGCCACCTGCACGTACATTAATTATGTCACCCTCATCTACAAGGCCACCTGCACGTACATCAATTATGTCATCCTCATCTACAAGGCCACCTGCACGTACATCAATTATGCCACCCTCATCTACAAGGCCACCTGCATGTACATCAATTATGTCATCCTCATCTACAAGGCCACCTGCACGTACATTAATTATGTCCCCTCATCTACAAGGCCACCTGCACGTACATCAATTATGCCACCCTCATCTACAAGGCCACCTGCATGTACATCAATTATGTCATCCTCATCTACAAGGCCACCTGCACGTACATCAATTATGTCACCCTCATCTACAAGGCCACCTGCACGTACATCAATTATGCCACCCTCATCTACAAGGCCACCTGCATGTACATCAATTATGTCATCCTCATCTACAAGGCCACCTGCACGTACATCAATTATGTCACCCTCATCTACAAGGCCACCTGCACGTACATCAATTATGCCACCCTCATCTACAAGGCCACCTGCATGTACATCAATTATGTCATCCTCATCTACAAGGCCACCTGCACGTACATCAATTATGTCACCCTCATCTACAAGGCCACCTGCACGTACATCAATTATGCCACCCTCATCTACAAGGCCACCTGCATGTACATCAATTATGTCATCCTCATCTACAAGGCCACCTGCACGTACATTAATTATGTCACCCTCATCTACAAGGCCACCTGCACGTACATCAATTATGTCATCCTCATCTACAAGGCCACCTGCACGTACATCAATTATGCCACCCTCATCTACAAGGCCACCTGCACGTACATCAATTATGCCACCCTCATCTACAAGGCCACCTGCATGTACATCAATTATGTCACCCTCATCTACAAGGCCACCTGCACGTACATCAATTATGTCACCCTCATCTATAACAATTATGTCATCCCCATCTGCATCCATTAGGCCTCCATAGCTAAATTAATTATACCATCCTCATTTAAATCCTCATCTATAATGTAGCTCATATCAACAATAAATAATCTAACCTGGAGTTAATGTTGTAACCTCTGCTTTTGTTGTTGTGGTTGTTGTTGTTGTTGTTGGTGGTGTTGACGTCATATTTGTGACCCCAGGACCTGTAAAGGAAAGGAAAACCATTTAATTGATTTATTTATAATTAACAGAAAAAAAAACAGGAATATGATTGTAAAACAAAGAAAATAATGAAAAGAAAAAAAACATAAAGATGAATATTTACGGTCTGTTGTTATATTTGGTGGAAGAAAGCAATACGCTTTGTCATCAATTAAGAAATCACAATCAAAGATTATTGCCGATTCTCCACAGTCTCGTTTCACAGCTGAAATAGAAATAATACTTTATTTAAACAAATTCTTGTTTATAATAGAATGTGATTGTAAACGAGAAGCTGTGTTCTATCAATACGAGGTGGTTTCAAAAAGTTCCAGAAATAGCTCTATCATGTCTCAACAGATGGCAGCACATGGTTGCAGGTACAGTGAGAGATAGCAGTGACCTTCATGAGGCAGTGTGCCAAGTGACATCACTGGGTTTACTTCACAAGTTGTGAAATTTGTGTTTTTGTGATCAGATGTATGCTGTAGTCTGTGATTTTGTCATGGACAGGAACAAAAAGCCAACATAAGCCCAAGATATAGAAGACTCGGTAGGACTGAACCCCAAACCATGAGACAGGTAAACAAACATTTTTAACCACATAGCTTTACCTGCATTTATGGATGGATGGATGGATGGATGGATGAATGATTTTTTTTGTGTGTATGTATGTGTATACATGAGTGTGTATGTATAGATTACCCAAACATACACACGCGCTCAAAGAAACAGAATGAATTTGAAATTTTCTAACACATCTCTGGGAATTATCTAAAATTATATTTATACATCTTTGGAATAACGCAGAAATGTTATCACAAAGTAAGCTTACCTAGACAAGTTGTTTGACATGAATATCGACTTTGTCCCAAAGCATTGCACTGTGGGAAAATGACACCACACACATAGTGCAAAGCAAGTGGAGAGCATTTGCGTTGGATAACAGGCGAGGCCAGGGAGTTGAAAGTTTTCTCTGCTGATTGGTAGTCTTCATCATTAAAGAGATTTGGAAACATGGTGTGCTTGTAGCCAGCTTGTTCACAAACATGAGATTTCATATCAAAGCAAAGATCTACAAAGATGAAACAAAGACAAAAAAAGGAAGAAATGAAGTATTAAAATGTGATGCAGATGCACTGATACAGCAAATCACATTATATTTATATATATATATATATATATATATATATATATATATATATATATATATATATATTAGCATGAACACATATATACATACACATATGCATGAGTGTGTGTGTGTGTGTTTTAACACACTTGTATACTGTTGTGCATGTGTGTTTGTTTAATTGAAGACAAGTTTTGAGCATCAAATTTGAAAGTTAATGCTGTAAAAACAAAATCATCATTCTGCGGCAGCAGCACCCCCACCCCTCCCGCTTGTTTTGATGTATTAATTAGAAATGTGTATATTTTGTATATTTTGAAGAGTAAAATTGTTGTTGGACTTGTGAAACTTTCTGAAATTATGTCAGAGCTCCTATTTTTCTGAATTATGTTTTGATGTCTTTCTGGAGATGTTTACGAGTTTGTGATTCTGTGTGTGTGTGTGTGTGTGTGTGTGTGTGTGTGTGTAAGAGAGAGAGAGAGAGAAATACAGATACAGTTTAAATCTTCTTATTGACTATTATTTCACATGGAATCACAGTTGATGTTGATCTCAGTATTGATCTTTACTTTTTCTCAATCTCTCGAAAGAGCTGTTCTTCACTCCTGCTCCAGAGCGTCGGCTGCGGGGTCATTCCGAAAAGCTCTACCTGCGACGATTTCATCTCAATCAAAGGAGAGGAGCTTTCTCCGTCCGGATTGCGGATCCGTGGAACAAGCTGCCAGACGAGATGGTGAAGATGCCGACGACCGCTTTGTTCAAAGCCTCCCTTGACCTCAAGTGGCCTGAACTTTTTAGATGAACACCACCCTGTACTTAACTCCATGTCCCCCTACATGGCCTTACTATTTGCTTTTGAGCCAAATTAACTAACTAACTAACTTCTTATTTGATAAGTATTCCAGACATTAGATATTGATTGTGATGGATTTTTCATTTTTTTTTTTTTTTGGTAAAGTAGGGAGCAATTTAAGAAGGATTTGGTTGCAAATTTCAGCAAGGTAAACCCCTGTTTAGAAGCTTCCAAGGCTGATCTAAACTTTTTAGTTATGTGTGGGTGTAATGGTCGTTTTGATAATAATGTTTATAGTAATGATGATGACCTTGAAAATGAAGAGGATAATGACAAAGAGGATGAAGATAATAGTGATAATAACAATAACAGGGTTAGTGAGGATGAAGATAATGTTAGAGATAGCAACAATGATGACAATATAGAAAATGAAGACGATGATGATGATAAAGACACCATTGATATTAAGAATAATAATGATAACATGGAAAATGAAAATGTCAGTAATGCTCATTGCAACCAGCGTGTCTATGGTCAGGATGATAATTAATGACAAAAATAATAATAGAATAATAAAGGTTATAATACCAGGTGCTGGAGTTTGTGACTTTGTTGTCGTACTGGAGACAGTGGCTGCAACAAAAATAAATATCATGTCACAGCAGTTTGGAAATAGATAAAACTCAGCAAACTACGCCATCCACCCGACGCTCAGCCATTCTCTAACAAACCAGTGTAATGTTTCTTGGACATGCCTACCCTCACAAACACACACATACTACATATATAAGAAAAATGATATCTAAAACAATAGACTGTATATAAATGAAAAAGAAAACAATGAGAAATATGTGGGGTTGAACAAAGATTATTTAATTAACATAATACATTATCATTAAGATAAATGTCATCAACTTTCAGGTGTTTAAAAGTCTACAGCCAGTCTGTGACAATTTGTTTGTACCAGAATTATCTTCTAAGAGAAATATCATTAAATGATGCTAGACAGGTTGAAACGATTGTAGTGATCAATAAAGATTCTTATGTCTTCTGTTCCGAGCATTAATCACACGCCCAACAAACGTGCTTTACTGGAAAACTAATAGGTGTATACCGTGCGATTTATTAACTAATATATATATATATAAACAATTACAAAGAATACGGAAACTGGTACATGTTTCAAATTTTTCTTTTAATTTTACGGTTGGTCATACAGCATAATTAGTTGGTTAAAGTGACTAACACTATGCTGTGTGACCAACTGTAAAATGAAAAGAAAAACTTGAAAGATGTACCAGTCTCTGCATTCTTTGTAATTGTTTGAAATTTACACTTTTGAAAATATGGATAATCCAGTGAAGTGCACCCAGAGTTATCCATCAGAAGAATTGCAGTGAGATTGTTAATACTAAGTAATCACCAATGGTTATTACTACCTGATGCAGTTAACCAAAACCTGGGACATTCCCATAGAGCTATTATTGAACCTGCCTGGATAATTATACACACACGCACACATCTATATGTGTGTGTGTATGTATAATTTATTTTAAATGATAGGGTATGATTTGAAGGGGATTTGACTTCTATATCAAGCAGGTTACACAATGATCTACTTCAGTGTAGGCAGAGAGGATAGTATTATACAATGTTCCTATAATCCTACTAATTTCAGGATTAAAAATATTAACTAAGAATGTCATTTTAATTAGTCAGGGACAACTGTTAGAAAATAGAAGCAACAAACAGTAAGAAAACAGGCAGGACGTACTTGGTGCAGTGGTGTGTGGTTCAGGTAGGAAACAATACGTCTCGTCATCAACCAAATTTTCACATGGCAGGAGAGTTGCATTTTTACCACAGTTCTTTTCTACGGCTGGTATAAGAAAAGAGAAAGAGAGAGAGAGGTAATAGATTTGTGAATTTAAAACATGGTGGTTCAGGCAACACTGAGTATATTTTGAGTGAGTAATTAATGTCTGAATTCAGTCAGTTCTGCTTAATTGCATAATTGGTAATTACATAATTCAATTAATGGTATCTTGCTTCAAAACACTTGAATTCTTTGACATCAAACATGTAAAATTAATGAATTTAATTGTATGTTATAAAAAAAGTCAAAGTTGGTTGATTATATGAAACTGTTTCAGATTTTCTTAATAATCAAGTACAAAATGTAGCATAAAATTTAAGATTTTTGTGATTTTGTAGTTAGAATGTGATTCTTGATTGAAGTAATTCTGTTTTTAAAATGAGCTAAAATGACTAAAGTCAATGCTTTATGTTTTACAAAACACCAATTTCAATAAGTCAAATGTATTCACTGTTGCGATGAGTTATTTTTGTAAATAAATGTTATTGATGTATTTTCGAAGATAAATTGTATAAAAACATTAGTTTTACACCAAGCATTAAAAGGGTGGTATTTTGTTGTTTTTATCAACTGCATTATCAACCATCGCACAAACAATAACTCTGAGCACCTCTTCAAAATCCACCCATCTAACACCCGTGGACATATTTACAAAATAAGAAAACAGCACAGCTCCTATGACTTCAGGAAACATTTTTTCACGCTGAGAGTTGCTGAAGCGTGGAACAAACTGCCGGCATCAGTTGTTAGTTGTCAGAGCACTGCATCCTTCAAAACTTCCATGTTTCCTGAGATTCGCCAACACTACACTTGATTTTCTCCCCTCCATACACACACAAGCATGTTCACTTTCCAGACATTTCTACATTGCTGCATGTACTTTATATGCACTTTCTGACAAGTTGTGGTGCACCTGAGCACTGTATACAATAATTTCATTATTATTATTATTATTATCCTAAATCTGACTGTTGTTATTTTAGTTTTATTTCACCAGACTGCTCCTAGCTGTCATTATTAAGTTATTCAAAGTGTATGAAAATTATTGTTGGGATGACTGGATAATCTTGTCTAATTAACCCTTTCGTGACCAACCCAGCTGAAACCGGCTCTGGCTCTGAGTACAAATGTCTTGTTTTAATAAGTTTTGAATTAAAATCTTCCACCAAACCTTAGTCACAATTTATGTTCCTAACACTAGCTGAATGATAACCAAATTATTTTACTAAATTCTTTGTTATATTTAAAGTAATTGAAAGAAACACAGTGCATCTCAAAATAAATACAGTAATGAAAGGGTTAAAGAATATCAACGGGATTTAAAGGATCAATAACAAACATAGCTTATACTGGGGGAGAAAATGGGTAAATTAGGAATCCCTAAAATGTATTGTGAATTTTATAAAATTTTACTTTATTACATAATCCCTACATGTGCAACATGGTCACAATAGCTTACCACTGATAATATGACTGACAAACTTATAATTTATTACCTATTCCTGTTAATTACATATGGATTTCAACCATTAAGGCCATGCAATTAAACAAAACAGACTGTAGTTATGTCAAAACGAAAAGGAAGGTGTAAAATTTAGTTAAGTAATTCTTGTAATGAAAGAAATGGCTACCCAGAGGGTAGATGAAGCAAATAAAGTTGGGTGGGGAGAGATCATACAAAGTAGGGGCTGATAGGGTTTTCTCTTATTTTTACTATTGTTCCATGTCAATGCTACTGTTGATTTTTCTTCTTTTGTTTTATTATTTTGGTGGGGTTTGAGACTGTCCTCTTTATGATTCCATGACTACCACTCATGTAGTTCTCTCTCCCTTACAACATTGAAAGTTTTTTTTAAAGAATAAGGCATCCCATGACTGAAACTAACAACATAATAAATGTCGTTTCAAAAATAATTCTTATTTTCCAAAATTATTCAAAATCCAATTTCAATGTTTTAGCTTAATCAGATTCATGGTTTCACAGTAATGATTGCTTTCCAAATCTTAAAAGCTTCATCACTCACTGAGTCCATCCCAATCCAGTATATTCTCATGTTGATAAACAAATGAAATGCACCAAAACTAAGCATTATCTCCTGGTTTCTTCCAGAAACTCCCTTAGACTTTAGTGCCCATGACACAAGCAATCCAGTAAGCTAATCCAATAGCTACCTGTTTTGGAAATCCCTGTTCTAGGCACTACATCACACCTAATTACTTTATCCTAAATTTCAAATTTCACCGACCTTCTCTTTGACTCATCAGGTAAATTCCTCCAGCATTTCCTTCCTATATTTTATCTCCCAGAAACAACAGAACACATTTATGTTCTGAACCTTACCCCAGGAAATTCTTTACAATCATCATAATCAAAATAATAAACAAGTGAAATAATTAGTGAAATAATTTCAACAAGATATTTCTTACTTACCAAGACAAGTGGACTTGCAAGAATATTTTGCTTGACCATTTTCACATTTTGGGAACAACAAACCACACATATAGTGTAAACTGAGGGGAGAACAACCACTGTTTATGATGGGAAGTGCAGAAGTATTAAATGATATTATGGCTCCTTCAGCAGTTTCACCTTTGATATTTGGGAACATGGTTCGAGAATAGCCAGCATCAAGACATTTCTGGAACTTCAGTGGGAAACAGTTGTCTGTCAAAGATATAAAAGAGTTTAGAAAATGCAGTTGGCAGATTTAAACAATTCAGTTTCATATGATGTATTGAATGAGAAATATTAACTTAACAGAAACATTGATAAAATGTAAAAACCATATGGACAGATTTTTGTTGGAAACCATCAAGTTTTGGACATGTATTGGGAAATGATGATAGAAGGGATATATAAGGGGACAGTTCAGAACTTGTTAGGCGGCCTATAAAAAAATATAAGGTAAGATAAAGCAAAAGAGAATGAGGTTTTATTTCAAGTATTATCATCATAACTACCATTTGACTGTTGTTAAGATAGCCACAACCCTTCTACATAATCCTATCTCAAATTTATTTATCTATACCTGCTACATCATTTGGTTTTCATGTCTAAGCAACTTCTGAATGTAATGGAGATACAATGTGAGGGGTTGGAGTTTTAATAGACAAAAAAATTAAATTTCTAAATAGTAAATCCTTTATGAATTTAGGCAGTTGAGAGCTTACAGTCAGGTTATGGTATCGAATACTCGATATTATAAATATGTTTATACTAAATAGACTCTCTCTGAAGGGAGATAACAATGTAAACTAAACTCAGTATAGCATGTTGCTGCTCTATATTCAATGGGAGAACAGAAGAGAAATCAACAACTTTGTCAGTTAACTTAAAATGGTTATAGTACAATGCCGCCATTTATTTTGCAATATCATCATCGTTCAACGTCCGTCTTCCATGCTAACAAATATCCTTTTAGTAATGGAGAAAGACAAAATCAATCTCAACAAAAATTTCAATTCAGTAAAAAAATCAATTAGTTTTTCTTCTTTTATTGGAAAAGTGACTTTATACCATAACAGTGGACATTAATAGGATATTCAAGTCATTAATAATGACGATAGAATTTGAAATGATCTCAGCTTTTCATCTTAAGTACAATCTATGAAGAGTATTTTACCTAGCTATATTATAACGTTGAAACTAAAACAATTGCAGCCTTGAAGACACATATCAGCCATTCAAAAACATTGGCTGTTAATTTCACTTAAACATTTATTATTTGGTGTCAAAATGTTCATTGCACCAACTGCAGCATGGTCACTGACATGATTCCACTGTATTGGCTGCAGTTGGTGCAATGAACATTTGTATATTCTTTACGCATAACACCTCAAAGCATAGTCTGACCGAATATCATTCAAGTTTCTTATAATGAATACAAAATCATGAGTTAGAAATCCATTGAAATAACATACAACCCACAATGATGTGACAATGGCAATAATGATGATGATGATATGGAAAAATAAAAGTATAATTTACCGTTTATATCTGTAGTTTTGTGTGTAATTACTGTTGTCTGATGAACAGTGTAGGTAGAACTGGCAGGAACTGAAGAATTAAAAAACATTCAGAGATAAACAAAACCAATTCCTTTGACAACACTATCATCACAATTGACAAAGAAGAGAGAGGGAAAAGCAACAACATGTGGGGTGGGGGGAGAGAATGGAGGGAAGAGAGAAGAGAAAAAGTTGCAGATTTTGATTTCAGATTGTTTCTTCTTTGGACAACACATTCATTTTTATCTGCAGCATCAGTTTTTCTGGTAATTTAGTGCGCCAAGACGAGGACATTTGAAATAGCAGCCACGAGTGTAATGGGTAGGACTGTTTTACACAAGTCTGACTTTGTGTGGATGTCCTAGTATGCAGTCCTGCAAATTATATTCACCTTGGACAGTCGTACCGATGATCTACAGACAATTACATAAGTTACGTAAGTAAGATTGCGTAATTTGTTGATAGTGAAACATGTATGCAAATAATCCATATTTTTATTACTTTTTCTTTTGTCTTGCTCGATTACGTTTTGGTTGTTTTGCTAAATAAATTTTTCTTGAGAACATTTCTTAGTGATGATATCGTAGCGGATCTATTTCTAGCATATGGGTGCCCACATAGTGGTTTCCCTCTAACATATATATATATATATATATATATATATATATATATATATATTATTTTATTTTATTTTATTTTATTGAAGCTGAAAAACTGTATAAACTATTAACTCAGAGTTTCATGACTCCATTCATCAGACAGTCAGCAGTATTCAGAACTGACAATAGTTTCATAGTTTATAACCATTTATATGTATTCATGATTGTAGGTAAATAGATACATAAAATTGTTTACCTGAAGTTGTTGTAGAAGACACAGGAAGGAAACAATGTTCTTCACTGTCAGACAAGCCTCCACAATCAAGAATTGTACTGTTAGAGCCACAGCCCTTTTGAACAGCTAATAGTATAAAGAAAAAGAAAACAATCATCAAAAGATTAAAAAAATATGCCTAAATATTTGTTTTGTTTATTGCACAAACACGCAGCCTTAAATATTTAGCATGAAAAGAAAAGAATAAAATAAAATATAGTTAATAAATTCAATTTATAGAGTGAAGAAATGTTTGAAATGTATCCATGTAGAAATTGTGAAGATGTGTAACCTAGCGGTTAGGATGTTGCATTCAGAATTGTACAATGAGGGTTTCAATTCCCAGACTAGGCAGTGTGTTGCATTGTTGAACAAAACACTTCATTTAACATTGCTGCAGACCACTAAGCTGCAAATGAATGCCAGCAATAGCCGAGAAGTTAGCTCTGCAACAGACTGTATCCCATTCACTGTTCAGTGAGATGTGCTATAATATCAGCCCCTTATGTGCATGAAAGCTCAACAAAGCTCTGGCCTTATGACACCTAAGTCTTATGGAAGACTTAATCGAATGTAGAAATTAATACAGGGTTTTGGTAAAGAAGGTGTTTTTTTACCTTTGCATTTTTTTTAGATATAGATGTATTATATTTGTATTTACATAATGAATGTATTTGTATTGCACGTGTGTAACACTATACACAGAGATACATGGGAGTGTATGCATATGTATGCATTAGTATGAATGCATATATGCCTTTCATATCTATACAGTTGTTTATTTATTTGTATATATGTACACAATTTATAGCTGGACTCCTCATCATGCAGTTCACACAAAGACAAATTGTATTGAACAGGAGAGAAAAATGAGAAATAAAATACTTAATGTTCTAAGTGGTTTGCTATGGGACAGCTACTGTTAACCAGTAGAAGGAGTTGCATCTGGCAAGTCAGAGAGGTTTTTCTAAAGGTTTTTAATTGAACTTTGCTAACATGCCAACAGGTCAAGATGAACTCAGACTTTTGATTTAACATCATGATGGATTGTGGAATGTTTTTCTGATGCAAAGATTACATTTCTTAGATTTATTTATCATCACTATCATCATCATTTAACATCCATCTTTCATGCTGGTATGAGTTGGATGGTTTGACAGGAGCTGATAAGCCAGAGTAGCATGCCAAGCTCCTCTGTCTGCTTTAACATGGTTTTTATAAATTTATTGAAACAATCAAAACCCAGTTATTTTATTTTTACTCTCTTTCTTTCAACTTCTGTTTGTTTTAAATAAATTATAAATACATGGAACTATATTCCAAAAGTAGTAGTGGAAAGAAGTCTCTAAAACATGAATGACTGGTAGAAATTTTGCCAGCTTTTATATCAGCAGAATTTTTGGAGACAACTTTCCTGTAGAGAACATTCAGTAAATTAGCCACATTATACCCACACCCTCCTGACAGACCCTGCACTGGTGCCTGACAGACGTTTTACATGTACATGAGCAGTATTTCTTTTCTCTATTTTATTGATGTTCTATCAATAATGGCCTCAAAAAAAAAAAAAAAAATACACAGTGAATATTTTTTGGCTGCTATTGGAATAATAATATCTTTAGCCATAAGCCAATTGCTTTATTTAGAAATCTTTTTCTGTGTTGTCAGCTTTTTTCTTTTATTACTTTCTTAAATAAGGTAAGTTGTTGATGCAATGTTTCAATACATATTTTCCCCAGTTGATTTCAGGAACACCAATATTCTTGTAGAAGAACATGGATTGGACCAGAAATCTTGTATGTACCAAGTAAGTCAGATATTTTAATGACTGATCTGTGGTTTCAAAGCACATGGCCAGCAGCACAAGACCACCTTGACCAGTAAGATCAATGTAACTAATGCTCTTCTCGAACAGGAAAAATATGAGGAGGGCTCCAATTCCAGAGGGTTGGCAGACCCACAACACAGGACTGATACTAGAGATTAGAGTAGGGACTGGGGGAGGGTGTTATGGTGAGGATGAGAGAAGGAGAGATATGTGAGTCGGGGTTAAAGGACTCTCCAATAGCTGTAGAATTGGTGGAATAAGGGTACAGTAAATTTATAGAGCAGAGGCTGGAGTAGTAACTTCAAGCCAACTAATCAGATGATCTTTATATTTTGGATGAATGGTTTCAGATGCAGTCCCATTCTGTGGTTGCCTGGAACAAGGGTCTCCTGTTATGGCTCCAGGTCAACAAACAAAGACGTTGAAATTCTGCCATGACAAATTCTGTCTGACAGAATGACAGAATGAGAAAATGGATGTAAAAATGGCAGCTATAGTAGCAGTGGTAATGATGGCAAGGACAATAATGACAACAAAGAATCTAGGGTGTCAGTGAGTGATACAGATGTACCATACCAAGTCTTTAAAGAGAAGGAATGTGGAGAAAAAGAAAACAGGAAAGAGAGAGAATGAACAAGATATTTCTGACTTACCAAGACAAGTGGACTTGCAAGAGAATTTTGCTTGACCATTTTCACATTTTGGGAACAACAAACCACACATATAGTGTAAACTGAGGGGAGAACAACCACTGTTTATGATGGGAAGTGCAAAAGTATTAAATGATATTATGGCTCCTTCAGCAGTTTCACCTTTGATATTTGGGAACATGGTTCGAGAATAGCCAGCATCAAGACATTTCTGGAACTTCAGTGGGAAACAGTTCTCTGTCAAAGATATAAAAGAGTTTAGAAAATGCAGTTGGCAGATTTAAACAATTCAATTTCATATGATGTATTGAATGAGAAATATTAACTTAGCAGAAACATTGATAAAATGTAAAAACCATTAAGAATATGGACAGATATATGTTGGAAACCATCAAGTTTTGGACATGTATTGGGAAAGGATGATACATTCTTTCTAGGGTAAAGATATATTTTTTAATATTTGGGTTCCTTAGAAAAGATAAAGTTGAGTGATAGAGAAGGAAATACATATTTTAGGAATTAGGGACCAGAATGTTTGCTACACAAAACAGTAAAATTTGTGAATAAGAAGTCATAAATTTAGACGCTTAGATACTTACAGGGACATTATGCCAACCATTTTTGAACATAATAAAACCATTTATTTTTGAACAGACAATTTTTGTAGAGAGTTAAGAATACAGTTAACTGAAATTCTTGTAATATATTTTTAAAATATATTTCTTGAACCAATCACAGCAGAATTCTGATTCATGAGGAAATAGGTGAAATTTTTCACCAAATTTCAATTGTTGTTAATTCAAATATTTTATAAGCAGCATGTTAGAGAAAGTTCGAATTAAAAAGTACAATATGTCCATATTGTGGAACAGCAGATAGGAAGATGTATTATTTGTTCTTCTTTTTTATGTTTGACAGACAGTCAAGAGGATTCTTTGAATATATTTATATGCTGATGGTATTTAGAACTTTAGGCGGCGAGCTAGCAGAAGTGTTAGCACGCCGGGCAAAATGCTTTGCGGTACTTCGTCTGCTGTTACGTTGTGAGTTCAAATTCCGCCGAGGTTGACTTTGCCTTTCATCCTTTCAGGGTCGATAAATTAAGTACCAGTTACGCACTGGGGTCGATGTAATCGACATAATACCTATGTCTGTCCTTGTTTGTCCCCTCTATGTTTAGCCCCTTGTGGGTAATAAAGAAATAGGTATTTAGAACTTTAGAGATTCCTAACTTCTCCTGGACAAAGGTCAGTCTCTCACCAAGTCGTCAATGTATGGATTTCAGCCCACTACTCTTAGCTAAATGAAACACTTCACAATTATATAAGACCCCAGCCATATAGTGCTGGAGTGTTCTTTTCCATAATTGCTATTTTCATGTAGATCAAGTGAGTAATAGAAATATTTTCCAGGGAAACAGCAAAGTATGTATGACAAGTCAGAAAAAACTGTTCCTAAACAACTTGGTTTGCAGTAATTCAAAATCCTAACAGCTTGGGTAGCAATAATTTCTCTTAAAACAATTGGTGTATATGTTAAAAGAGTAAACTAAAAAGATTATTCAAATTATGAGAAACCATGAGTGAGCTGTGTTAAACTAAGTCAGGAGATGCATGAAGAGATAGAGGACGAATATAAGAAAATATAAGCAGTTTACCATTTATTTGTGTTGTTGTCCGTGTAACATCTGTTGCTGTTGATTGATGGTGAATGCTGGAGGATGTGGTGCTGCCTGAAAAAGGGAAAGAATTAAAGCATAAAAAAAATATCACTATTTTATTTAACAACAATATCACCATAAGGCCATTAAGTGTTAATATCCTCTCTTGTCACATCTAAAGCTAACACAATAGTGTGTGGTTAGAGGAGATACTAGTAATTTCATTCTTTGACACAAATTAATTAAACTAATTGATTAAACTAGTTTGAAAATATATTTAAAACAAAAAACAATGAAAAATATCAAACAATTTTGATAGAATGCACTTTTTTATAAAGGCTGTTTTGAACAAGTAGATTTATTAAATCATCAGACTATTCTCAATTTATCTTCAGTGACTGAGATAACATACAAATCTATACAAATCTCCCTTAAACTATATTTTGTATTCTAAAGAGTCATTACAAAATGTAATCCTAGATAAACTATGGAAAAAAAAAACTTTGGTTATATGTTGATGATAGATGGCCCAGGGTTAAACAACAATTAGTTTCATCTAATGATCCCTGCAATTATAAGAATACTGGTCAGAGTAGACGTGTTTTATGATAGATATCCCCAATGCCAACCCTAATTTCTTTTACTGCCCTATAGTCAATAAAATAATTAACGGTGATATAATGAGGTGATCCAATTAGTAATACCATCTTTCTGCCAAAACATCAAAGTGGCCACCTGTGAGGTGAAATTGTAAAAAATAACAAGTCTTTGGGACATACTGCAACAATGATGGTAGGGTTTCATCACATGAAATAATTTAAATTAGGGGCTGAGTAGCTGGAGAAGGAAGACATACTTGATGCTGTGGTGTGTGGTTCAGGTAGGAAACAATACGTCTTGTCATCAACCAAATAATCACATGGCAGGAGAGTTGCATTTTTACCACAGTTCTTTTCTACGGCTGGTATAAGAAAAGAGAGAGAAAGAGGTAATAGATTTGTGAATTTAAAACATGGTGGTTCAGGCAACATTGTGTATTCTTTAATTGAGCAAACAGTAAAAAAAATTTATGTTGTGATAAAAAATTGACAGAGTAAATGCTATAAAAAAGGAGACGTCACCCAAGTAAGAATTTGACTGGGTAATTCAAACAAAAAGCAAAACAAATCAACCAAAGTAGAATAGAATAAAGTATTTGATGTAAATATAATAAAAGGTATGATCTGCCAAATAATTGGTAAAACAATGAATGAAAAATTGGTGATTTAATATGAGGTGATGCAAGATAGAATGCCACTTGAGAATGAATTAAAGATGAATCTTTATATAGAGAAAGATAATCTGAGTAGAATTTCAGACATAATAATACTGTAAATGGAAAGGAAGTTAATAAATCCAAACCACATTGTTGCAATGAAATTACTGTGAGAATTATATAACAGTCTCCATGTTAGAGAAACACAGTCATAACAGATATAAATCTGTCCAGAAATGACATCCTTCTTGATCAATAAACCTAGTGAATATGTTTCCCTACATCGATCATGGATGAAATGTATTCTTAATTATTATTCTACAAAGTTGATTACGAATCATTTCTGTTCAGGATGAAATGACTTTGGCCGAACATAACTGACACTACAAGAGAAAATCCTCTCCGCCGTCTCTCACTTTTTATCTTCCTCTCCCTCCCTACCCGACCCCCTCAAAATTTCAGATTTTCAACTTTGCTGCTTTATTCTTTACTTTGCCTTTTCACAGTAACTAGGTACACTCAGCCACATCAGCAGTCTAGTCAACCTTCCATAAGTATGCCATTAGATCTTTTAGTCTCAAAGCAAGCACAATTCCCATGACATTCTACAAAGCCCTTCAAAATGCTCCCAATGGAGTGAGTTCCACTAAAGACACCAAAGTTGTCACGAAATAGGGTTAAACTGGTTGATGAATTATGTCTGCTACTCATTTAGTCAATAGCAAGATTTGAATTCATTATCTGAACAATTTGATGTGGACACCTCTGATGAGAATCCAAGAATCTGAGTTCAAATTCCACTCCTGGCAACTTTGCCTTACATCCTTGTGGGGTCGATAAATTAAGTACCAGGGAAACACTGGGGTCAATATAATCGACTGTCCCCCTCCCTTCAAATTTCAGGCCTTGTGCTGATAGAAAGCTGATATTGTTATAGAGTGTGTTAAAATTTTGTTGCCATCTGTTTTATTGCTGATCACGATAAGCATTATCTCCTGGTTTCTTCCAGAAACTCCCTTACATTTTAGTGCCCATGACACAAGCAATCCAGTAAGCTATTCCAATAGCTACATGTTTTGGAGTTCCCTGTTCTAGGCACTACATCACACCTAATTACTTTATCCTAAATTTCAAATTTCACCAACCTTCTCTTTGACTCATCAGGTAAATTCCTCCAGCATTTCCTTCCTATATTTTATCTCCCAGAAACAACAGAACACATTTATGTTCTGAACCTTACCCCAGGAAATTCTTTACAATCATCATAATCAAAATAATAAACAAGTGAAATAATTAGTGAAACAATTTCAACAAGATATTTCTCACTTACCGAGACAAGTGGACTTGCAAGAATATTTTGCTTGACCATTTTCACATTTTGGGAACAACAAACCACACATATAGTGTAAACTGAGGGGAGAACAACCACTGTTTATGATGGGAAGTGCAGAAGTATTAAATGATATTATGGCTTCTTCAGCAGTTTCACCTTTGATATTTGGGGACATGGTTCGAGAATAGCCAGCATCAAGACATTTCTGGAACTTCAGTGGGAAACAGTTGTCTGTCAAAGATATAAAAGAATTTAGAAAATGCAGTTGGCAGATTTAAACAATTCAGTTTCGTATGATGTATTGAATGAGAAATATTAACTTAGCAGAAACATTGATAAAATGTAAAAACCATTAAGAATATGGACAGATATATGTTGGAAACCATCAAGTTTTGGACATGTATTGGGAAAGGATGATGCATTCTTTCTAGGGTAAAGATATATTTTTTAATATTTGGGTTCCTTAGAAAAGATAAAGTTGAGTGATAGAGAAGGAAATACATATTTTAGGAATTAGGGACCAGAATGTTTGCTACACAAAACAGTAAAATTTGTGAATAAGAAGTCATAAATTTAGACTCTTAGATACTTACAGGGACATTATGCTAACCATTATTAAACATAATAAAACCATTTATTTTTGAAAAGACAATTTTTGTAGAGAGTTAAGAATATAGTTAACTGAAATTCATGTAATATATTCTTAAAGTACAGGGTGGCCACAAAGTCACGCACCATGGGAGATATCAAGTATACTTTATTAGCAATGAAATGTTCATAGTGTTGGCAATGTAGCTCTAAACAAGTGTTCATATGGAATTTGAAATTGTGATGAACCCTCTCAAATAGCTGTTCATTGCCATTGACTTGTTCACATGCTTCAACAATTCTTTGAAGAAGTCTTTGGTCACTATCTTTTCAGAATACACAAGGGAGTTAATGTAGCCCCAGAAGAAAAAGTCTATGGGAGTTAAATATGGTGTCTGTGATGCCCATTCAACTGGCTTGCAATGCTCAAGCCATCTCCCTAGAAAATGTTCATTCAGAAAATCATGAACCTGTAATGCATAAAGGGGCAGAGTCCCATCCTACTGAAACCAGATGGGATTTCCCCTTCCAAGTGAATGCACATGAGGCGTCATATTGTTGCCAAGCATGTCCAGATACGAATCACCTGTCACAGAGCCCTCAAAATAAAATTACTTGATTGTGGAAAATCCCACACCACACCATTACCTTGCCCCCACATTGTTGATTATCTGCCTCCATGCACTGAGGATTGGTTTGTGAGTAATATCGGAAGTTGTGAAAAGAGATAAAAAAAAAGAGAATGTTAGCAATTTCACATATTGCAGGATGGTGCGGGACTTTATGGCCACCCTGTATCTTTCTTGAACAATAGAGAGACAGAAAACAAAATTAGTCACAGCAGAATTCTGATCCGTGAGGAAATCAGAGAAAATTCTCACCAAGTTTCAGTTGTCACTAAGACTCTACCAATTCATGTGATGTTTTTATTTGCTCTTTACTCTTTTACTTGTTTCAGTTATTTGACTGCAGCCATGCTGGAGCACCACCTTTAGTCGAATCAAATCGACCCCAGGACTTATTCTTTGTAAGCCTAGTACTTATTCTATCGGTCTCTTTTGCCAAACCACTAAGTGACAGGGACATAAACACACCAGTATCAGTTGTCAAACTATGTTGGGGGGACAAACACAGACACACAAATAGACATATATATATACACATATATATATATATAGATATACATATATATACAACGGGCTTCGTTCAGTTTCCGTCTACCAAATCCACTCACAAGGCTTTGATCGGCCTGAGGCTATAGTAGAAGACACTTGCCCAAGGTGCCACGTAGTGGGACTGAACCCAGAACCATGTGGTTGGTAAGCAAGCTACTTACCACACAGCCACTCCTGCACCTATTTATTTTAATAATTTTTTGTGGTGTTGTAGTATTTTTACTTGATATATGATATGTGATAAAGTGGGGGGTTTTTTTGTAAAGACTGCAATGCAGTCCAAGTTAAGTGTGTGTGATCACTAGGGGAAGATCATTAAAGATTAGCACAAAGCCCAGCATTTGTAGCAACTTTGAGGGTCTTAAATATGAAAGAGCAGTATGGGGGTGGATGTTTTGTACTGTTGGAAAATACTTGAGTGTCTTGTCTCCTATGGCAGATGTTTTTAAGACCTATGTCCATGGTGTCAGGGCAGGTTTGATGTGTGTTGAGTTTTTGTTTGTATAAAGTGAAAATGGAATAATATAGACAGAAGCCGAAGCCATAACTAAAACTGAACATGATTGGGGTAGAGTAATGGAATTAATTGGAAAGTTTAAATAATGTATGGAGATTTTTGAACAATAAGGAATTCTTGGGATAATGGGTTGAAGTTTGTGAAGAAATCTAATGTTTGGAATTGGTTAGAAAGTTAAGAAACAGATGACATATGGATAAAAGAAAAACAAAGAGATGAGAGGAAGGTGAGATTTATGAAAATGAAGCAAAACAATTTCTACCTTTTATACCTGTAGTTGTTAATTTTGATGTTGTTGTTGGCATTCCTGTTGTTGTTGTTGTTGTTGTTGGCACACTTGGTGTTGTTGTTGTTGGCACTTCTGTTGTTGTTGTTGATGTTGTTGTCGATGTTGTTGTTGTTTTTGTTGTTGTTGGCACTTCTGTTATTGTTGATGGTGTTGTTAGCACTTTTGTTGTTGTTGTTGGCACTTCTGTTGTTATCGTTGTTGTTGCTGTTGTTGTTGTTGTTGGCACTGCTGGTGTTGTTGGATAGTTTGTACTGTGTGTGGTAAACTGACCTGTAAGATGAAATAGCAGATTCAGAGAAAAATCCTCCACAAAGACAACCAACAAACAGTTGAAAAAGAATTATTTTACATATTCACTTCCACTGATTTCAGCTGACATTTCCTTTTACCTGTTCCCTCATCAATCACTAAACGATTCCCTTTTATCTTGATTGTTGTGTTTACACATTTCCTTTGACTGCATCCAAATCTTTATTTCTAATACATTTTCCATAGTTTTAGTAGTTTGATATGAATTCTGACAACATTTTACAGCACAGTAATATAAATAAAAGGGTCGTGCTTAGAAGACTGAACTTATCATCCTAGATTGGCTACTGCCATCTTGTGAGTTTATTTAACCCTTTAACATTCAGATTTCTTTGATTAATTCAGAACAATGTGAATAAATAAGCACTACATTTGACATACATCATCCTGCAACTTTGAGATTTCTATGGTGTGTTTGTATATTTTGAGAATGCCATTGTAGGGTGAGTGTGTGAGGCTGGACCTGGTCAGTTTTAACATAACACAGGTAGAATATTTGGGCCCAATATGGCTGGATTAAATGCTAAAAAGTTAAGCAAGACGAGTTGAATTAGCAAGTAATAACTTTGCCCACCACCACCTAAAAGCATTATTGTATGGACAATCAAAGCAACGGTCTTTACAGTTTAGCAGATGGCACACACAACACATCTACTGAACTTTCTACACATTTTTTTTTTTTTCAAAATTTAGCAGCCACAATTAACCTGTTCTAACATACAACACGTCTAACCTGTTGTGAACAGCCTAAATACTATACAATATCATACTAAATTCATAGAATCTTCTCAGAGAAAAACAAACATACAAATACACTAAATCAAGAAAAATATTTCTTTTCAAAGCTCAGACTCTGTGTTGAGTTGTCCCACATCATAAATATGAAAGGGTCTCCACATCTTATGCCATGTCTACTGTCACAACAATGGTCAGGAGAAACAATGAACAGGCTTTAACAAACTGAACAGTTGACTGGATACATTCTGACTTGCAGACTGCACAATACATGACAAAGTACTGAAATGAAGTACAGCATATTTGGTTACTGCTCTAAAATGTTTGAAAATCACATTCAGGCCATAGATCTGTCCAATATAAAACTGCAATCACTTCCCTCCCTACAAATCCTACCACCACCACCACCAACAACAACAACAACACAACTATCACAGAAAATTCAAATAAATAAGTTGAAATTCAAAGCTTACCATCATTAGAAATGTCACTGTCAGGAAAGATCTCTTTGATTAAGGCAATCAGATTATTTAAATGTTCTGTTATAGTGATCAGGATTATTTTATACAAGATAATCACACTTCCTGGCCTGCAATGAGAACAGAATTGTTGTTGAGAATTATGTAGATATTTGCATAAATACAGATTGATAAACATGAAGTTATCCATGGTAACTGATAATCATAAAATTATCCATGGTGATTGATAAGAATGTATGTATTTATAATGAATGATGGGCAACTACAATGAATGCTCAAAAAATGGTTCAGTAACAGAGGAGGAAGAGGATCAAATTGTTTTGTAATACAAACCTAACACTTAGAATTTCAATTCGTTTATAGTCAGCTGCAAAGGAACTATTCTTGAATTGCCGTTCCATCTGAATAAAATAAAACAAATGAATAATCATTACAGCTTCAACTGATGATATGATGATGATGATAATAATAATAATAATAATAATGATAATAGTCCTTTCTACTAAAGGGGCACAAGGCCTAAAATTCAAAGGAGGGAACTAGACAATTACATCGACCCCAGTGTTTCACTGGTACTTATTTTATTGACCCCAAAAGGATGAAAGGTAAAGTCAACCTCGGCAGAATTTGAACTCAGATAGGGGTAACAGGTGAATTACCACTAAGCATTTTATCCAGCATGCTAATGATTCTGCCAGCTCACTGCCTTAAATAATAATAATAATAAATGCCCTGATGCAGTACCAGGCATTGGCTCTCGTGGCTTCTGATCTTAACTGATTGGAAGTGTTATGTACATTGGTTTGTCTTGGTATAAAAGATGGGTGACAGCAAATATTCTGCTCAATACCACAGATTTGCTTGTCACTTGTTTGACCTTAACCAGTTGACCATGTCCCTTAGTGTCTGGCGATATGTGCATCTCTGATCACAAGCAGAAGTAGTGGGGGAGCATCATAGCCATGTGTTGAAAGGGATTCTTTGGGGTTTGGATAATTCACCTTTGGAAACATGGGTGTTTCGTTCAACATCCTTAAACAACCCTTATTCAGGGACCTATTTGGGTTACTTGACCAGAAGAAAATTCTAACTGGGCCCCACCTGCAAGGTCATGGGTTGTTTATCTTGACATGAGATCACCATGTCATGCACATATGGTTGTGATGCATGTGCCTAGTGTACCCTTATCAGACAGGTAGTCATGATGGGTATACTGGGCTTCGTATATTTTACCGAAATGTCACTTTGATGGCATGCACTGCTCTCTCACTTAATAATAATAAGAAGAAGAAGAAGAAGAAGAAGAAGAAGGAGAAGAAGAAGGAGAAGAAGAAGAAGAAGAAGAAGAAGAAGAAGAAGGAGGAGGAGGAGGAGGAGGAGGAGGAGGAGGAGAAGAAGAAGAAGAAGAAGAATCCTTTCTACTATAAGCACAAGGCCTGAAATTTTGGGGAGGGGACTAGTCAATTACATTGAACCCTGTGTTCAACTGGAAATTAATTTATCAACTCTGCAAGGAAGAAAGGCAAAGTCGACAGCAGTGGAATTTGAACTCAGAATGTAGCAATGGGCAAAATACCACCAAGCATTTCATCCAGCATGCTAATGATTCTGCCAGCTTGCTGCCTTAATAATAATAATAATAATAATAATAATAATAATAACAAAGTCAAACCAAACATTGATATTTCAAAGGCATTTAGTTCAAACATTTCATTGCAAGACATGTTAAGATATTTCGCATTCATAACTTCTGCCACAAAGCTTTAAATTTAAAGTCACATGAAAAAATTGTCTAACATACTTTCGTGGTGAATTCCTGCACAAGGTGCTGGTAATCTGCAGAAGAATGGTTGAAATAGGTTGCTTTCCAGGTTTGGTTTAATACAGTATATCCAATTAACTTGGATTTTTCTTCATCTAAAGAAAAAAAGAAACAGAAAACTGTATAAATAAATTACAGAGATGTACTTGCATAGCGAGTGACTTGATCTGAGATCGTGTGCTGGAACGAAAACAATTGCAGCGTGGAAGATGTTTATAAGCCATTTAAGAAACACACAAAACCGTTAGATTCACTTCAACATTTAAATTTAATTTGTCAAAATATTTTCTTGGAAGATGCAGCACAGAATTTTGTCAGTGAACAGGTCAAGGTTTCAATGCAACAAAAATATTTTGACAAATTAAATTTAAATGTTGAAGTGAATCTAACAGTTTTGTGTGTTTCTTAAATGGCTTATAAACACCTTCCACGCTGCAATTGTATAAATAAAGTTGACACCAGAAAAGGAAGTATAAAACATGTTTCTGTTGCTAAGTAGCCTTATATTGCTGTTGTTTCTTGGGAAACCCACACATTTTACAGTAAGTCAGTCAGTTTGTCAGCTACCACTCTGGTGCATACGATGAACTTTATAAGGAAATAAGGCTAATCATCAGATGTGGAAACTGATGAGGACTAAACTATTTCTAACAGATGAATGATTTTAGGGTGAGAAGAGACAAACTTGGAAGCAAATCACAAGTAGAAGGAAAGAAGAAAGGAATGGAAGTTAAGAGATCCTTCTGTAGGATGAATATTCCAAACAGCATGGGATAATATTTTTTTATGACAGAGAGGGAAAATGGATAATTATAATATAGTGGAGTGATCCGGATTCTAAAGAAGAGCCCTACAGATAGAAAGGGCCCTGCCAAGGATGTAGGCCATATATTGATGGTTGTACCATAGGGAACAGATCTTATAAGAGTTAATTGATAGGCTTAGAAGGAGTGGAATTAAGTAGGAACAAAGAGCATTATCAAAAAGCCCTTCAAGAAAGATGTCAGGTGTATCTGGTGTGAGGTGAAATTGAAAGCAAAGAAGAAAAATAATCAAATAAAAGAAATAAAGAAAAATAACAAAAGCTAGATTGGTCATAGGTTTACTGCATGAGAGCTGACCTGGGGTTAATCAACCTGAGGAACTAATATACACACATACACATTTTAACCCTTTCGTTACTGTATTTATTTTGAGATGCTCTGTATTTCTTTCAATTACTTTAAATATAACAAAGAATTTAGTAAAATAACTTAGTTATCATTCAGCTAGTGTTAGGAACATAAATTATGGCTAAGATTTGGTGGAAGATTTTAAGTCAAAACTTATGAAAACAAGACATTTGTACTCAGAGTCAGAGCCGGTTTCAGCCAGGCTGGTAATGAAAGGGTTAATGTTATGCAAACATGCAAAAATAGCTGTTTGAAGAATCTCTTTTTTGCCAATGTTGAGATAGAGAAATCTCAATTTTAGCACAATAAAATCATAAAGACATATTTTAGCATTAAAATGTTTAACGTGATAATTCCTTGATGACCACCTTTGTAAACTTCAATCATTTCAAGGTAAGCAATAATAGGTCTGTTAGTGAACTGAACACTTCATGATATCTTTTACATCAGGCTGGATGTTATGAAATGCAGTTCTATGTTGGCCTCCTCTCTCTCTCTCTCTCTCTCTCTCTTTCATTTGTAACTGTTCCAACCCATATAATACCTCTTACTCCAACTCATTTGCACTTTAATTCTCTCACTTTCAGTGTAATTTACCCTTTGAACCACCTCCTCCTCCTCCTCTTGTACATTTTCATTCTCATACTATCACTCATTCTCTGTCTTTTGATAGCCTCCTACTTTAACACTGTGTTGCATGGTTGACACAGAATTAGCAAACCTAAAAAGTTACATTTGACTTGGCTTTTTACAGTGTGTGTGTGTGTGTGTGTGTGTGTGTGTACGTGTGTGTGTGTGTACATACACACACACACATGGTGTCTATGGTTGGATGCCATTTCTAATGCCAGCCACTTTTCAGTGTGGACTCCGTGTATATTTCATGCCACTACTATTATTGAGGTTACTGAGTTTACAAGAGAGTGAACCCCAAGGAAAGTGGTGGTGGGGGGCCAGTTTTATGCAATGGGATAAAGGGTTACAGTATGAGAGGAGAGGGGGGTGCAGAGCAGGTTCTTGTAGAAGAGCTGCATGGTTACTCACATTTAGTAGAGGAGGATGCAAATGATCAATAGGGGCTGTGAAGACACAGATGAGGGTAGAGGTATCCAGGTGGCCCCCACCCCACAAAGCTTGACGAAGGTACCAGTGAGGGGGGATGCTATAAGAGTGTAAAGGGATAGTAAGAGATGAGGGGATAGGGAGGCAGCCTGTAGCTGTGAAAGGGGCTTGGTAGGGATATAGAGTAATGACCAATGAGGCATGAATTGGGGAAGGTAGAAATGTAGAGGAGGGTAGGAAAGTGGGAGGATCACAAGAGATAGAGATGACAAGGTAGGGGTTAGGCTGCAGGAGGAGGGGGAGAAAGAAAGAGAGAGATAAGCTCAGTGCATGATGAGATACAGTTTGGTAGATTAGTAGTAATACAGTTTGGTAGATTAGTGGAGGGTTTGAATGAATATGACAAGTTGGTAAGGAGCAAATAATATACAGCACTTGCAGAATTCCGTCTCAATGAGGTGAACTAGTCTTCTTAAGAATCCCATATCACCAGACATCTCAGTCCATGGTATAATTTGAATGAGATTTGTCAGTAGTTTTTCTGATTTTTTTTTTTTTTTTTTTTTTTTGCTAGCCTTGTTTGTTAGATTACCTGACTGATGTTGCTGAATCATTGTCAACTGCTATAAGATTAGAACCCATGAACTGGAGGTGGGACAATACAGATACCACAAGCTGTTAAGTCAAATCTCAAAAGTAATTAAGGAAAGTTTAGAAAAGTTGGTTAACTAAGGTGATCTAATGAGACTAAAACCTGACCAGGGATGTTACTCTGCTCCCAAATATGATGAGTTAACAATAATATTAGAATGAACATAATGCTAGTGATGTTTAAAAACTTTACAATGGCTAACTATATCATATGATATTCCATAATGATAAAACAGCAACAATAAAGAGTTGAGATAGTTTTACATGGTTTCTCAAACTGCTAGACATAGCAGTCAAACTGCCTTCAAATTACAACCCACCATCTTAAAAATGGAAGAATACCAGATACACACTAGAAGCATTAATCAGAGCTTTTCTCAGTCAGGGTTAATCTACAAGGGGGTGCTGAAAAGTTCCTGACATTAAGGGTATCAATGAAAGGCCTGGTTAGAGGTCCAATTTTCCAAGTTCCTTTACAAGGCTTATAGAAAAACTGAAGGACCACTGCAATAAGTGTGTGAATCTGAGAGGGGAATATGTTGGGTAAAATCATCGTTAACTGATCCTTTTTTTTTTAAGCCAATGCCAGGAACTGTTCAGAACCCTCTCATATATCTAAACAACAACAACAAACATGTTTAAAACGTATACCTACCCTTGTCGGTCATAATCACTGCTAAAGCAGCTGCCGTAGCAATCACTGACATCAGGAATAACACAAGCAATGGCACGTATGTTGACCTGGAGCAGCCATTCCTTAACATATCTTCATCTTTGGGTGGAGTGTTCACTTTTGGATGACTACCAATGTCTTTCCGGTGAATTTCTGAGTACTCTGTGAAACCATCGTTGTCATAGACATGATCCAATTTCTTCAACTTTCTTCCTGATACTCTAATTGATGGATCAGATAGTTCTTCCTAAAAAAGAACAATAGTAATAATGTTGATTATCAGAATGATTATTTATTGATATACATGTCACAGATTGCTAGAAAAAATTATGAATAATGACTTCCAACTTGAGTACATATTCTATCAACCCCAAGAGGGATACCAAGTAGCTATAACAAGATTTGAACTCAGAATGTAATTATATATCTCAAGCTATTTTCAGATTTGATCCAATCCACAGCTGTTTCATTTACCATATTGGCACATCTACCCCTACAATGTAAAAGAACCATCCACTGTGCCACTACATCTTGCTTTGTAAGATTTCTTGGTTCATAATCTGCAAAGCATCAGCCTGCAGTAGATGTGTTCATTTCTGGCTAAGTGGTTGGAGCAACATGGAATGAACTGCTTTGCCCAAGGAGGACAAAAAAATCACATTAATGGCTCAGAGTAATTTTTATAATAAAAACGAAAATAATTAGCTAAAAAAAAAAATAATAATTTGGAGTGGCAAAATTAACAAAATAACAAAAATACACACAGCCATGTACACTGGAAACAGGCCCAAATACTCAAATATACAGCTGTCTGACCAACTAACCTTAGACAACCCCGCACACACATCAACACAATATCGCGACCGCCTCCGATCTAACACACATACACAAGGCTATATGCACACGCGTATATACACATAAAACCGCTTGCCTACGTACATATGCACGTTAACACCATAAATCTACACTCAAACACTATGTATAAACACATCTGCAAACACTGACCACTGGCCATCGCCACACTCCCTTACACTACCACAGCCACGAACGCATACAGAAAATACCACACACATACTCACAAAACTCCGAAATATGCATTACGAACCTTAAAGCGATAAAACGGTGCACATAAACCAACACGATAGAAGCACACCTATCCACTAACATATACAAACGCATGAACATATGCACGCAAACACGCTCAGGCTCACGGAACAATACTGATTCTTTATTACCCACAAGGGGCGACGAAGAGGGGACATTACAAACATTGGGGACATAGAACATCACAATTACAAGAATGAAAGATGGATTTTGAAGATGATAATATGAAAGTGATGCTAACGGCCCCATCCGTTAGCATCACTTACCTGTCCTTTGGTTTTCACCGTCACTTAAATGTTCATTCCCAATACGAAGACCTTCCATATCCATTCTTACTCCGAAATACTCCTCCATATTTTCCACGAATTCGTCGCTCATTCTTGTGTCTTTCACCTCCCAATTCTCCCTTTCACACCTGAACACAAACTCATCTATTCTCTTCTTTTCAATCACAGCATACCTGGTCTCACCAACTTCGCAGGCTCACGGAACAATACACACGTACCGATATACTCATGTCAACGCAATTTCCCGCGTTTAATCCCGACTCAGTAACTCACGCATACAAAACGGGGTGCAATGGTTTGGTGATGTCTAGGGCCGACTCCTTGATTGTATGCACCCAAGACTTATGTATAGGGCCGTGTACCGAGAAATGTGAGGAATGAAGACATTAAATATGTAAAAACAGATGAAATCAAATGTTATTCAAATTTAATATAAATTAGCTCCATTGATTAAGGTTGATAAAGTGTTTGTGCGCCAAATGAGATCGCCTGTCGGCAAACATTTCAATTATTTCATTTTTCACATCAGAGATTCGGCAGAATTTTTTGTCAGTGAAGAGGTCGCGGTTTCGTGCGACGAAAATTTTGACTCCGCATGACAAATAGATGTTTAAATGAAGTTGACAGTCTTTGTGTGTTTCTGAATAGCTAACACGCTGCAATCGCCTTAGTTTCAGCATACCAACTCAGAACAAAACATTTACTATGTCAGTAGTACACCTCCGTAATTTTCTTTTCTTTTTTTTTTCTTTTTTTTTTTTTTACATCAATCGAGAGAAATTATTTTTCAATGTTGATTAAAACCAAGTTAGTCGCTCTTACGACATGGAAGACCCCTGGATATGGTTTTATTAATTTCACCTTCGAAAATGCGACTGTAAACGGAAATGAGTCCCATGAGA
Organism: Octopus sinensis; assembly: GCF_006345805.1. NCBI lineage: Eukaryota > Metazoa > Mollusca > Cephalopoda > Octopoda > Octopodidae > Octopus > Octopus sinensis. Next base: position 23,823,847 of record NC_043019.1, on the reverse strand, counting down.
TTGTTGAATGAAAGGAAGAGGAAGTTGAAGTAAAAGATGTTGTGAGAACAGCAGAGAATCAGAACATAATATTGTCTCTCCTCAGTTTCTTTGTCACGATGAAGATTCAAGTGAAGAAGATAAAAGAAATTTTTATCATTTTTGCACATAAACGAGTTGGACGTATTTGCAAAATCTGGTTCCAGTTAATTTGAAGAAGGCAATAAGTACAACATGGCTCGGAAAGATTTCAAAATAAAAGCAATCCGTTTGCTGAGGAGAATGAGATCCTTTTCCAAACAGTAGAGAAAGCTTCAACAAACGGAGACATTATGGGGAGGAAATTGTTGTTATACTCTCCGTAAAGGCAAGATACTTCTGTGTGACTCTCCCCAGATACTACCGTGTTGTTTTTTTTTTATTTTCAAAGGGACAGTGGTCGTTAATGTTAAACGAAGAAGAAGAAGGGTTCCCAGGAGAACATTGAAACCGCGAATACTTGACCATAAAACAAGTCCTAGTTGTAGTTTACACGAGGGAATAACTAATACTTCAAACTATAGAAAATGTCTTTGTCTGATCACTCGACCTGTTAGAAATAATTGCTAATCTCTCTAAAATCACACCGTATTGTCTTAAACATACATGAGTCATACATATGTATGCATGATCCAGCGGCGAAGACCGCTACATGATAGCTAGACTAGCTACGTCAAACTTTATCGTTGAGTAATGCGGTCTTGTGTTTTTTGCACATAGAAAAAAGACGGGATAATCATGACAAGTCTAGACTAAGTTGGCTTCAATAGCTTTGTCTACTTGAATACAGCCGACCGAGGACTTAACAGTAATAAAACACAGAGCAAGCAGACGACACATACATGGTGGACACAACAAGCATACTACACAGTTTCCGTCCTAAACAGACGTACGAACTGAGAGCGTCTCTACATAAATCGCTTGATCCGCTAGAACTAGCAGAGAACACACTACTGTCTTAGAAAAGGACACGTTGAATGAGATCCAAAGTTCACTAAACGTAGTAGAAAAGGAGGGAGGGTCATGTCTTGAATATCATTCGTCATAGATTTATTCGAACATGGTCTTCCTGCTCACGGCTACTTTTGTGTGTGTGTGTGGGGGGGATTATAAACCTAATATTTTTTATCTTTTCTTAATACCGGTTCCCATATTAAATTCATATCTGCACCAGGTCTGCTTAGGAGGTTATTGATCTCCTCTTTTCCATACATTATCAGCTATACCCGATTTTTCTATATCCTCTCGTGTCACAGCATTATGATGTTCCTCTACATTTATTTTAAAGAGGTGGCATGTTTCACCTTTGTGTAACCCACCGCAAATGCACGGGATGGAGTACACAGTTTTTTGGTCATATTCTCTTCTATGGGTGGTTTTACTCGAAGGAGATATTTGCGAAGTGTTGCTTTCTGAATACTGTCCTGATGTCATATGGACCGCATCTCTTTCGTATCTTTTCCAAGTGGCCTCTAATAGAGTAGACAGACTGTGTTAAAGGCTGTCAGCCATGTGCAGGCCAGAAGCTTTGGATCTCTGTCAGTGCGAATAGCTTTAGAACTCTGCTGTGAGAATGTTTCGATGCTTGCAAACGCATCACTTCATGCCTGAGTAATTTTTACCAGTCCTAAGCAATCATCCTCCAGTTCACACAGGTTTTGTTTTTCAACCTTGTTTAATGGTGGTGGAAGGTTTTGCTGCAATAAATTGGTTTTCAACCAGCAAGAAAGAGATGAATATATTTGTGATGGCTGCAAGCATCGTGAGATGAATGCAGAAAATCTCCTGTAGCCTAAAGTTTAGTCAAAGTACGGTAAAATGATGCTACCTTTGCATATTCTATTCAGCAGTGATATACCTAAGGCTCGTTTCGTTAATAATATTTCGTCACAATGATTCGGCAATCCCACAACAACCCAATATAATTTGAGTTGACAACTTACGTCATGCAAAACAGTTCTGAATTCACGATAATTATTGAAGGATACAGTATTGAAACTATCTCAATTTTAGCTACTTGATCGAAGTGTACAGTATATATATATATATATATATATATATATATATATATATATATATATATATATATAACGGGAAGCTTTATGAAAATAGACAAAAGACGAAGGCAGGTTTACGGAAATAAACAAAAGACGAAGGCAGGTGGAATACAAACAAACAATTGTATTAGTATGGCGCTCAGGAAATATAAATAAAACAAGTCTTTAACGTTTCGAGCCTACGCTCTTCAACAGAAAGATACACAGAGAAAAAACACAGAAAGAAGGAGAGAAAAAAATATGCGTGCAGAGGCTATATATATATATATATATATATATATATACTGTACACTTCGATTAATATTTTCACTCTACTGACAAATGTGAGTGCATTTTTTTATGACTTATGAACTCTTATACAGATAGATAGATAGATAGATAGATAGATAGATAAGGTCCACCCTAGGAAGTATATATCTGTGATATTAAATGTATGTGATAAGAAAAATTTAATGTGACTTTCATACTTTTCACTTGTGCAGATGTGGCATTCGTTTGGTGAAATTACTTCAGCTGGGAATTTAAACCGGTAAGCTGGCGGGAGGGGGGGTTCTAGGTGTTTTCAGCTTACCACAGAAGGAATAAATATCAATAGATTTACTTTACCTTTGTAAGTGTATAAATAAATTCTGTAGGCATGCAGGCTTTTTGTAAATAATTTTTCCTCCTATTAACCACGATTTGATCCTGCCGTAATCTGATCAAGTTTGCCGAATAAGAGCCCGTGTTATTGTCAAGGGTTTTAACGTCTGTGCAATATGGTTTCAAATTGCGTGAACATGAACTACTGCGTTTGATTTGTTTTATCTTGTTTTGTGGGTAAATAGTTTTGTATAAATATAAACAAATATAAATTGACAGATAGAGGAATTAAATAGATAGATAAATAGATAGATAAATAAATAGATACATAAATAAATAAACTGGTGTAAATAAATAGGTGTATATGGAAGGAGTATGTTACTGCGTGAGGTAGATTGTCGACATGTTCTGTGTAAAGTTTGTAATGTAACTAAATCATAAACTGTGTTTACATCGTATAATCTCCACTTGTTGTCCCCTCCCACTACCTCACTCTCATTCTAATTCTTATTGTTTTCCGGATTCTTCCAGTATGTGCGTGTGTGTGTGTGTGTGTGTATGTGTGTGTGTGTAAGTCCTTCTAAACGAGGTGCGGAAGTCCGTTGAGTGTGACGTACTTGTCAACTCAAGTGTGTAAATATTGACTTTTGAATCAATTGCTGTTGTAGATGATGACAATTGTTTAGTTAAACAGGATTTTAGCGAAGTGGAGCCCAGATTCAAGTTAACAATGCAGACATTATCATAGTGGCGACACGGATATTGTGAAGATATAAATATAAGAGACGAGTCATTTTTGGAATTGCGGGTGTTCTTGCAACTTAATGATGATTTAGATCTTTAGTGTTTAATCCAGAGAGATGGATGGCGGACAAGAATAAGGTATCAAAATATATACACATTGGTAAATCATATCATAGGACAAATTAAGGCGGTGAACTGGCAGAAACGTTAGCACGCCGGGCGAAATGCGGTATTTCGTCTACCGTTACGTTCTGAGTTCAAATTCCGCCGAGGTCGACTTTGCCTTTCATCCTTTCGGGGTCGATTAAATAAGTACCAGTTACGCACTGGGGTCGATATAATCGACTTAATCCGTTTGTCTGTCCTTGTTTGTCCCCTTTATGTTTAGCCCCTTGTGGGCAATAAAAAAGTTTTGAAATAAAGAAACACATATCATAGGACTAATTGCACCTCTACCAGTAAAGTATTTGAAGACAATATTGGAATGGTCTGCCTATAAACGAGTAAATTAACAACAAAGATACTGTCGACAGAAGATTGCTCCTCAGCATCAATAGAAAGGACAAAAGAAAGAGATCGAAAGATAAAATCGGTCAAAGTAATTTGCAAGAACCTGTTACATCCCACTTGCATTTCGTGCAAATTTGTTTTGTCATCTCGATTTATGATAGAAATTTGTCCAGGTGACGTGCAATGGGATATATATCGGGTGAGTAAAAAGCAGCGCCCAGTTTCTGGGAAGTCATACCTTTCTTTTGCAGGTCATTAGTGACAGTTTTGACAATTACTAAGTCTGCATGGTGTATCATGTTGTTAATACTCTTCGATATTCCAACCCGAAGAACGAGTTAGGAGTCAAAAGTCTCTCCCAATTGGGAAGTTATACATAATAACCCTAAAACAGGAATTATGCATTACTTTTGACTCACTTTTGTGTGTGTGTGTGTGTGTGTGTGTGTGTGTGTGTGTGTGTGTGTGTGTTGGGTGTGGGTGTGTGGGTGCGTGTCGAATATACTATAAATATATTTTGTGTTTCTGGGTAGGTAGAGTAATGTGATGATAATCAGGTGTGGTGTAAGTAGACAGGGGAACAAGTTGTTTAGAAAGAGATAAATAGAGGAGAATAGGAGGAAAGTATGTTTGTAGGCATGGTGAAGCGATTTATTTTGGTTAGTTGTGGGGAATTTCGTTATTATTTCGTGTGCAACCAAGTATAGAAATGTAAATTGATGTCATATTCAGGTCACGACGTTCTTTGTTTGTATGTATGTATGTATGTATGTATGTATGTATGTATGTATGTATGTATGTATGTATGTATGTATATCGATTTATGTTATATATGTACGTATGTACGTACGTATGTGTTTATCATATACGTATATATGCGTGAGTGCATGCGTAAACGCATGGCCTTGAGGTTAGGGTTTTAGATCACGATCGTAAGTTCGATTTCTGGATTAAGTGGGGCATTGTTTCAAAAGCAAGCTACTTCATATCACGTTACTCGACTCAACCTTAGTATAAATATCAATGAATATTGTGCCCCGCCGGCCCTTTAAGTTTGAGCAGCCTGCAACTTTAAACTCTAGCTATCGCTCCTTAAGCTAAGACTTGTGGGTAAATGAAAAATCTCAACGGTATCATAACAAGGAGTGTGACCTAAACACTGGTCTTTCTCTTCTGGTTACCAAACTAATGTTGGGTCACAGGGAAGGACAACCGTTCTAAGTGAAATGTAAATGCAATTCTGTGCAGTATTTCACTCTCTACAACCAGTTCCTCAGTAACTTCCTAAAACTATGGTTACCCACATGGCTGTCTCTTCCATTTCTACTACTCTTTAAGGTATACCATCGAGCTAGAGACCACCAATGATGGTTCGTTTAGTTGTCATTTTTGCTAAGTTTCCCCACTGAACATATTCGGCTTTAAAGCTATTCATCTTCCCTGAGATATAGAGTCTCTAAACAATTTCTTCAGTCTTTTCCAAAGATGCCATAGATGTATGGTGAAATTTACACCTCATGATAGAGTCGAGATGACTGATTTTGCGGCTTATGTTGGTTAATTTATTATTAGGTTGACTACAGGTGTTATAGCCAATGTAAACTGACAGGTGTCATCTAGTAGCTTGAGCCACTTTTGTAACATTGTCGATAAATGATTTGTTTCTTACTTTCCTTAACTTTCATTAAAAAAAAGTGATGTTTACATATAATTCAAGAATTTAAAAATATCCAACGGAACAACGATTATATATTGTTTATAAGTTGTATTTACGTATTACGTTTTCTTTCCTGCCGGATTGGCTTTAGTACAAAGGTTTCTGGGTGCAGCTTGATGAAGTTGGAAATATGTTTACATTCTATCGTACAGTTCAATAGGATATGGATCTCTTCGGACATTCAGCAAGCATTTACGTTAGAGACAATTTATGCCTCTGCGCAAGTTTGAAAGTAGATATGCTTGTTTTCCTTCGTAGAAACTTATGTAATTGTTCTTCGAAGAATTCAAGCCCCTCTCAAACAAAACTTCTTTGTTCGATTCAAGGCATTTCCAGACATTTATGAATGGTATGTATGTACATATATATACATATATGTGTGTGTGTGTGTGTGTGTGTGTTTGTGTGTGTGTCTAAATATATAAATGTGCTTATATGTAAAGTAATTGAAAGTTAGGCTTTAGCTGCTGTTCTCTCTAGCAAACAAAACAGATTATTTGACAAAGCAGTTAGTATTCTACATTATGCCTCTGTATTGTACTTTTCGTTCTTCAACATAGATTATACACGGTAGCCCTACCTCTAAATTTAGGGCAAATACACTTGAGTCACCCTTTGTATGATCTCACCGCCCCCTCTCTACATCCTTCTCCTTTCTCCCTCCCTCTCATACATATAAACACACACGCACATATTTACATACTTCTATCTGTAAGTACATAATTGTGTATACAAGCACATACGCGTGTATGTATATATGTGCATGTCAGCAACATTCTATTTTATCTACTCTGTCAATGAATGATAATTTTATTTACATCACTCGCTTTCAAGTTTCTATATTTCTTTTCTTTACCCCAAATAGTCTTTTTAATTGCATGTACGTGTGTGTGTGTGTGTGTATGTGTGTGTACACATACATACACACACACACACACACACACACACACACACACACACACACACACACATATATATATATATAATACACTTTAATTAAAATACAGTTTTCTCAAAATTAAATATATCTAAGATAATAAATGTGAATGTCAGTGTGTCACAGTTTTTCAACTTTACTTCTAGAGGCCGTAGCCCAGCATATCATACCATTTTGGAATCAGGCTGACTCCGTGAGTAAATTAAGAACATTCTGGGCCGAATCCGGACCTGCAATCCTGAAATTTTGGATTCCTATGTTTTCATTACTGCGATTGTTTTCGGCGATTTTTTTTTTACATGATTTTTTGCAACGAATAATGTAATCTTTATTTATCAAGGTTAAGAACAATAATCCTGCTTTTAGGATCTTCTTTTATTTATTGTTCTTAACTTTGATATCTTGCGTCACTTCTATCTTATATCCTAGATGTATAAGGAATTTTTAAACGATTTAGGCAGTTGGCCATTTTGCCCCCGCGGAGGTAAAAAGTACGTACAATACCCGCTTTCAGTGTAACAAAAACACTTGCCCTAACACGAACACTAAACCCTAAACACAGGGTTTGCGTATTCCTCGCTTTTGTCTATACATGTATATATATGTGTGTGTGCATAGATATATATGTACTTACATTTGTATATACATATATATATACGTATATGTATATATCAACCAACCTGAACAACTGATAACCGCTCCCCACAGGGAAGCCCACCAGGCAGAACAACAAACTTGACCACCGGAAAAATAAGACGTTCCCAGTACTTTAACGAATCAAAAATCAGATACGCTTGCGGAAAAAATTATAAATAGACCGGATTCCACAACACACCGTTACAAGAGAAAGTGCCTACACACGACGGAAAGAGGATCAGAGAAATTGTAAACCAAATCCCCTTTTTTACTATCTTCATTTCTCCCTTGTTTTTTCCCTCTTAAATCAGTATGATTGAAACTTTGATGATATTCATTTCTTGTCGATCACTGCTAACACTAATGAGCTTTGTACATCCAAACAAATTGATACACACTTTTAATGTTGAACGTTTTGAACAGTTAAACCTGTCAACATCGAAATTTTTGAACATGTTTTTCTAATTCATAATTCTGAATTTGTCTGTTATGAACATTTAAACTTGTCAACATTGAAACTTTTAAAGATGCTTTTCTAATTCATAATTCCAAATTTCTAACATTGAAAACAAAAAATATTGTTGAAACTAGTTTGATATATATGTAAATAAATTTACTTTAAACAATTAAGCTTTTCAAATTTAGGTGCATTTTCAACCACAAATTGTCCTATATTTATTTATTTTGTTATGTATATGTGTGTGTGTGTGTGTATGTATGTAAGCGTGTTTATATATATGTGTCTACATGTATGTATATGTGCATATATATAAGTATATATACATGTATGTATATAAATATATATGTATGTATATATATGTGTATATATGTGTGCATACATGTGTATATATATATGTATATATGTGTGTATGCATATATATATGTGTGTGTATATATATATATGTATAATTATATATGTATATATATGTATAAATGTATATATATATATATATATATATGTATATACATACATATGTATATATGTGTGTGTATACATGCATATATGTATAGATATATATACATATATAAATATAGATATATATGTATATACATATATATACATCTATATATATCTATAAATATATACATATGTATATATGTCTGTGTATGTATGTATATATATATATGTGTGTGTGTGTGTGTGTGTGTGTGTATGTATATATTTATGTATGTATTTATATATACATAAGGATATATATGTATGTTTATAAATATGTATATATATGTATATATATGTACATATATACATATACATATATATATATACATATACATATGTATATGTATTTATATATATATAATTATATATATATATATACATACATATATATATATATATATATACACACATATATATACATATATACATATACACACATATATATACATATGGCGGTGCCCCAGCATGGCCACAGCTCGTGAGCTGAAACTAGATAAAATAAAATAAAATAAATACATATATAAACATATATGTGTATATATATATGTATATATATGTGCGTATGTGGAGGTGCAATAGCTCAGAGGTGAGGTCAGGATGTTTTCTCAGTTTTAGACGCAGCAAATGATTTTAGCTCAATTAGAGGCGATTCATTGGTTAAAATTCGAAAACTTAAACTACGTTAAACAAACGAATTACAATTTTATCAAGAAAGCCAAGAAAAAAGAATGTTTTATTTTGACACATTCTACCAGTATACGAAGTTTTAAAGTGTTTCGTTAACTAGAAATTGTGTTGACATGTGCCGTTCAAAAGGAAAAGATGCCTGAATAGAGTTAAGCGTGAAAGCCAAATTATTGACGTTGACATTCCATGAAACCAATGTATAGCATTAAAAGAAATTGACAAAAAAAAAACTTACTTGAAGACTGAAATGGCATGAATGTGGTCAATATCACCTAACACCATAGAGAGAATCCCTGTTCATGGTCTATTCTAAGTAATTTTGCAAACCTTTCATAGATATATCGTCAACTTCCTGTGCATCCGCTAAGGAATGTAGTTGAATTCCAGGAGATATACAATCGAGATTTGCTGACACTTGTAAGATATACTGGATTGCATCAATATTAAGTTCATTGAGCCAGGACAGGTTTGACGTGTGGTTATCTAGGTGGCCTGTGAATGGGGCATTATAGACAAAGGCTAGGCAAGAATGAAGAGACGTATCATCTGGCTTTTTTGAGAGAGCGTTCTTGGACGTGACGGCAGTTCTCTTCCCTCTCAGATTCCTGGTCTTGTGTCTATACTTATTGATAAGGCCAGCGAACTGGCCGAATCGTTAGCACGCCGAGCAAAATGCTTAACGGCATTTCATCCGTCTTTACGTTCTGAGTTCAATTTCTGCCGAGGTCGACTTTGTCTTTCATCCTTCTGTGGTCGATAAAATAAGAGTATAGATATTTTGCCTAACGATCTGCTTAGTTAAGTACCAGTGATTCACTGGCGTCGATGTAACCGACTAGTCCCCTCTTCCAGAATCTCAGGCCTTGTGCATTTAGTAGAAAGGATTATTATTATTATTAGTATTATTATTATTACAAATGATTTTCAGAGTACATAAGATGGCTACTGGATCTTCTACTCTTTGTCGAGACAGGCAGATGTCCACTGACCAAGAAAACAGTTTTTTGAAGAAGAGCAATTCATAGTTTTGCTCAAGACACCATCTCAGATTTAGAACCATCGAACCTGAAACATTGTACATCCCCAAGAAACACAGTTGTGTTTGGCAGAGTAATGAAAGACAGAGTATTGAAGAGTAATGAAAGACAAGACTGCTAAATAATAAAGGCTTCTAAAGGACACAAGGCCAAAAGTTTAGAAGGAGGGTTTCGTTGAGTAAATAATTTCCAGTACTTAACAAGAACTTCATTTTATCAACAGCGATAGTTGACTTCGGTGGGATTTGAACTCAGAACATAAAGAGCCGGAACAGATAGTTAGACAACTTTCCTAACGATCAACTAATAACATTAAAAAACAAGAGCATTCAGAGAGCGCAAACTTCCACCAAGGTGACACCAAAGAGCTCTAAACGATTAACCGGAGATGGTTTTTAAAATGAGAATATCTGAAATAAACTCCGACTGCTCTCACAAACGAGAATACTAAAAATGAACCCGACCGCTCTCAAAAATTAAGTAAAAAAAAAAAAAAATAAATAAACAAGAAAAATAATCCAGAATTCTTGTCTGGTATCTGATCTATCCTAAAATCTAATCAGTCCGTGCCAGTCACGAGGCCAAACAGCGGTCCTTGAGATATCGGATCTTTTCGGTTTGAACGGCAGTTTTTTAAAATAATTTCCACGTAACTAAACACTTTTAAACTTCGTATACTGGTAGAATGTGTTTATAAAACATCTTTTTCTCTTGGCTTTATTGAGAAAATTCTATAGTTTCTAAGATGTTTGTTGTTGCTTTTTCTTCAATTTCTGCAATTTCAACCAATCAATGACGTTTATTGAGGTGAAAACATTCTGTGCCGCATGAATATGTCCCTCGTTTAAGAAACAGATTGGGTTTATTTACATTTCTGAAGAAAAAACGATACCTTTCCCCCCCACCCCTAACCCTAACCCTAAAACAGATTGAAATGCAATAGATCGATACTAGGGTCATAATTATGGGTGACAATTTCATATGACACCGCTAGAAAAAACTGCCGTTCAAACCGAAAAGATCTGAGATATCTTGTCCACAGACAGTCAAACAAACAAACGTGACTGAAAACAATACCTCCGCCTTCGCTAAGGCGGGTGTAATAACTAAATTTATTACAATGCTTACCACTACCTTACACTTCAAAAATTTCATCTAAGACTAACCGATAAATTCTTGTATCATCATCATGACGGCCTTTGTCAATAATAAAAAAAAGGCAGCAAGCGTAAGAAAATGAACAACAACAACAGTAACAATAACTAAAAGTGCAATCTCTTCTTATATAATGTTACCAAAAAACACAACTTGTACGTAGCCGTTGTTGACTGGCAGGAATCTTTTATAAGAAGTGTCGTGCTGTGAACGACAGGCTCTCAATCGTCCTCACTACCATCTCTGCACGTACATCTTTCCCCCCGCCTTTCTCTGTTTTATACTCTCTCACCTCATTTACAATCAATAACTTTCGCCTCGCTTCTCTTTCTCTACCAATTTCTCATCTGTCCGCTCTCTCTACTTTGTAACTTCTTCCTCTTTCACTTTGACATCTCTCAGCATCTTACATCTCTCTTTTTTTCAATTTCCCACGTCTCCTCTTTACACACACACACGCACTCACACACACACAGACACACACACACACACATACACACACACACACACACACACTGTCTATAAACCCTCTCTCGTCTCTCTCCTTCTTTCTTGAACTTTGACTGATCTATTCTTCATCTTTCTCTTTTAACTCGCTTATTATCTCCTCTCTCCTCCCTCTCTAACTTGCCCGAACACATACATTCACACACACACACATACACATACACACACACATACACACGCACGCACTCACACACACACACGCACGCACGCACGCACGCACGCACGCACGCACTCACACTGTGCGTGTGATTACATAGCTTCCTCGTTTATAGATTCACTCCCTCGTGATCTGCCCTCAACAAATAGCAGATATTTGAAACTAGGGTCGCCCCTGAGAATGCTTCAATGCTTCTTTGGTCCACCGACCTGTTGCACAGGTCCGGACCATCCAGTAACACCTTTAGCTCTTATGACTGGCAAAATGCAAAACCCTTTACGCCGAAGTCCCAACAGCTCTGTGCAGGAGCCTAAAAGTCTGCGCAGAGGACGGCTTTTTGGGCAGGAGGAGTATGCATTGTGTTTGTGGAATCTGTCCAGTATCATTAAAAAAACACACGATGCAGGTATTTTTGCAGTATCACCAACAGCAACAGGAACCAACATATAACTGCTGCAACATGGGGTCTTGCTCCATGAAAGACAAATTACCGAAGTAACAAAAAAAATAGAGTGCACCGCCCCACGTTGACCTACTATATATCGCTAACACAAAACGCATTAAAAATCTACCCGCACCTACTACACTGTGTGTGTGTGTGTGTGTGTGGGTGTGTGGGTGGGTGTGTGTGTGCGTGCGTACGTGCGTGCGTGCGTGCGTAAAGGAAAAACATGAATCGAAGGTCAATGAGGTAGAAATCAAATAAAAAATAAAACATGAGGTTAAAAGCTGGTTTTAGCTTTTACTTGGTCCCCCGTTACTCTTAACCCTATTTTCCAATGAACAACACATACAGTCGAATTTTCTAAGGGTGGGTACCAGATTAACCGACATTAAAGTACGGATTAGAACAACTGTATGGCTTAAACCACAAATATTCCCGGTTGTATTCTACAAGTAGATGACCTCTAAAACTCACAGTAACTTTAAGCCGATGCTATTTCCCAATAGGTAGTACACAAATCCCTAATTAGTAAGCGAGTGACAACTACTTTTTACTACTTCTTTGAAGCCATACTTGCAAGACTACAACTTCAAATGAAGCACATCGCCAGATCTTTAATTTCCAGAGCAGAAATAAACAAAGGTTAAGATACAATTAATTTATCAATTACACAGCTGATAACTCCAAACCAATATACTGCCATTTCAATCCATTTGGGGTTGGCTTCTCCATGTAGCTTTCTAATTAAGATCCAGTTTGTGAAACTAGGAATTACACTTTATTAGCATACTATAGCTACCCTGATCCATGCAGATTTTCTGGCATTGTTCCTCCCCTATTCCGACTAGATCAGTTCATTCCATTCAATTCCCCTAACTCTAAATCGATTAACAGAGGTAAATCCTGTCCCAAAGCATTAATAATGAGTGCCTTGAACGCATTTCCTCATGCTTACATGCAATGCAATTTTTAAGTAATGCCTTAGCTTTTTGAACACAAAGACACCCCCATCGCTTGGCGCATGGCGTCGTGGCTAAGGTGTTGGACTGATGATCGTAAGATTGTGGTTTCGGTTCCTGGACCGGACAATGCGTCGTGTTCTTGACCAAGTCACTTCATTTCACGTTGCCCAAGTCCACTCAGCTGGCAAAAATAAGTAATCCTGGGACAGTCCTGCGTCTCGTTCAGTGGGGAATTTAGGCACCATAGAAACCAGGAAAAGGGCCATATGAGTTTATATGACTCGGAAGGAGCTTTATTTTTTTTTTTTTTTTTTTCACATTCCCGCCATTCCTAACACATACCTTATAATTTTTCAATAGTTTTAAGATCAACTAGGAAACCCCTAACAAACACACCGAAATTTCCCTTAAAATTTAGTTTTATCTTCATTTCCCCCAAGTCCCTAACGTGTGAGTGTGTGTGTGTATGTGTGGAAATATATGCATACGTGTATGTGAGCAGATATATGTGTAATTATATGTATATGACTACGTGTATAGATATGTATGCCTAAACAAGCGCAAATGCACGCCTAAATACAAGTTAACATGTATATAAACACGTGTATTTGCTCAATTAGTTTATTCGCATCATTTAAATGACCGTCGCTTATGATACTTATAAATCCTAAACAAAACCTAGTCAAATAAATAAATTTTAACCCATTTCTTCTAGGGTCCTTAAGAATGAACCTTCGAATGTATAAGCCATCCTTTTTACATCTATATATTACTGAGATACGACTTCTTCCTTACTCGTCTGCTTCAGTACCCTTTCGAATCCTTTCCCAAATTTAGTGTAGATCTTCGCCGGAGCTTTTACACAATAAATCTTAACTTAAATTCTTGCGTGCGATTATTTTTCAAGAAGAAATCCGATTCTTTCAACTGGTAGATGTATACAGAACTGTATACATTCAGAAGAAGATGTATACAAAACTGAAGTGAGTCGCATTCCATGAAGTTTACAATGTGAAAATTTGAAGTTTAACAGATCTACTTTAGCAATTACTGTATCACTTGTTCTCCTCTTTGCTTACTATCTTATAAGTTTAATATTTCCAATTTATTTATTCTAAAATTTTTCAAAATTGTCTGAATATGTAAACTTTACCATGTATATTTGTACCTAATAACATCTGCTGACGGCCGAAAATAATAATCTTTCTATAAACATACTTATAAGTTATAATTCTTCCACTGATTCGCTAATCATTTTAACCACAAGTTAAAACCTACATTTTAAACACCCCCTCTTTCACATAAGATATAAATGAGCCATTAAATGTTATTTTATGAATCTATAAACACCTACCGCTGTCAGATAATACGGATTACAAAGGCAAAAGCAACACTATATTTAAGTGAGGTTACTTACTATCTCCCTTATAATCATATTTCCTGTTTGTAACGCATTTAACAGTCCTAACTCAGAATATATAACCAGCAAACACAGGTATAGAGAAACGTAATTGTTTTTTTTTTTTTTTTTCATTAAAAACCACGAAACAACATCCATCTAAATCTCGAGGTGGGGGATGAGACAACTATGGACATGTTTCGACTTTATTGCACTTCGTTGGTGAAACAGTTGAACGTGAACCCGCTTGATCAGTCATCAAAGGGTTTTTGCATATGGAAAAATAGTAACAAAACCTTTGGCTAGAAGTAATCGATAAAATTAAAGAAAAAAAAGAAAGGAAATGGAGCGCAAACCAATTGATTTTTTTGAGATGTATTCCTGGACCGTGAAAACTGGGTCAAGGCTATATGAACGTTTTCCAAGGCTATATGAACAAAGGCGGCGAGCTGGCAGAGTGGTTAGCACGCCGGGCGAAATGCGTAACCGTATTTCGTCTGTCGTTACAGTCTGAGTTCAAATTACGCCGAGGTCGACTTTGCCTTTCATCCTTTCGGGGTCGATAAATTAAGTACCAGTTACGCACTGGGGTCGATGTAATCGACTTAATCCCTTTGTCTGTCCTTGTTTGTCCCCTCTGTGTTTAGCCCCTTGTGGGTAGTAAAGAAATATATATGAACGTTTTCCTTGATGCTGTCCTTAACTGAGATAGTTATAACAAGCCCAGATCTCTTTATAGGAAGACCAAGTGAATCTGCTTTAATTATATTAGTAATTATGATTTTAAAAGACTATCAATGATGGAAGGGGTGCTTATTGATATAATTTAGTTTTCTGCGAGGTTCATAAAATGGTTTGTATGAAGAATGATTCAAAGACCTCAATTCTCTGTCTTCTTGCGGGTGTTTACTGAATTCATTGATAGTTTTTTCTGCATTTTATTCTGTTAAATCATTATCATTGTCAGAGCGGAGCGACTGATTCTATATTTCTTTCTACAATTTATTGAAATTGGTAGACGAAACAATACATCATTATCTAACGCCCAACTGTTGTTTTAAACCGATGTTTTGCATGTCTAACCAAGAATCTTTTAGCATTTACTAAATTGAAGATTGATGTTATATTTTCTCATATCTTTCGCTCCATACTGCGCAAAGTTAAAAACTGTCGGGGTTTTTTTTTGGGGGGGGGGTAAGTTAATAAAGCAAAGTGTTTGCTATTAGTTTCTTTCTGTTTTATCAATTCCAATAATTTTATTCCCCTGTTGTTTGTTTTCCAAACCATGGTTGTCAACAATTTCTTTCCATGTATCAAGGCCATCATACATTTTAGTAATTCAGGCCTCTATGACACCTTGAATTATGTCATCATCATCATCATTATTATTATTATTATTATTATATTATTATTATTATTGTTATTATTGTTATTATTGTTGTTGTTGTCGTCGTCGTCGTCGTCGTCGTCGTTGTTGTTGTTGTTGTTGTTGAGACGGTGAGTTGGCAGAATCGTTAGCACGCTGGACGAAATACTTAGCGGTATTTCGCCCGTCCTTACGTTCTGAGTACAAATTTCAGAGTCGATAAAATATGTACCTGTTGAACACTGGGGTCGACGTAATCGGCTCATCCTTGTGGGAAAAATTTGAAATTATTATTATTATTATTATTAATGGTTTCTTCTTCTTCTTCTTCTTCTTATTATTATTATTATTGAGTGAGCGAGCAGAGCATGCCATCAAAGTGACACTGGGGTAAAATATACGAAGCCCAGTATACCCATCATGACTACCCGTCTGATAAGGGTACATCATTATTATCATTATTATTATTATTATTATTAATGGTTTCTTTTTATTATAACTTTATTTCAGATGCCTTAGTACCAGGCATCCTGCAGAGGCCAAGAGTAGCAAGAACACTTTTCTTTTGCTATGCATGCTAAAATTACCACCACATTTATTCCATCTTAGATGGAGAGAGCTTTCCGTAGTACATGGACTGCACCCATCAAGGTTATCGTTTGTAACTCACAGAGATTGGAGTTACCAAGGAGTGGCTTAATATACTTCTCAGCTCCATTATTATTATTATTATCATTATTATTATTATTAGTAGTAGTAGTAGTAGTATAATTACTCAACATTTTACCATTAGAATCGGTAATTGGAGCATAGATTTAGATGAATAAGATATTAAGATATGGCAGAGTTTAGTTGACATTCTTAATGCGCATATTATGTTGGAAATCGGTGCGCAATATCTTACTGACTTCTGTAAAGTATTGCATATACCCTGACAACTCTTTTCATATTCAATTTCATCTCGGTTTCCTCCCGGCTAAACCGTATTTTACGTCTTTTCCCCATCGGTTCACCACATTTTGTTCTAAATTTCAGCAATCAGCAATCAGCACACACATACACACACACACACACACACACACACATTCACTCACAAGGCTTTGGCCGGATTGGGGCTATATTAGATGACTCTTGCTCTGATACTACGCAGTAGGGCAGAACCCGAAGCCATGTGATTGGGAAGCCAGCTTCTTAGCACACAGCCATGGCTACGCCTATTTTATATATGTGCATATATATGTGTGTGTGTTTGCGAGCTGGCAGAATGGTTAGCACGCCGGGCGAAATGCGTAGCCGTATTTCGTCTGTCGATACGTTCTGAGTTCAAATTCCGCCGAGGTTGACGTTGCCTTTCATCCTTTCGGGGTCGATAAATAAAGTACCAGTTTCGCACTGGGGTCGATGTAATTGACTTAATCCCTTTGTCTGTCCTGTTTGTTCTCTCTGTGTTTAGCCCCTTGTGGGTAATAAAGAAATATATATATAAGAGAATAAAGTGTACTTATATATATACACATGTATGTATTTATGTATTTACATATATATAATTTATATGTATTTACATATTATACACACATAGGTGTGTGTGTGTGTGCGTGTGTGTGTGTGTGTGTGTGTCCTCGTTCACCAAAGTGAACTCCCGCCACCACTATGGATGCATGTATGTGTGTATGTCAAAGGCACATTGGACAAAATGCCAAAACTGAATTTCTTTGACATATCATGAGTAGATATCATTCAGAATTAGCAACCACCCCCCTGTTTACTGTATTTAGAAGCAAATAGGCGACATGCTGTTCATGTGTTTCCTGGTTGTTTCCCAAAGCTATAAACCCAAGTCGGTAACTAATTTGCAAAAGCTACAATTAGGATTTGAAAGTGGATCTTAGTCTCGCTTCACTGAGTGTGTACCTCGTTTAGTACAGAGCTCGCACACAAGCACACACGTGAGAGTTATGTCAGTGTGAGAACGTGCTTCTGTGTCGGCATGTGTGACAGAGTGTGTAGGAGAGACAGAGAGAGAGAGATGGAGATGGAGATGGAGAGAGAGAGAGAGATGGAGAT